>NW_003852613.1:2180519-2241517 GCF_000181295.1 Otolemur garnettii
CACCCGCCGCAGCTCAGGCGCTGCACCGCCCTAGACAAAGGCGGCGCATTCCTGAAGAGGCGGCGGCCCCTGCAGGCGGCCGCGGAGATGGCGGCCGGGGCCGGAGTGGGCTGGGGGAGCGGGCTGGAGGGCGTGGCGGCTTGGGTGGGCGCGAACCTGCGAGGGCTTCGTCCCGAGGCCTGGGGATAGGAGTTGTGCCCCAGGCCTCTGCCCTACTTGCCCTGCTAAATTCTTGATCCCCTACCCCCCTACAGCAGCTCTTTTCCGGAGTGGGACGGCCTCCATTTTTCAGTAAGTAAAAGGGGGTTCAACGTTTAAGAAAGTTCCAGGGGGCCCACTGACCCTTGCACCCCTCTCTGTATCATCGCAGGACTGGGATGGGACCCAGCCTCATCCTACTCTTAATCCCGCAGGTGTCCCCTGCCTCTTCCCTTCTGTGCCTCCAAACCTAGGAGACCTTTCCCAAGCCCACCTGCTTAGTGTCCCCCGCTCTTCACCAAGCCAGCCCCCAGTGACAATTGAGGGACCCCAGTGACAACCCCACCCTCACACACACACTGATGAGTGTCCCAACTCCCTCTCTTGCTGGGAGGATCTGTGCTCAGCCTCACAAATGAGCTCCTGGTGCATCCTGGGGTCTGCAGACCACTGCCAGTCTGGTGTCCTGTAGGCTGCCCTGCCAGGGGTAGAGCATTGGGAGCCAGGTCAGCCCCAGCCTCCCTAAACCCACCCTGCAGGTGAGGGGGCCACGTGGATGAAAGCTGGCGGAGTTGGTGCCAGGCTGGAGGACCCTGACCCAAGGAAACCCATGGGCCAGCCTGAGGCCAGATCCTGGCTCCTGCCTGTGGCTGGAGACTTGTTAGCCTCATTTGGTGACATGAAGCAGAGAGACCTGGTGACTAGGCCACTCTGTATACTCTGCCTCCTCCTAGACATGGCCCCAAACCATGGAGGAAGATGAGCCAAGGGAGATGAGCAGAGCTCAGGGCTGGTGGCCCACCCACCTTATCCAGGAAAGCAGGATCTCCGGAGCTCCAGTTCCCATCTGAGCATAGGACAGCAGGCAGCCTGGTAGGGCTGTGCCATGCTGGAATGGTCCTCTGACCTGGTGTGAAGGCTGCACTGCCCAGACTCCTCTGGCTGCTGCTCTGTGTCCCTGACCACACCTCTGCCTGCTTTGTCCCTGCCACCCTTGTTCAGCCTTGGTTTTCTGGGCCATTGTGGAGTGCACTCAATTCCCAGGCACTTGGGAGATAAGATGGAGCCCAGAACCCCCAGTCATTCTGCCCCTAGCCCCTGAAGGGGCAGGGTGTACACCCACCATCACCTCTGCAGTAGGTTCTGACTGCTGAGGGCCACCAGCTGGGCCGCTGGTGGCTCAGTTAGTCTCCTGCAGCCACATAGGAGCTCTGTTACCCATTGCACAAATGAAAAACCTGAGGCTGTGCTCACAAAGTCAGAGAGAAGCTGAAGCCTGACCCTGAAACCAGCACCCTTCCTGTTGGGCCTCTTAGCCCCCAGACTAGGACCTGAACTCTTTCTGCAGAGGTGCCTTTTCCAGGAGAGAGATTGTGTGGCTATCAGTCTGAGGACAGGGCTGGTGTGGTCCAGGCCTCAGTCTTAGGCTGCCCTGTGCCTGCAGAGGGGACTTGAGAGGACCCTTTCCTACTGACTGGGCATGTGGGCTTTCATGATCAGTGACCCAGCCCACTATGGCTGAGAGTTGTACTCTACTTCTAGAGCAGCTGGGTCAGGGTGGCATGGGAGTGAATGAGGAGCCAGCAGTGCCATGGAGGCTTCTGGCACTGGAGCCCTCTCCAGCAGCCATGCCTGGCTGTTCCAGGTTGTTTTAGGCTGGGACCTGGGCCTCCACCTGCCCACAGGTCTGTGAAGTGGGAGCAGGGCCAAGGCCTGCAGAGGGAGCTGGCAGTGCCAGTTTCCTTTGCCCATGGTCAGCACCTTGGCCAGTGCCCCTGCTGCTAGAGGTTGGGCTCTACTTCGGGGTGTTTGCTCTGATGGATAGGTTCAGGCCAGTGCTGAGGGGATTCTTGGGGGGCAGAGAGGTGGTTCATGGGGGATGGAGAACTCTATAGGCAGGTTGTCATGGAGGCATCACCTCCAGGACCCAACAGGCAAGGGAGGGTGGGCAGCTGATAGCTGGCTAGAAGCCAGTAGGGAGGGCTAGCTAGGGCTGGAGCTTCTGGTTGAGGGGCACAGCCAGCTCTGTGGGCTAACCCTGTGGAAGAACCCAGAGACTCTGTGGGCAGAATCTGGCCACCACCTCCTCTTTCATGGGGGTCTATACCACTCAGTTCTTGGGAAGTCCAGCCAGGGTGCTGAGAGGACAGGCCATTTGGCTGAGCAGATTGAGCTCTTAAGCTTTTTTTTTTTTTGAGACAGAGCCTCAAGCTATCCCCCTGGGCATCACAGCTCACAGCAGCCTCCAACTCCTGGGTTCAAGCAAGTCTCCTGCCTCAACCTCCCAAGTAGCTGGGACCACAGGTGCCCACCACAACGCCCACCTATTTTTGGGTTGCAGTCAACATTGATGTTTGGCAGGCCCAGGCTGGATTTGAACCTGCCACCTTAGGTATATGTGGCTGGCACCTTAACCACTTGAGCCACAGGCGCTGAGCCGAGCTCCCAAGCTTTTAAGACACATGGCCCTGGTGACCAGGAGTGAGCTGGAGACTCGATAGGCCTGTCATGCATGGCCTGAGGCTGGGCCACAGGGCTACACTAGTCTCTTCTTGAATTGGTCCCAATCCCCACACTCTACAGCCCTCTCCACCCTCTGTGTGCTTCAGGGAGGCCTTGGGCTGCCACAGGGCCCCTCACCCCCCAGACACACCCAGGACTTAGCCTCCATAACCAGCATGTGAGGCCTGGCCCAGCCCTCAGACTCTCTGAGCTGGGTGCATCACGTGAATGAGGCAGACACACTCTACAGCCCTCTCCACCCTCTGTGTGCTTCAGGGAGGCCTTGGGCTGCCACAGGGCCCCTCACCTCTCAGACACACCCAGGACTTAGCCTCCATAACCAGCATGTGAGGCCTGGCCCAGCCCTTAGACTATCTGAGCTGGGTGCATCACGTGAATGAGGCAGACACTGATGCCTCTTGGTCAGTTGGCCACTGTCTCTCCTCTACCCACCTCTCCTGTCTCCTAAGAGACTTGTGGGGCCCCAATATGGCAGTGCAGGACTTCCGCTCAGACCTTCAGGTCCACTCAGAACCCAGCTTGGGGCAAAGCAACACTTTACTGTGGCCAGTCCTGGACTGGCAGAGACATGGCTCACCTCACTGGAAGGTTACTGGCTTTGAGGGTGTTTCCATCCTGGAGAGACAGACCTGTCATGGCTTTGCTCAAGCATCCCTGTGTGGTCCCCACAGATATCCAGGCCTTCAGTGTCCTCCTGGGAGGGGTGGAAGAACTAGGGAACTTGGTCTTTGGTGCACACATCCCGGACCACTCCAGGAAAATGTGAGGAGAGACAGGGATGAGGCTCGAAGGTCATGTGGCGAATGTGTGCCTGCTGCACAAGTGTGCCAATGTGACCAGCCCTTCTCTGCACTGTGTGTGGGTGGCTGGGGATGTGGTCCCAGTGCCAGGGAGCTGGGGGGTGCCGACCTGCCATCTGCTGTCACCACGGAGGGTGGCTGTGTGCCCAAGGCCTGAGAGGACTCTGTGCCAAGCCTGCTAAGTATGTAGTCTCATTTGGTCCTGTGCTGTAGACACCACTACCACCACTATTTTCCAGATAGGTAATGGAGATCTGGGAAGGGCTTGGGTGGCCCCACGTCCTGGAAGCCCCCCTTGGACACTGCTTACCCTGGTAGCCCCTGCTTCCTCCAGAAGCCTCTCACCCTCCCCTAGCCTCAGGGCCTCAGAGGGTGTCCTGGCCTTTCCTCAGTAGATCTGTGCCCCCTGAGGGCTCCCATTCTGAGGGGTCCCTCTGCCCAACTTTGGTGCATATTAAGCCATAATTAATCTGCTTTCTCATCTCTTATTCATCAAAGCTACACACAGCAGCAACCGGGGCTTGTGCAGGAAAGGGATCAGCAGCCCAGCCCCTGGCAGTGTCCCCAAGCATCCCACTGAGCTAGTCCATCTCCAAATGCCTCTACCCTCTGCACTGAGCAGGGCCTTCTTTTACAGAGGGCATCCTGAATTCTCCCACACTGGGCACAGCTCCTGCCAGGCCATGTGTACCTCCAACCCCCTCACCCCCAAAGGCCAGTGTGGGAATTTCACAGTGATGGCGCTCACTTCTGCCTCCCCAACCCTGGGCCGGGTCTTCTGTGGATCATCTACAGGATGGAGCCTGGGCCAGGACAGTGGAGGAGACTCAGGCTGGGTGGGACACCCAGTGCTGGCCTTTGGATCCCATAGCTGGCTCTATTACCTTCTCTTGATTCCCAGAGGAAGGGGAGAGAGTTCCTAAGGCCTTGGGGCCCTCTGGTCACCAGTGGTGTGCTCAGGGTCCTCTCCCAACTGGTGTAGCCGAGTTGGTGGCTTCTGGGCTGGGGGTGGGCATGAATTGGACACTTCTGGTCCCTGAGGGCCCAAAGTCTGGTGTATAGGCAGAGCTCCAAGGCGGGGTCCCTGGGCTGTGCCCAAAAGCATCATCTGCTGTGGCTTCATGCCCCTCCCCCACCCCTTCAGGGAATGCAGATCCTTCTAGAGCCACCCACCTGGCAGTGACAGCTAAATTGGGAGATGCTGTTCACACCAGGAGCCCAGCGGGCAGTCAAAACCGGGTCGTGGTGGGGGGAGGGGCTCTGCTGAGTGTGCTTGTGAGCTCCTAACAGGCCAGGGAAAGCAGGCCTGGGCACAGCCACAGCTGTCAGCTGGAGTGGACAGAGGTGGGGGCAGGGTAGGCCTTGAAGACACAGTCTGGGGCTAGAATGAGGGATCTCCTTACAGGCCAGCTCAGGCCTGTTCTTTGTTCTGGATGCCTTGGCTGGCCAGTGCCCTGCCTTGCTCTTCTTAGGGCTCCTTGGGCCCCTGAACCCCTCTTTTTGGGCCCCACAATCCACAGAGCATATAGCTTTGCTCCATTTCTCAGATGGAGAGACTAAGGGCTCACTTCACAGTGTCCTGCCTAGGACACAGAAGGGCCAGCCTGACTCAGAGCTCAGTGGTCCCACAGAAGGGGCAGTGTGGAGGTGCTGCCTCTCCTCACTGCCTTTATCTGATTGTTTCCTCAGTCGTTTTGTCATTCAACAGACACTCTGGGAGGCTGGCTCCAGCTTTATTCCCCTCATCCCCACAGAGTGACCTCACTGCCCCCATCCTGACAGGGTACAGGTGAAGAAGCTTGAGTTCCAGGAAGGAGGGCCTTGCTCTGGGTCCCTGAGCTAGCCACCCCAGAACAAAGGGAATGTCTTTGTGGAAGCCCACAGGGATGATTAGGCAGGGCACATCTGGCACCTCCCTGGCACCCCACATCCTGCCTGGATGACTCAGACCAAGCCCTCAGCAAGTCTCTGCCCCCCAGCAAGTGGCTCTGCCCCCAAGAGCTACAGGACAGGAAGCTTTGCATGGTGGGGCCAGAATACCCCTCACCCTTACCTGAGCTGATTCCAGACTGAGTCTCACATCACCCCTTCTTGGCTCACTGGCAGGGAGCAGGGTGTGGCCAGCCCTGGCCAGTGGCGAGATGGAGGTCTTTGTGGACCACCCTGAAGACCAGATTGGGCTGGGACCCAATGGGCACAGGGTCTGAGTTTTCTCTGTTGTCCAATGGGCCCCATCACCGACCTCTTTGGAGGGAGATTGAGGGGCACATAGGCGGTGCCTGGTGTGAGGAGGGGGGCTCTGAGGAGGCTGCAGCAGCCGGCGGGCCTCTGAGACTAGGGTATTTTTAGCTGGAATTCCTGCTGACAGTCCAGGCTGGCCGAGGTTCACTGCCAGCATCAGAGGCACTTCTTTCAGCCTGCGTCAGGACATCTGGGGTCTGCCCAGACCCCATCTTCTGCTTGGTGCCCCCAGCCCACCAAACCATCCAGCCTAGTGGGGCAAAGCTCTTCCAGGGAGTGAGCTGGGGTCCTGGGGATATGGCTGAGAATAGGCTACCTGGGCTGTCTGGGTCCTGGGTCCTGGGCTCCCAGCTGCCCCTCTCAACCAGCCTTCCTGAGGCTCAGCTTTCTTAGAGGCTCTCATTGCTCTGGATTCTCAGCTAAGAGTTTGGAGGCTCAGCAAAGTGGCCATAGTGCCTGCCACAGATGCAGCTTCCCTCCTGAACAGCCCTGTCTTCGCTTGGCCAGAGGGCCTCTGGGGCCAGTTCTGCAGGGCCAGGCCAGACATATTGAGACACAAGTGTGTAAGGGGCCCATACTTGGGCCTGCAGAGCCTCTCAGCTTGGCCTGGACTACCTCCCCTCTCATAAGTAAGTGAGGACATACAGAAAGAAGGGCTTCTACATTGACCATTCCCTTGGGACAGTCCTCCACCCCATAGCCATAGGCAGAACCAAGTCCAGCCTTGCAGACAGCACTGAGCCATGTACTCCATCCACCGGATATGGTTGCGTCCCAGAGAGCAAGAGTCAAGGCCACATGACAATGTGATGGACCCAGTGTAGAGACATTTGGCCTGGTCTCCAGCCTGGCTAAACCTCTGACTGCTCGTTCTTTTTTTTTTTTTTTTTGCAGTTTTTGGCCGGAGCTGGGTTTGAACCTACCAGCTCCAGCATATGGGGTGGGCGCCCTACTCCTTTAAGCCACAGGCGCCTCCCATGCTCGTTCTTTATAAATGAATCAGGAGGCCAATTCTGAACCAATTCTGAAGTTTACATAAAATAGTAAGAGTGCCCTGAACAAATTGTGTTCTAAGACCATGGTCATCACACAGCCCTTGGACAGTCAGATGACCAGAAAGTCCAGAAAGAGATGCAAATGCAGTTATGAGTGGGGCAAATCTGGAAGGAAAAGGTGGAATATTCAATAAGTAATTCTGAACACACAATCAATATCTGGCTTCAGGATAACTAAATTGGCATGTGGGGGAAACTCAGATTTCTACCTTACTCCTTGGCACTAAAGTAAGTTCCAAATGGACCAAATATTTAAAAAGTAAAAATGAGACCATGAAGCTACTAGAAGAAACATGGAATAAAAAAAAAATCCATAATCTTGAAATCATTCTAAGAATCATATAAAACCCAGAAGCCATAAAGTAAAAGATGGATATGTTCAACCTCATAAAAATAAAAGGAAGATGTGTAGAAGGAAAAAACCAAAACAAAAAGATAAACAACAAAGTGTACAAATATTGGCAACTCATCTCACAGAGGGATGTTTTTGGTTTTATATATACAAATTGGTAAGGAAAAGGCCAACAGCTGAAGAGAAAAATGGGCAAAGACAAGAGATAAAGCTGTCAAACTTCGCAAGAAATGAGAAAGGTGCAAATTTAAGTTCCAGTGTGAGGCAGTTCCCCTCACCCACGGGGCGGGGGAGGGGAACAGCCTTTGTCAAGGTGGAGAATTCCTTGTGGGTGCTAGGGACACCACATGTGCGTCTGGGGCTGTCAGGTAGCTGGAGATGGGAAAGGAGAGATCTGTTCAAAATAGCAAATAAAAGTATGCTTTAAAATAAAACAACTGACACCCATCCATTTTGCTGCCACAGCTGATGTGGCTGTGGGCAGGCTCTCAAGGCCAGCCCACTACCAGGTCTGGTGCCAAGTACTCCTAGCACTCACTCCCCCCTTTGTCTCCATCAGTGCCCTGTTAGCAGAGGCCTGCTGTCATTAGCCTCTTGTCTCGCTTCTCATGAGCAGCCCCAGGTTCCTCAGGGTGGGGGTGGGGCACAGGGGCCTCGCTTTGTCCCCAGGCCTCACCACGGATTCACTACCTCTGATCAGTGGCTGTGGCCATTCATGCCCACTCAATGCTGTCTCACCACAACCGTCTTCATCTGTCGCAGGCCACCAGCAAACCACAGACATGGCTCTGGGCCATCTCTTTGCCTTCCCAGCCTCAGTTTCCCTGATGGTGAAAGGGAGTGAGAACCACTTCCTAACAAAGACAATCCATGGGAATGGGGAGGGTGGGACAAGGGGGATATGCAGAGGAAACATTCTTGAGTGGGAAGAAGTGGAGGGAGTGTGTGGGGGGGAGTCAGAGTGGCAGTTGGTGGGATGAAAGTGGGGGATGAGAGCTGGTGTGAGAGTTGGGGTAGTTGCCTCAAAACCTTTTGCACTTGAGGCCCCTCCATGGGCCCTGGAGTACAGGCCTTTCCCCCAGCTCTGCCCCACTGGGCTCTAGGACACGGAGGCCTCATATGAAGCCTCACAGTCTAGGTGGGGACATTGACCCTGGCAGTGCCTAACTAGACCTGAATGGGGAAAGGCCCCGTCACCTGCCTACTTGGTATTGGGCATGGCGTAGCTGATATAGCAGCCACCCCACGTCACAGTGTGGGACCCGAGGCCCCAGAGGGTGTCTCTGGCTCCTCACAAATAAGGAGGGGAATGGCACCACCTATCTTCACTCCCACAGCCTGACTCCTGGGAAAGGCCCTGAATGCCTAGGGGCCAGGAAAGGGCATCTTGGATGAGGGAGAAGTCAGAGGCCCAGATGACCAAATCCATGTCTGTGTCCCCTTATTTTGGGGGTGTTCTGATGACCAAGAGTCAGATCCTGGAATGGAAAAACGAGCCCAAGTGAGAACAGAGGCAGCAGGAGTGGAGCCTGGACTCTGGCTGGTGGGGAGGCTGTAGTCTTGGCTCCTGCACTGATGTCAGATGCTGGCAGCAGGGACCTGGGTGTGTAGTGTATGGCAGCTTTCCGTATTGTCTTCTCAATTTTCCTGTAAATATAAAACTGTTCTAAAATTAAAAAGTTTATTTTACAAAAAAGGATGAACTTATTATAAAAAAATCCAGGGTATAGGGAACCAATACCCAGCCCTGCTCAGGCTGACCAGCAATCCTATCCTCATAGGACCAACGGCCTGGCCTGGCCCTCTCTGAAGAGCTCTCCTTGGTAGTGAGGGTCCCTCTGTCCTGCTCAGTCGTAGCAGTGGCTCTGCCAAGGGCTTCCCTACACCATGGACCTAGCCTGGCCTCCCTTCCCTGTGGGCCAAGGTCAACCCTGTCCCCATGGTACCCAGTGTACACACGGGCTTGGCCCATCGGAGCTCTTGGGAGGTTAGGGGTGGAGGCTTTAGACCCACCTGGCCCTCTCCCATGTGGCTGTGGCTGAGTTTCTGGCCTCCCTGGCCTCCTTCTGCTCTTTGGCAGAAAGCAGTGTGTGGTGGGGGACACCCTGGCCTAAAGGTGTGGCAGGCCAGGACAGAGTCCTGTGCTGGCACCTTAACTCCTGGCTGAGCGGCTGGGGTGCTTTGGTGGGGCCCTGTAGACAAGACAGCTGTCATTTAACTTGATTGCAGGACAGGGAGGGCAGTAGCACTTGGCCAGTGGGGAGCCAAGTGGGTCTCTGCCTGGCGTAAGAGTTTCCTCTATGGGGCTGGGACACTCAAGTTAGCCCTGGTGACATCTGGGAGGTCATATTCCCCAGGAGTGCTGGGGGTAAGAATGAGGGGAGGGCCCAGCTCTGTTAATAATCTGTGTGTGCTGGGCTCTGGGGGTCTGCCCTGCCTGAGGCCTATAGGCAGTCCCAGCCCCCCATTGCCCTGACAAGTCTTGGGGCCCAGCTGGACTGGCTGCCTGGAGACTCATGCTGTATGGAGCCCAAGTGGCTTAGAACAACAATCTAAAGACTCATCCTTGGCTGGGGAGCTGGTGGCTGACATGCACTATGCCTCCTGCTTGGGGAGCCAAGCCCTGACACAGCCTGAGGCCCACCTGTCCACTAAAACTCCTACTTTCTGACCCAAGACACCACTGGGTAGCACCTCAAGGAGGCTTAAGCCTGGCTGGGAATTGGGCCAGCTTCATCTTTGGACACCTCACACCTGAGCTTGGGGGCTTCTCGTGGGGCATCATGGCATTTGGTGACAGGGGACTCTTCCACTGAAAAGAGCCCTGGGTCTGTCCCTAGAACCCTTCCAGAAGGGAGAACTCCTCCTAGGAGGCAGATGTGATAAGGAATGGCTCTGCCTGCACAATCATGTTTGTGTCCATACCTCTCTCTTGTCGGGGATGTCAGGACCAGGCTACTATCCATGCAGCCTGGGAGAGTGAGGGGTACCCTGGGCCAGGCTGCTGAGGTGGGGCAGGGGCCCAGTTTAGGGGGGTGGGTTTGAGGCCAGGCCCCAAGGATCTTGCCTGGGGTGCAACCAGCTCTGCTTTCCCTGCCTTTCCCTGGCTCCCCTCCCTCCACCCTGCAACTCCCAGGAAGCCTCCATGGGGCCCAGCCAAGTGCCAGGCCTGCCCTGGGACTGAGGAACAGGTCTGGGATTGGTCAACCCCACCAGGGTCCTGGGCTGGAGCAATGGGGCAGGGTCCACCCAAAGAAGTGGAGTGTCCTGTTCCTGGGCTCAGAACAGAGCCCTGCGCCCAGACATGGTAGACATGAGCTCCCAAGTCAACAAGGTTAACTTGGGTGTTGCAGCTCCATAGAGGAAATTCCTGCACCAGGCAGTGGACCATCATTTCCATTATATAGGCGAGGACACTGAGGCCCAGAGTAGTCCCAGACCTGTCCAAGTGCCTTTCCCTCCTCCATGCCAGGGTAGATGGGAGGAGGTGCTGCAACTAAAAAATTCTGCCGTGGATTTTTCCAGTTGTGTGAGTCTGAGGAGATGATTAAAGGATAGATTGGGGGAGATTAAAAGTATGAGAGGTACACAGGACAGAAGGGAGCAAAGGAGCCTCACAGACCCCATGACGCCCTTGACAGTGACTCAGAGATAGCACCAACCTTCAGGGCACACAGCTCTGAGGGGACAGGCTCTGTCTCTGGATTAGGCACCCCATGCAGCTTGTCCCAAATCCCAGCTGCCAGCCCTGGGCCATCCTGTGCTGGCAGAGGGGAAGGGCCACATCTCTCCAGGGTCACACCCTGGACCCTCAAGGACCCTGCCTGCCCCCAGAAGGAAGCAGCCCTCAGATGGTGGCAATTGGGCTCAGCAAGGGAAGTGAGAAGTGTCAGCCTGCTTGTCAGGGCCCTCTGTGCAGTAGGGTGACCAAGGGGAGCCAGTTCTCCCCAAGGCCTGGACCTGCCTCAGTTTCCTTCATTATACCAAACTTTGAATTAAGTCCCTGCAAAAGTACACCTGTTCCCAGGGCGGGGCTGAGAATTAGCCACCCACACTGGCCCTGGCAGGGGCTGCATTTGGCTGGATGGAGGAAAGGAGAAGGCAGCACCGCTGGGCTTGGGCAACCATCTCAGCTACCCCCGCCCCAGCCTGCCAGGAGAGGAGGGAAGCCTTGAAGTGCCAGGACTTTGAATCGCCCATCTCCATGGCAACGTGTGGGCACAAAGGGCTGGGCCAGCAAGCAAGCGGCTGTGCAAGGCTGGAAAGAGGAAGGGAATCCTTTATTTATGGGGAGGGAGCATCAGGAGACAGACTGCACCCATGTTTATGGCCAGGCCCCCTGTCTTGAGGCCATGCCCCCTGCCCTGTAGCTTGGGCCCCTGAGTAGCACCCATATCGCACACGACTGGCCCATCTGGCCTGGCCAGGAGGACAGCGTGTGGGCAGAGTAGGGGCACCCAGGCTGGACAGCGACCTCAGAGGACCCCAGGAGAGAAGGACCCCCCCACCATTCATAATGCCCCAGTCTCCATGGCTTATGTACCCAGGCAGGTGGCATGCTGAGAGCTTGCTGGACAAAGAGGGAGGAAATGCCACCTGAAACCAGCCCTGCAGAAATGGAACTCAGGCAGGGGTGCTTTCAGGGGCTCTCTTTGTGGGAGAGGCAGCTAAAAGGAGCTGGATGGGAGCAGAAAGAGCCACAGGTGCAAAAGCCTTGAGTCAGGCCAGGCAAGAAGGTGGACACTTGAGCAGCAGGGTCCATCTAGCTCAGGCATCTCCCCAGGCCACCTGGCCATGGATCCTCATCTTGGACTAGGGCGGGGGGTTTGGGCCCAGGAGTTGGGGCTCCCACCTCCTATGAACGGGGTGCTCCTGGCTTCCATTCCCAGGCTCCCCTCTGTGTTTATACCTGTTACCTGAGCCACCCAAACACAGGAGATGCCACCTGTGGCACCACAATGGGGGCACTGTGGAAATTTTATTTCATTTTTAAAAATCTTTGAGCCAGGTTGAAAGGAGAGAGTGAGCAAGAAAAAGAGATCCACCTACCTCCAGCCCTGCCCTCCCCCTTCTCCTTTCCTGGAAAATATTCAAATTGCAGCAGGATTTGTGAAATTCTAGGAGTACAGTAGAAATTCAAAACCAATAAGACAGTGCACCTGTATTGTGAGTGTGCTGTGGTTTGAGCCCAGGTGGGGGTGGAATGAAGCCCTAGATGTCAGTGAGGAGCCAGGCGTCTATAGTTGGGAGCCATTGGGAAGACACTGTGTCCCCTTTGCCCAGATCTGAGCCACCTGGGAACTTGCCAGCCTCTTAGGACCCAGGGAGCCTGGAGCCTGAGACTCACAGGCTGAGTTTGAGCTCTGGTTGCCTCCCACACCCACTTTGCCCCATTGAGCTTGTCTGCCCCGTCCTTGCACTGTCCACTGGGTCAGTTTTATCTTCAACTGAGCCTCAGTCAGGGGTGGGAGGGCTCTAGGGGACTGGGCAGGAGTGAGAGGAGACACTCTCACATAGGCCAGAGGCCATGGTACATTGGGAAGGAGCTGGCCGAGGTGGGCAGGTAACCTCTCCATGGACACAGTTCTGGAACTGCCCGGGCCCCTCCTTTCCAAAGATGGGACCCCTGGCCCAGGAAGCATGGGTGATAGTCCTTGACACCCCACCACATTCAAGTGGCACATCCTAACTATGGCCACTGCCCCCCACTTTGGGACTCCAGCCTAGACAAGCCCTCTCATGGCTGCTGCATGCTCCCCCCTGGTTCCATGGGCCCTCTCCCACCCTACTGGACAACTTCTCTTGCCAGAGTGGGTGGGATGTCTCATGCTCTCACTTCTTCCCACCTCAACTTTATTCTAGAGATGAGAAAATAGCTGGGGCCAAACAGTTGGGAGAGGCAGTCAGTGTTCCAGCTAGGCTGGCCTGATGTGGAGTTTCCCCAGACTATCCATGAGAACAGACCCTGCCCACCCACATGTGTGGTCAGGGCACCTTCAATGACCCCCCCCCCAGTGCCTACCATGCCCCCATTGGCCCATGTGTGGGCAGACTGGCATAGCCACAGCCCTAAGATGCCATGTCTGTGAGGACACACATCGTCTTTCTCCAGCCCTACTAGTGGATGTCAGAGATGGGCATGCCGGGGGTCTCCAAGCATCCTCTTCACCCTTCCCCAGCCACCCTGCTGCAGGGCACTCCCAATGGTAGAGAGATGGTGGCCACCAAGCTGCAGCCTCCTAGGAGGGGACAGATGGGGCTATGCCAGCTGGGGCCTTAGTGTCCTCTTGGTGGCCTACTCAGAGGGTGCCACAGAGGGGGGTGCAGTGGGAGCTGTCTCCCAGGACAGTAGCAATTAGGGGGTCTAGGAAGCCCAGTGGCTGGATCAGAGGGGACATATGGCCTGGGAGGGCAAGGCCAGGACACAAGGCCCTTGTTCTGAGTCTGCAGCGTCGGTGGCAGCTCTGACAGTGGGTAGGAAGTTGCTTCCTTTCCTCAGTTGCCTTGCCTGTTACAAAATGCCCCGTCCTTGAAAATGCCGTGTGCCAGAGAGGAGCTCAGCAAAGCCAGTCCAGCTGGGTCCCCGCTGAGCTCACCTAAGATGTAGTAGCCCCTGCCTGGCCTGGCCTGCGTGCTGGGGCAGGTGATACAAATCAGCTGCCCCCACCCCACTGGGATGCCAGGCCTGCGTTTAGCGAGACCAGACCACTTGCTGTTCTTGGGGAGCTGAGTGATGTCGGGGGTGGTGTGGGCATTTTCAAGTTGGGCTTGGTGAAGGGGCTCCTTGCAGATGCCCAGGGCGATGTCATTCCTGAGCTCCAAGGAGGGAGGCAAGCTTTGGGGTCCCTAGGAGGGTTTTGCTAGCTTCTCAAAGTCATCTGAGACCCAGCCAAGGCCACCATAGGTCCCAGCATCCTTCTAGTCTTGAACCCAGTGCCACACAGGTGGATGTTGAGGCCTCTCCTGTTTTCCTGGTGCACCTGAGGACAAGGGAGTGGAGTTGAGAGGAGCAGTGGGCAGACCAAGCCTGCGGGAGCTCCTGGGCTATGAGGATAGGGTAGGTGGAGGGGTTGGTTGGAGTTTCCCTGCAGTCTGACCTGAGGGTTTGTGTTCAGGACAAAGGATTCTCTTGGGTACAATGACTTCCAGGGAGCATGTCCCAGGGAGTGTTCCCTTCACCTGCCCACTGACTGTCCCCTGGAAGGGCCTATCTAGGGGACCAGTGCTGGGACCTAGGGAACACCAGGTGTGTCAGGGGTCCTGCACCAATGTCAACGTACTTGTCCTCAGACTGTTCCTTGCTGCTTTCTCTGGAGGCACAGGCCTCACTGGAGCCAATTATCTCCAGGGCAAGCTGGCTGCAGGTAATTGGAAAGACAGCCTTTTAACATGCAGCCAAGCTCTGGGGTGCATCCACTCCACTGGGACTCAGGGACTCAATGGTCTGTCCAATCCCACCCCTAGTTGGGAGCCCCCATGTGTCTGCTGGGGGAGGTGGCATTTTTGGGGGGTAGTCAAGGGAGGAAGGCTGGTGCTGAGGTATCCTGAAGATGCCTCAGGATCCTACAAGTGAAGCTGGTTCCTCCACAACCACCCTCCTCTGCCTCCCAGAAGCCTCCCCTCTTTTCTTACATGTAGGGACCACTATCTTCAAGTCCTGGGACTCCTGGTTAGGAAGTGGCACTCTCAGCCTGTCTGTCCTCTGGGGAGAGCATGGCTTTCCTGGGGTGCTCAGGTCTTCTTCCCACATGGTCCAGTGAGAGAGCTGTCTAGAGCGAGGCAAAGGCTGTGGCTCAGGCATACCTAGCTTTGTTCCCCCTCCAGCTCACTGCTGAAAGGCAAATTGTCACCCCAATATAGGCAAATGTAAGTGACTAGCATTCAGCAAAGAGCCTGGCCGGGCTGGGGCAGGATGAAGGACAGAGAAGACACAAAGTGAGTTTGTGGCTCTTAAGACCCAGACAACCCACCACAATCTGTGACATGGTGAGTGGGACTTCCAGGCTTGTATACCTGGGAGAGGTCCCAGAGGGTGGGTTTCAGGTGCTGCGTACTTAGGACTCAGCTCTGCCCTGTGGGTTCCCTCAGTGGTGCTGCCCCAGGGCTTACCCCACCCTCTGGGAGCCCCTGTCAGCACCTGTCACCCTGGTTGTCCCTCAGCCACCCGGGCTTCTCCCTTGGGCACCAGCCTGGACTATCATGGTGCCTGGGCCTGGTCACAATTACCTGCTCATCCTGGGTTCTGTTCATTCCTGACTAGCCACTGTGGCAGGGACATAACTGCACTATTAAGCTAAGACCACCTCACTGTGGGAGAGAGTTGGGGCCAGCTAGGCACCTGGCTGGTCCTTAAGGGAACAGGTGGCCCCAGGAGGTTTCTCAGGAGTGGGTAGGTATAGGCGGAAGCTAGGAGCTTCTGTGTAGGGCAGGCTCAGGACCTAGTGATGGGGTTGGGAGGCAGGGACAGTGGAGGAGAATGAAGGGTGCTATCCCTGGCTGGGCAGGATGGAGTGAGGCTAGTGAGCCAGCACAGGACTGAGTCTAGAGGAGGCAGGTTGGGGTGAGGATTGTGGGCCTCCCCAGTTTTGGAGGGGAACCCTACTTATAGGCAAGATACTGGATATGGACACCAACAAAGGCCTGTGGCCTCTAGTGTCTCAGGGCCCCAGGGCCTACCCCACCCTCTGGGAGCTCCCTGAGGACACGAGGGAAATGACCACTGGCCAGGGCCATGAGGCTCTGCAGTTCTCAAGTGCTAGGCTCCAAGTGGCCTTGCATGGGCATAGACTGTGGCCACCGTTGTGGGGACTCCATGGGGAAAGTTTGGCTTCTGAGGAAGCTTAGACCTGGCCCAGCATGGCCAGCCCTGGGGGCTGTGCAGGGATCTCACCCTGTGACATGGCATCCTCATTATGGAGGGGGCCCCTGAAGGGGCCTGTCCTGTGTCTGCATGTGTAGATGATGGCGTGCTGACATGGATCTCCGTGTTGCTGGAGTGTGTGCAGAGTGTGTGGTGCAGGGCTGGCACAAACACACTTTATGGCCCCTGGAGTTTATTCATCTTGAGCACTACTCAGAAGGTGCTAGACAGAGCCTCACCCTGTCCTTCAGAGCCTCCTGTGTGCAGGCTCCAGCTATCCACGGAAGGTGTGCAGGAGGTGGACCCGAGAGAGGGCTGGTGCAGGGGTGCAGGGACAGAGGCCTGAAGCGGCTGAGGTTAGGAGTAAGGAGTGAGGCCTGGCTCTCTCTGCATTGCCTGGCCAGGTCTGGAGTGTCTGGGAGGTGGGATGAGGCCAGGTGCCTAGTGAGTACTCTGAGCGGAGTACACATGGTCCTCTGCTGCCCTCTGCTGTCCTACTCTGTCCTGCAGGCCAGCTACCTGTAGGGACAGGACTCCTGCTCATGTGCGGGCTGGACCCTCAGAGCCTAGAAGCCAGGACAGGGTGGAATCCCACCCGTCTGAGGGGGTCTGAAGGGGTGGGAGCTTATGTCCATCCCTGTGCCCAGCCTTGTCCTAACTAGTGGCTCTCAAAGAACTGTCTCTGGTGGGAGTCTGGGGTCTGCAGAAAGAGGGGCTTAGAAAGGTTGAACAGATGTCCATGATCATACAGCAAGTGGAGACAGAGTGCCCCTCAGAAAGGCACCTACAGGAGGGCCCTGGAGAGGCTGCGGTCTGAGGGACAGGAGAATCTGTGCTCGGTTTTCTCACTGTGGTTCCCCATCAAGGCCCTTGGGGCCTCTGAGAAGAGGCTAAGGGCAAGGCCCCACCTGCCTCCTGTCTTGTGTCCCCAGCTACATCCTAAATGGAGCCCTGATCCCCTAGCCCCTCCTACCATGGGGCTCACAGGCAAGACTGCGGAAAGCCTATTTTTGGTGGATCTTTCTCTGTGTGCCACAGAGTTCTGGACACTCAAAATTAATTCCATCCATCTTAATGACAGTTAAGGTCAGGCGCCACAGCCATGGGACACATGTGTGTGCTGAGAGTGAGATGTGCACCAGGATGGGGCCAGGCCAGCCTAGCTGGGTACCCCCAGGGCTTAGCCCACACGTAGTTCTGGAGCCCCAGGAGACGTGTGGTGGGGTTGTGGCTGGGACCTGGGAGGCTGAGGTTGGACATGAGGGTCTGGTGCAGACCTCAGCTTCCCCACTTTGGCCAGAGAGTATGCTGGGTCCCAGAGATCCTGGCTTGTGAAATGGGAGCAGGATGGATACTATGTGATGAGAAGCCCTTGGGGGTCCCTGGCTCCCTTCCTCCTCCCTCCCAACTCCTGTCCCTCTAGAGCATCACCTGGAGCCACCCTGCACTTTGGCAGTGTTTGGGTGTCTTTGGTGGCTGCTGCCTTGACCCCACCAGCCCTGGCAGGCTGCTGGCGAGACAAGTGCAGAGGGTATCTATAAGCTCTCCCCAGGGCCTTAGGGCCCATCTAGAGCCCTGAGTCCAGCTTGGGCTATCTCGTGTCCCAAGAACTCACTCGGCCATTGCCACTTGTCCTGGGCTGTCCCAGGCTCATTTCTCATCATTTAGGCCCTGTGAGGACACAGACAGATGCTGGAAGGGAGTATTGGGGGCACATGAGCCAGTATGTGGCTGGTGACAGGGAGGAAAGGCCCAGGGGAGACCATCACGAGGAACTCTCAGTGAGATGGGAATGCTCCTCCCAGGAAATTCATGGTGGGCTGCAGAGACAGAGTGGCCTCAGGTGTGTGTAGAGGTGTGAACATGCCTTCCTCTTGAGTGTGGGTGTGTATACTCTATTACACACCACAGGGCAGGGCAAATGTCCTGCACATGTCTGTACTTGTGCACATGTGGGTGTGTGTGTGTCTGCATGGGTGTAGTGTGTGTGCACATCTGTGTCACACCTTCATGGAAAAGCCACCATGAAGAAGAAACGTGTCCAAATCTCTGCTCTGGCTTCCTGTCCTGGGTGCTGGGATGTCGGACCTGGTTGTCTTCACCAACTTTCCATGTGCTAACCACCAGTTTTAGCATCAGGGATGAAATTATTTCTTTCCAGAGGAGTGGTCTTCATTCACAGTATGTCCCCAGCTGACTTCCTTATTGGCCTGGAGGAGGGACCGGGGCCCTGTCCTGCCCTTGGACACCTGCTCCTAGACCCACCTTGGCCCTGGGAAATTGGCAAGGGCTCACCTGCTTAGGCATCTCTCATTCCCCAGGCTCAGCCCCCACCCCACAGAGGGAGCAGGGACCCCCATTGTGTTCCCTTGCTTCTCTTTCATCTGCCCTCTTGTCTCACTTGCCTCACCTTCTGTTTCCTCCTGGGGAGGGAGACTCCAGTGGCTTCTGGGTTCTCTGTGGTATCTGCATACCAGTGCATCCCTTCTGGGGGAAGGGTTCCTAGAATGCCACAACTCCCCACCCTACTCTTTCTCACTGGCTCCCACACGGATGCACATGGGTTTAAAACATTGAGCAGAGGTGGGGAAGGCCCATGTGCGGCTATCTGTGGTGACAGGGGTCTGACATGGCTCAAGGCCATTTATTAGCCCCAGTCCAGCCTGGCAGCCACCTCTCAACAATCACAGGGCCCCACACAGCCAGGATGATGACCACAGGCCAGGTCACCCATGCCTATTGTTTGCAGGGTGGCAGGATGTGCTGGAAGATGTCAGCTTAGAGTACCGCTTGGGCCTGGGAGGCCAAGGTCAGAACCTAAGGGTACAGCAAGTACTGACAACAAAGCCTGGTTAGCACAAGGAAGGAAAATCGATGCTGGGCAGAGGACTGACCACAGACACAGCAGAAGCGGCTTCTACCTGTGTCAGAGCCTGCCCCCAGGGCAGCAACAGAGCCATGCGGGTGCCCAACCATTGGCTCAGAACTTCCCTGGCTGGGAGGACAGGCTTCTCACTGACTCCATCTGAGCTGCTACTAGAAAGAGGAGATGAAGCCCTCAAAGATCTCTGGAGACATTCCTGGCCAGCGCCAGATGTGGCCAACACCAGCCAATACTCCTGGCAAAGGAGCCCTGGAGAGGCTGGCTGAGAGTGACCATTGTGGGTCTGCCCCTGGGAGGGCACATCTCTGGAGGCCTTGAGTATTAGACATCACAGAATAAGCTGTGGGGTTGTGTTACAGTGTCATTGCTTTTGTAAAAACTGACAGCAACTCTTCCTAGAAGAGCAATTGCTGCAAAACATTACCATAAAAAACCCAGAGTCCTCCCGAGTCTGAGTCCTGCCTTCTTCATCCTGGTGTCCTTGCTCCCATCCACATGTGGCCTACATGGGCATATGGCTTTGCCATGTGATCTCTTCCCTCCTTGTGTGTCAGGAATATATGTCCAGTTGCTAATATCCAGGTGGGTGCCATCTGTCACCTTGGCACACATCATGGTGCTCTGAGCCTGTCTACCCCCATGGTGGAGATTCATGTGCACTCCTTATCAGGAACCTTGGCTCTGGCCACCGCTTTGGAGATCAGAGGTTGGGGGCTCAGAAGGGCCAGCCCAGGAAACCAGGTAGGCTTACCTCTATTGTGCCCCTGGGTGACCACCCACTGGAGTCTGGGGCTGAAATGCCTCCCACCCTATCCAACAAAGATGGTCCCTGCTGAAGCCAGAAGCCCCCAAGAGGCCCTGGGACAGCAGGACACACAGAGCTCTCACTTGTGTCAGCCCTGTCTGTTCCTGTCCCCACCCAAGGGAACTTGCCTTGGTGACCCCTATGGAAGTCTTCACTGTAATTCTGATACACTTAGGAGGGGCGAGCAGGGTGCTCTAATCCCCCTATGCCCAGAACTCCAGTGGAGACTATGGCTCCGTGCTCCAGATCCAGGAGCTGGGACCGATGGTGCCAGCAGGGTCTGGACCCCCGTTCTTTGTATTGCTGGGTGGAGAGTAAGGGGGAATTCAGGTGTCCAGGTCAGAAGTGGAGGCTGCCAGCTGCCTGGGATGCTCCCTTGACTGAGTGGGGGCAGGCTTGGGGGTACGTTGAGGTGCTGGTCTTATTCCCTTGGGCCAAAATCTCACTGTGGCTACATGGCCCTGGCTCTCCTTCATCTGGGCAGGGTCCTCCTTAGCTCAGCTCAGCTGTCACCTCCTCTGGAAAGCCCCTAGTCCCTGATTAGGGGCCCAGGAGGCACAGCCAACACTACGGCTGTAACCCTTGCTGTGGCACCTGGCAGAGACAGAGCCATTTCCACCAGTGTTGAAAGCCAAGAGAGTCTGTCACATAACCCTGCCTTGGGCCAGCCCATCATGGATGTCCACCAGAGCCCTGGGGCCCAGGCAGAGAGATGCCCACCTTGGCATCTTGCTATCTCCTGACCTGAGGCCTTGAGCCTTATTGATGGCCAGTCACTGCTCCCTAGGGGGGAACCTCACTTGGGCACTGGGTACATTTCAGACATTCACGCTGCCTCAGATGGGCTGGAGAGAGAGGGTGCAGTGGGCCGGGAGTGGTGGGGAGACCATCCTGGGCTGTTGGCCTGGAGTCCCAAGCATCTGGCTCCTGGTTAACCCCACAGAACCCCACAGATCTGACACCATACTCAGATATGAAGGGTGTAGGCCCCAGACTCACAGAGTATGTGTATGTGTCCCCTCAGGGAAGGAATGCAGGGAGACCAAAGTTCTGGAATGGCCCTGCCTCTGAGATCCTGCCTGGTACCTGTCAGGCCTCCAGTGAGGTCTCCTAGGACCTTATCCTGCCCACACAGGCACCAGCCACCCACAGGAAGGTTGTAAATGCCATGCTCACCTAATTTGACAAGGAAGGAATCTGGGGTAGGACGGCAGAAGTGGAATCTGAGTACCTTTCCTCAGACATGAATTGAAATGGTTATCTAAAGTGGAGAGGCCTGGTTGCATTCAGGTAAACATAGTGGTGTGTCCTGGGATCTAGCGGACAACCTTAACTTTAGGGTATGCAATCATATTTTACTAGCTCCAAGATAAAAATGAATAAAATGACATAGTTAAATAGAACTCAAGTAGGATCTATGAATGCTGGAGTGGCGTGGATAAAAGGATAACTTTTCAATGAGGGAATTTACATGCACGGGGAGCAAATACCAGTCCAAGTTTGGTGCATGTTGATAACAGAAAGACAAGCCCCAAATTAAACAAACGTGAATGAATTCCTCTGCCTGCAGACAGAGCAAATATATCAGTAGAAGTCAGTACACAGCAAGAAGCAAAATGTAACAAATCAGAGGGAACAGGCAGCCACAACTTGGGCAGACAAACAAATATTTTAGGAAATACAGACAGGCAAGAGACACATGGCAAAAAATAACTTTGACTGAGTTCCCAAGTCATCTCCATGGCTGAAGTAGAAACAAATATTTTGCGGCATGTCAATGAAAGAGGGGACATGGGAGGTGTTCTGAGGAGCTATCTGAATGACCTGAGGGGCCTCAGTGGGCCTCAGTGGGCAGCATTGTGGCCCTTCTACCCTTGAAGGTCTGTCTCTTATCTGCTTCTTCCTTCAGAGCCACTGGCCCTAGTGACTGGTCCAACATTGGGGGGTGAGCCGCAGCTGAGCCCTGCCACATGCCCAAGCTTGGTCCTGTTGTATCTGCCCCAGTCTCCTAAGCTGGGAAACAGGAGTCCACCCCTTTCTGCAGTGCCAACCTCAATAAGGACAGGCCCCTCAATCTAACTGGGACCCTCTGGCTCTAGGGACCCCCCACTGGCACAGGATAGTTGCGTGGTGCGGGGTGCCCTGCTGAGCGCAGGACCAGCTTTCTAGAGTTTACAGAGCACCTGTGAAATAAGTGACAGCCATATGGGGACTCTGAGGCCGGGCTCTGCAGGCATTCTCTCAGGTGGGAAGCCACAGTCTGGAGGTGAGCGGCCCCCCCAGAAAAACCCTGCACCCCTGCTTCTCATACCCTTTCTCTGCAGCCCCACACCTAGCAGCCCCTGTGCTTTTGCCTCTGTGCTGGGTCACAGGCTTTCTTGAAGCAAATGTTGTCACTTTGAGCTTTTTGCTTTATTCTTTAACATGGAAGCTTTATTGACATACAATTCACATACCATACAATCCTCCCAGTTCCAGGGCATGCATGGCTTCCAGTCCACTCAGAAGACTGAGCAAACATCACCACTCCCCAGTTTCAGTGAGAGTCCAAACCTGAAGAAACTCCATGCTGTTAGTGGTCACCCTCATGTGTCTCATCCACCACTCCCAGCACCCACCTGATGTTCATCCACGTCATAGCACACATCAGTACTTCATTTCTTTTTTATGGCTGAATAGTGCTCCATCGTACAGAAGGATTTAGTTTATCTACCTGCTTGGTGACTCCAGGCCAGCAGCCCGGGATGTCGGGTCATTTGCACACTCTGGCTACAGAACACAGTTGCTGTGAACCAGGGCTTGCTTTGCTCTACTGGGATGCAGAATGGGCATGGTGGTCCCCATTAAGGCAGAAACGGCCAGCCTCTTCATCAAGCTGTCCCCTTGACAAGTGTAGTCCCCTACCAGATTCCAGAGTTCCACAGTCATTGCTTCAGATAGTTCCTCACAGTTTAGTTGTCTTCCAGTGGGCAGACAGGCTCCTGAGCTTCCTGCTCTGCTCTTCTTGGATGTAACTCCCAAACCCTTTGCTTCTGAGCCACAGGTTGTGGAGTAAAAGTTTTACTGTAAGACATGGGTTGATGGACCCAGTGTGACCCTCCCCCACACACGACAGGCCTGAGAACACCCTAAGGACAGTCTTGGGTAGCAGCATTGCTGGAGGCAGACTGGTTCAACACAGATGACCACATGCCAACAGTCACTGTGCCTGTGAGTTTCACCATGGCCTCACTGTGCTCTTTCCAGGTGTATTCTGGCTTAGACTCTGATGTTAGACAACTGTGTGTGTGTGTGTGTGTGTGTGTGTGTATGCTAGCTGGAAAAGCAGAGGAGAAGTCTTGGGCCTTGTCTGCCATTTGTCATGAATGTTAGAGGACAAGTGATATGGTGGTAAGCCAGCGAGCTGGCTGTCACATACACAGTTGCTTTGCCAGAGGTGTGTGTGTTACATGGTGGGCCAACAGCTTTCTCCATCATCAGCTCAGTGACAGATGACACAGCTGCCCCCAATATCAATTCCTCCATTCACTGAATACACATTAAGGTGGCAGTGTAGTTGGGACACAGCCATCAAAGTCACCAGCTGGAGGTGCAAGAAGAGGGGAGGAGAGGGAGTTGCAGCCACTCAGGTGCCTAGGCCAGCCCCATGGGTCAGGGAGGGCCTTCCAGGGGAGGTAGCCACCAAGCTGAGCCTGAGAGCACACGGGGGTACAGGGAGGGATGCAGGCAGGACAGCAGTGTGCATACAGCCGGGGCCCAGAGCTGGGGCCAGCAGAAGGACCAGCACAGGAGAGAGCTCTGGAGAGTGTGGGCAGTGGCCACCAGAAGGAGGGAAGGGAAGACTCTGGTGGCTATAGCCAGATGTCAAGGCTGGCCCATTTCCAACTCACAAAAGTTTCTAAGTTGCAGGAGGGATCCTTGAGTTCTCACCTCTGAGGTTTGACTCACCTTCCCCTTTTGTCTCCAGCTTTTCCTCCCCAATTCCAGCAGGAGGAAGGGGGCAGAAAAACCATGGCTTGGTCAGGAAGCCTCTCTCAATCTGGAACAGTGGTGATGGTGGTAATGTCCCCCAGGGGTACCTGGCAATGTCTACAGATGTTTTGTGTTGTCACAACTGTGTGTGTGTGTGTGTGTGTGTGTGTATGCTAGCATGCTATGGCTGTCTGGCGAGTGAAAGCCAGAGATGCTGATAATTGGGCCTCAAATATCATCACTGCTGAACAGCCAGCCCTACCTGGGGCTTTTCCACCAAGGTGCATGGGGATGGGGTGGGGAAGGGGAGGCCAGGTGGATGAGGTGTTGGGGTGGCACCCACAGTGAGACCACGCATCTGTGCTGGTGCAGGAGTGTCACGGGCAGTGGAGAAGGAGGAGATGTGAGAGGGGTGAGTGAGGGGGAGGGATGTGCCCTGGTGGGCTGTGAGGGCAGGTCCCTCCAACAGGTGACACCTGTGAAGAGTATCTGAGGCAGGGGTGCAGAGTGGAAAAGACCTCAGGAGGAGAGGGAGGCTTGAGGGAAGGGGCAAAACAGACGGCTTCGCTCAGCCCCCCACAGGTAGCACTGAGGGGAAGGGTAATGGAGGAGGTGGAGTAGCCCTGGAGACCTGCAGTGGAGAAGTAGAGAAGGGAACGAAGGCGCTGCACGGATGCCAAGGGACGCCTCTGGGTCTGTGCTTGCCCTATAGGTGAGAGGACAGGAGAAGACCAGCATTGTGCAAGCCCTGAGAGGTGGAAGGGAGGGAGATGATGGTTCCCAAACGACCCTGTAAACAAGAGAAGAGGAACCACCTTCTAGCACTGGATTCTCATCCATCTGGCCTTAGTGGCGCGCCCACGCGGCTCAACCTCAAGGGAGAAACCTAGGTGCGGAGGTGTGCGGTGGTGCTGACTGGTGGGCTCCAGACCCACCTGGCCCGCTTGACCACCTAGGAAGGAGACCTCACACCTGGTTTCGGACCCATATCCCAAGGGGAAGGGGCCTCATATGGGAAAGGCGGGGCTACGGGTGAGTAGTTGAAAGGACAAGGTCTGGGGGGTGGGGACGGGAGCTGCCCGGGCCGCTAAAGCCGGTGGGCGAGGCTTGCCTTCCACGCACTGCTCTGTGCAGCGTGCGGAGCGGCCCCCCCCCCCTCGCCCCCCCGCCCGCCGAGAGAAGGCGCGGCTCGGAGCGCGGGCGGGGCCTCTCTGAAGTAGGCGCGGGTTCTGGGGCGGGGTCTCTTGAAGACTGGGCCCGGGCCCCCCGCCGGAGCAGGCCTGCCGGAAAGAAGGCGCGCGTCCTGGGGCAGAATCTCTCCATTACGGGGGCGCGGCCCTGGGCGGAGGGGCGCGGCTCGCGGGGGGGAGGGCGGGCTTCCAGGAAAGAAAGCGCTGGTCCTGGGTGGGGCCTTCTGAGGAGAGGCACGGGTCCTGGGGCGGAGTGGGGCCTCCCAGACGGAAGGCACGGGTCGTGGGATGGAGTGCGGCCACCGCTGGGAGCGGGGCCTAAGCGCTGAACTGCGCCTACTCTGGGCGCGGCTCGGGCGCGGGGCGGGACCTCCTGCAGGGGGGCGTGACTAGAACAATGGGGCGGGGACTCGGGGCGGGGCCCGGCCAGAGGTCCATACTTATGCGGCCCGGGCGAGCCCAGCGTCCCCGCCATGGCTCTGAAGCATGTCTGGTCATTCTTATGCCCCGGTCTCCCCCGCCTCGCCCCACTGTCCACGGCACCGGCGGCTCGCGAGCAGTCCGCCGCGGGCCCACGGGCTGTGTCGGCATGTGGGGTTGCCGAGACCGTACGGCCGCCGGTGCCCTCTGTGGACTTTGGCAACGCGCAGGAAGCGTACCGCAGCCGGCGTAGTTGGGAGCTGGTGCGCAGCCTGCTGGTGTTGCGCTTGTGCGCCTCGACCACGCTGTTGGCGCGCCACGAGCAGGTGTGCAGTGGGCAGGCGGGGCGGGCGGCAGGGGTCCTCTGTTGGTCGAGGGAGACGTTATGGAGTTTGCAGTTGTTAAGCCGAAGTCTGTTGAGCATCACCTGTAGCTTGGGAGCCAGGAAGGGAGACGTTTTCTGCATTCACTTTCCGACTTCGGGGATTTTCTTGTCAGTTATTGCTGCCAACTACACCAAAAACTGTTTTAAGTTTTAAGGAATATATCATTTGGAGTACAGAATTGTCACCTAGAATTTATAACTTAGTCTTTATTGTTGCCCCTAGAGAAGTATGGGGCATTCAAGGTTTCAGGGCCTGGGACCCCAGAGCTCTGCAGGCGGGGACCCAGCTGCTTACCAGGCAGCTGGTAAGGCACAGCCACTCTGGACAGCGTTGGGGACAGAGGGGAAAACTCTCCAATGGCCAACCTTAAACTTGCACTTGGTAACTTTAAAATATGTGAGGGCTTTACAGGAGTGACAAGCAGAAGACCACAATGTAGGGGAATTAGGTATGTTGAGGTGACCCTGGCAAGAGTTTTCAGGGGTCAAGTTGTTGGCCCTGGAGTCTGGTGCTACTGCTTCCTCAGGTAAGACTGTGCTGACATGCCCCTCTTGGCCACTTGGGAAGTTGTTGGGAAGTCACAGGTTAGTTTGCTGGTGAGAGGTGAGGGCAGAAGTCTGTACACTCAGAATCAGGTTGCTGTGAGACCAGTGGAGGTATTTGTCTGAATCCCAGGGGAGGCTCATTGTTAGCTTTGGAGCCCAGGAGTAGGGAGGCAATGGAAGAAGGGCTGGACTGAGTAGCTGGAGGCCTTTGGGAGGCCAATCTCTGTGTTTGTGCAGATTTTGGAGGTTAAGCCCTGTCTATGGAGAGCCAGACCAAGGGGGCAGGAGGGTGAGAAGAGACATTCCTGGTGAAAGAACCTGTGGGGGGAGGAGAAGGTGATGAGGACCCTCCGGGGAGTACCAGCATCTAGGAAATAGCAGCAGGTCCTGGTGATGTTGCAACAGAGAGGGTGACGCATCAGGGGCAGAAATGCTAGGGGAGGGAACAACCAATGCTAGGACCTCTGTGGAGGGCAAGGACAGGTGCATTGGGTGGCTGCCAGGTGGGACGAGGCCAGCAGAGCAGGAGCCATGCCTACCCTGTGGCTTCCTAGGAGGGAAAGAGGGTGAGAAACCAGGCCAAACCTCTCTAGGCTAAGTGCTGAGCTTTCTTACCCAGATTCAAAACTAGCCATCTCACTGAGTAGCCAGCAGAGCTGAGGCATGGGGTTTGGTATCCAGCTTGCTGGGGGAAGTGAGTCCCAGCACCTTGATGCTAACCATGAGAAGGATGTGTTGGCTCCACTGCCATTGGGGTGCCTGCCTGGCATGTGCTGGGGGTCAGGGAGGGTACTGTGGGTACCTGGAAGAGATAGAGCATCCTGTGACAACCTTTTTCAGACTCCCCTCGGGTCCAGCCTGTGCCCTGGGAACCCCTTTGTAGAGTCTGTGCTGTTTTCATTGCTGGTGGCCCCACAGGTGTTAGTGGCCTCAGCACCTTGTGCTAGAAGCATCTGGCCTGGTCAGGCTGTGAGCATGTGAGCTGCTCACCAGAATCTGGTTCTGGGGGCAGCCTCCCTCACCCTACAGCAAAAAATTTGACCTACAGCAAAAAATTCCTCCACAAACAGGGTTTGTGAGGCTGTGGCTGGGAAAGTCTGGGCTGTCAAACCTGCCTGGAGGAGTGTCAGGCTATGGGTACTGAGGTTTGAGCTGCAGCTTTGGATGGGGACTATGAGGGACTCTGTTGGGGCCTGTACTTGCCTGAAAGCAGGCCTTCTTAAGGAGGTTCCAGGAAGTCCAGACTTTCCCTGACAGCAGTGCTATGCTTGGGTGTGAGGTGTGGCAGAAGAGGGGACAAGAGCAAGGGGTATAGTGGCTCCCTGGGGGGCAAAAGGGAGGAAGAACAGGATCCAGGGTCAGTGTGTCTCTGTACATGTGAGTCATGGTAGAAACAGGTGAAAGACTCACATGCAGATACAAGTTCTTGCATCCTCAAAAGGTCTCCATGGGGAGAACAGGTGGGGCTTCTTTTTTCAGTGGTGTCTTGCTGGAACACACGACACCAGGATGGTTTTACACTTTGGAGCCTGCTTTAAAATTACCAGCCAGATCATCTGCTTCTGCAGCCTTGTGCCAGGAGCTTCCAAGCATGGCCCCTCCAGGTCCTACCTGTCCTGACTTTGGAATAAAGTGTTCTTGGAGCCAGTGCAGCCTGGCTGCTGCCCCTTCGTTGAGCATTGGCTGTGGCGGGGGGAGCAGTTAGTTACCTAGTGATGGCCTAGTTCTGTACAGAAAGTTCACTGGTCCCTGCTGCAGGCATTCATATCCTTGTGGTATGTTTCTGATGGCGTCGTTAGTGCTGGTGTGGATGAGGTCAAGAGCTCTTTTCTAGAGCTGAATGATGGTTTTCAGGTCCCCATTTCTGCCCCACCTGCCGCTTGGATGGCCTTTGATATATCTAAGACCCATGTTTTCCTGGGTTCTGCCTGGCAGGGAAAAGGCTGCTCAGTGAGACCTGGAGGCCTGCCTGTGTCCCCAGTATTGGCATGCTTACTTGCCAGTTTCTAATTCTCTTTATGGAAGAACAAAATTCAATACAGTCAGATGCTGGGCAGAGGCTGCCTGGGAAACCCTGGTCCCTGGGGCTTCCAGGTGCTACACAGAAGGGCAGCTGAGAGGCACTTCCACTTAACTGCCTCTGTGCAGTTAAGGAAGAAGGCAGCAGGCCACACGTGCCTATGGGCCAGCTCAGGGTTGCTGGGGACTAGCTTGTGGAGAAAGGTGTTTGACTTGCTGATGCTTTGGCTTAGACTAGAAGTTGTTCCTAAAACCCTGGTCCCAAGAGATGCTCTCTATGACAAAGTGGTTCTGGTATCCATCGGACTTGAGAAACCCTAGGTTCTTCCTGTCTTGTGGCCGAGTGGCGGGGGGTGGGGGCAGTGAACATGGGGGCTTTCACACAGGGTGGTGTGTGCTTCAAGCATGATGTGTGGCCATCCCAGCCCCTCAGACTCCTGCTGTCACCATTTTTTCTGTCTGGCTGCACCTCCCCACAAAGCTCCTCAGTTTAGCCTATCCCTCCTCAACTTGTGGGCTTTCTTCCCCCCTCCCCTTTCTGAGTCATGTGAAGATGCTCCTGTTTGGGACACCTCCTGCAGGGTGTGAGCTCCTGATTGGTTTCCTCTAGTTGTTTCCGGTCATGAGGACTGCTCCTGGCAGCAGCAGCTCTGGACACTTGAATGAACCATGTTGTGAAGTGATTGGGGGAAAGAGCTGGGTGATTTCTGGGCAGTGTCTTCCTCAGGGGCATATCCATCCATGTGGCTGGCCAGCCCTGGAGGACCTGCCACACCCCCACTGGCCCTGAGGTGGGCAGTCATCTCATAGGCCTATGCAGACCTGGATAGTTCCTGGATTCACAGTTCCTGGATTCACAGTTCTCAGCTGGGCCCACCGCACTCCCACTGAGCTCGCACTCAGACCAGGTTTTATGTGTGTTCCTTGTTTAGCATTAGCAAGCCATTTGAGGGCTGGCCTCATGCCAGCCTCACTGTTTTAGGGACTTGGAATAAGACTGAACCAAATACTGAAAAATCTGGGAACTTGAATTCTGGAAAGTCTCGTCAGATCTGCCTTCTTCCCAGTGGAATTGCTGAAGTGCAGTTACAGAGAATGTTTGGAAAACACCCAGTGCTGACCCCAGGGAGTCTCTTTACTCACCAAGCAGTGGTCAGGAAGAAGCCCTGTGTATGGTGAGGACATCCCGTGAGCGGGCCCTGTGGGGGTGGCACTTAGGCCAGAACAATGTGCTCGAGGTGTCAGGGATGGAGCCCTGCTCTGGGTGGAGGCTAACGTGGTTGATGCTGTGGTGTGTGCAGAAGCCAGCTGCTTTGGTGGCCTTTGCCAAAAAGTTGACGGTGTGAGCTGAGTCTGCCCCAGGAGACCATGTTGAGGCCCTGTGGTTGGAGTGAAGTATTGGGGTCAGGGAAAGCCTGAGTATCCCATGGGGAGGGGGAGGCCAGGGCAGCCCTGGATAACTGTTTCGCTGTGTCTTTCAGCTACTCCACATCACCAGGAAACTCCTGGGGCAAAGGCTGTTTGATAAGCTCATGAAGATGACCTTCTATGGGCAGTTTGTGGCTGGTGAGGACCAAGAATCTATCCGGCCCTTGATCCAGCACAACAGGGCTTTCGGTGTCGGCTCCATCCTGGACTATGGCGTGGAGGAGGATCTGAGCACCGAGGAGGCCCAGTGCAAGGAGATGGAGTAAGGCATGCCCCAAGGCTACAGGCATGGTGGTGGTGACCCCAAATCACCCCAGGGCTGTTGAGGGTTGATGGTGCCATGTCCACTGCTGGGCTTCAGCCTGGGCTGGGCTGAGGTGAAGGTGGGGAGAGTATGGTCAGCCCCTTGCTGATGGCTCTCTTGGCTTCTGCCTGAGTTCCTGCATTGTCATCATGCCTGTGACAGCTCTGGGCTCTCAGGTGTGCTTGAGGCCTGAGCAGGGATGAGGGTTGGGATCAGGCAAACTGCAGTCCCCAGCTTTGTCCAACCCCCCACCTGGTTTGCAGGCTGAGAATGGTTTTCCCAATTTCAAATGGTTGAAAGAAATCAAAACAGAAGTACTATTTTGTGGCACATGAAAATTGTGTGAAGTTCAGTTTGGTAGGAGCAGAGTTGAGTAGTTGTGGCAGAGGAGCTGAGAACAAGTGAAAGGTGGCTGCCCACACAGATGTTTGCCACCCCCTATAGGAGGCCACTGTGGCTCCCTCCTCTGTCCTCCCTCTCTGCTGGAGGGATTCCTTACCATAGGCGGAACTGCCCAGACTTGCCAGGCCCAGGCTGCCCTGAGATAGTTTCCTCCTTGCAGATGGGCCTGGAGCCTCCCAGGCTCCACCCCTGCCTGGGTGTTCATGGAGAAGGGAGGTGCACTCAGGAGCAGATAGGCCTGAGTCTCCTCCCAAGGTCATCAACCTGTTGCTGGGCGCCTTTCTTGGGTGGTGCGTGTAGGTAGGATAGGGGCCAGCTCCTTTCAGCAGGAGAGAATGACAGGCTGATGCTAGACAGGATAGCACTTTCTTTGGGAAGTGTCTGTGCTGGTGCCTGTTTGCCTCTAGGCCAGGCCGTCACTGGGATTTGGTGCCCTGACAGCAGCTGGGCCAGATGCAGGTGAAGCTTGGGGTACCTCATGGTGGACCCTGTCAGGCTTGGTATTTACTCTGCCCCTCCCAGCTGGCTGGCCTGGGTGTGGAGGGAAAAGTAGTCACATGAGGCCTCCAGCCCTGGGGACAGAATGTCCCTGCTTCTTACTAAAGCAGGCCAGCAAGGGAGGATTGGGCAGAGGGGCCTGCCCTGTGATTGGCTATTTTGAAGGCGGAGTGCCCCAGCCTGAGGACCCCCATGTTCCTAGCAGGGCTCCTGTTGAATAACTAATGGGCTGTGTGTATTCAGCTGAGTGCTTGTTGGTTTCACAATGGGGTTTTCACTTTCAGAAGAGATTCCTTTCCCAGGGCCCTGCCTCGCTTCCTTGCTGCCTCACAGGGAAGTTTAGAGGTGGGCCAGCCTGCACCCTGACAGGGACCTGCCCTCATCTACCTCCCCCACTCCCCCCCCACCATGTGCCTTTGGGAGCCTGAGTCCTTTGCCTGGCCAAGGCTGTGCCTCCCCAGGCTACTCTGCTGCTGGCAGATGCAGTCTACAGGAGCACTACTGGGGTTATGAGACAGGCGTGGCCATCCGTTCCCATCTGCCTAGACCCTGAGGGCAGAGCTGGGCTTGCAAGTGTGGGTTCCATGTCCACACTGGTGGGGCTCACCTGGCTCACTGGTGGAACCAGCCATACAGACCCCAGTGTGGGGATCTGCTTCAAGTGTCCTTGGTGAGGCCCAGAGATCCATCTCCCTCATCATGTTTCTATCCCAAGGTCTACAGAGTTGACTTTAGGAAAAGCAGCAGAGGCTATCACCCCAAATTAAGGCCACTGGGGGATGCCAGGCCCGTGAGCAGCACAGGAAGGATAGAGGTATCTGAGCGTCTGGCCAAGGGAGGAGGAAGTGACAGGAGGCTGTCAGGTGTGCTACCCTGGAGGAGGGGTGGGCTGTGCTTGCCAGAGGTCTGTGAGAATGCAGAGGTCAGGGCCTGGCCATAGCCCAGGAGAGGAGGCCCATGGAGCAAGGGGCCAGGGTGTCTTCCTGATAGTGATGTTGTAAGGGTTCCCTGGGTGGCTTAGACAGCAGGTGTCTGGCTGTGCAAGTCCAGGACTGGCTGGAGGGGCCTGGTCCCTGGTCGCCAGGGTGGCCAGCAGCCTGCCTGGAATGTGTGCAGTATCGGACCTTGAGTGAGGGGATGGGGAGGCAGGGGAGGTTCCCCTCAGTCCCATTTGTTTCAAGCAGGCACCAGGCCACAGGCTGCCCAGAGGGACCCCCCAACCCCATTGCACTGTTTCCTCCCCTGTCCCAGCAGCCTCTGTGTGAGGTGTCTGCACACCTGTGCCATTCTATGCACTGTGTTCTGGTCATCTGGTCAAGGCAGCATTGGGGGGGCGGCTGGGGGAGCATCAGAATGTGGTACTCATCCCTGCTCAGGGCCCCAGTGTGACCATTCATCCTTCCACCTCTAGAATCCTGTGCTCACCCATGTCAAATGCCGCAACTTCCCTGTGAAGGCTGCACCCGGATCCGGCAACATCCTGCGTGTGGAAGGCCAGGTGTCTTTACCTGTCCCAGCTATGCACAGGGTGCAGGCTCTACTCCTACCCTCCATGGGAACATGACCCTGGGCCTGCCTGGGAACAGCCTCATGACTCACCAGCTAGACCTAGTGGGATTGTGGCCCTGTCCCTGCAGATGTTGGGCAGTTAGCTCGACTACTCTGCTTGCCTGTTTCTAAAACCTAGGAGGTTTCACGTGGCTGAGCATGTGGGAGCAAGAAAGGGAGTGGCTCCGCTTCTGGCCTACAAGGGTGGATGGATGAGCCAGCTATGGAAATGCTGAGGGCTTCTAAGATGACCTGTGCCCTGGAAGGTGGTTGGCCTCTTATAGGCAGTTGCCTATGTATAGGCGAAATGCCTATATGCCTCTGGCCAAAAATGCCATTTGAGAGAGAGCAGTGAAAAGACTTTGTGCAGGCATACTTGTGAGAAACTGAGGCAGAATTCCATGTGGCCAGGTTAGTTGCAGGCCTAACATGAGCGGGGCTTTGGCTGGAATAGCATTTCCAGACTGCATTAAGGAATTAAGGGTTGATTTTATAAGGCCAACGAAAAAGCCCTTTGGAAAACTGGCCAGATACCCATCAGTAACCTTTCCTGATCTGTGGTAAGTGACGAAAGTCACTTGCTGACGGGTCCAGGAATGGAAATGTGCTAGGGGACCTCAAGAGAAGAGGAATTTACCCAAAGCATACAGGTATCTAATGGCACAGATAAAACCTGGGCTCATGAAAGGCTTTTGAGAATTCAAGTCTGAAAATTCCTTATAAAAGGTTCCAGCAAACCCCCTCTGACTTAAGACCTACATGGGAGCAGAGGTTTCCCAAGAAGTTTCTCTATGCTTTGCTTAAAGATTCGAAGTAATGGCCTCCAAATGGCATGGTCAATAGAACAGACATTTAAATCCTCTCTTTCCCTGGTAGCCTCAGGCTTCATCAGATAAGAACAAAGAAAGTAATGACTGACATGTTCTTCATTAAGTTATATTAAACTGGGTTATATTGAAAGGGTTATGCTTAAAGGTGTATGTTGGGTGGATTATCAGATTACTAGTGAGGAGCTACTTACAGGGCGAGTGGTCATAAGATGTTTAAATGGATTAATGGCGTCATTGATGTCCAATGCACATGTGCAGAGGGATTGCACATGCGCAAGATTGACTATATAAACCAACAGTGAATAAAGAAAGCTTGCCGTTTTGCCTGAGCGAGCAGATGGTCACCTTTATTTAAAACACAATTTTAATAAGCATGCTTATTCTCCACAACATCACTTTTCTGCGAGACCCTTACAGCAACACCTGTGTTGTCTGAAATGTGGGCTGGGAGGTTTCAGGGTCAAGCCTTCCCCTAGGGTCTTGCAGGTCCTGAGACCTATATCTGCTATCCTTGCCATGTGGGTTTCTGCTCCAGGAAGCATCTGGGTGCCTCCCTGCCTTAGTTTGGACAGTGGGTCCCTCCTGGGATGGCTTTTGCTTGGTTGTACCTGGCCTTGGCTTAGGGCCTGAAGCTGGCCCTGTGACTGGTCTCATGGTTCCAAGCTAGGGAACTTGGGAGGGCCCAGGGAGCTCCCTCATGGGATGCAGGTCACACAGGGCTTGCCTCCTCTCTTGCCACACAGTGATGGGTCACCAGCCGTCTGCTGGTTCCTGTCCGCAGTGGCTGGGTGGGTTGGGCCTTGTGGATGTGGTAGCAGTTGGGAAGCCAGTATAGGCCATGCTTGGTTGCAAGACTTTTGGGGTCCTGACTGGTGCCTGGCTCAGAGTCCCCAGCTAAGGGACCTGAGGTTGCCTAGGAGCTGAACAGGGAGAGAGGCCTTCCTGGCAGTGGCTCAGTAGCCTAGGACTTGCTCCGAGAGCTATGAGGTCAAAAAGCAGCAGCCAGCACCCCTGATGCTGAGGCTTCCAACGCCAAGTTCATTCATCACTGCCCTTCCTGTCAGAGTCTGAGGCTCTGGCCTCTGCTGGCCAGGTAGCTGAGTTCTCTCTGTGGTAACCAACTTAGTAAGGCTTTCAATGCAAAATCACACAAAGTATAAAGCTGCTGGAGGTGTCAGGGTTGGAGGAGCTGCCCCTTCTTTTGAATAGACTTCATGGCCACAGCTCTGTCCCAAATGGCACGGCTCCCAAACTAAGCCCAGGAAGATATCTGCCTCTGTGAGGAGGAGGATGGTATCTGCTGTGGCTCTGGCTGGGGTGCAGGGGTGGTAGAGGGTCGGGGTGTGGGCAGGCACTCTGGAGGAAAGCTATAGCAGCCTGGACTGATGGCAGAGCCTGGCCTCACCAACGTGTCCTTATGAGGACTTGGGCTACGCCTGGGGCATGATGGGAACCCAGTGAAGGGTTTAAACCAGATAAGAGGGTGAGATGTGATCTGTATTTTAAAAGAATGTTTCTGGTTACTGCTTGGAAAATTGGCCTCAGGGGCCAGAATACAAGAGGGGGCTGCCTGGAGGGCAGGACTGGGCTGACCTTAGCAGTGGGGGCAGGTGTCATCAGAGAGCAAGGAGCCTCCTGCTGGATTTTGGAGGTCTTCCTAGCTCCAATGGGTTCTGTGTCTTCATCTTTTCCTTGGAATATCTGTTGCATGCCCTGGGCTGGTAGGGAGGGACTACACCCATGAGGACCCCAGGCTTTCTGAGGACTTCCTCAGGAGCCCTGTAAACTGCTGCCCTTTTTGCTCAGGTGGTTCTGCCTCAGGCCTGGGTAGGGTTGTGCCTTGGAGCCAGCTGTCCATGGCCAGAATGGGAATGTGCTTATCAACTGCAGCCCAGATGCTATGACCCTAACCTTTGCTCTCTCCCTTCTGACAGGTCCTGTACCTCAGCGGCAGAGAGGGATGGCAGTGGTGAGTGTCAGGAATAGTGTGCTCCCTGGTGCACACCCTGGGAGTCAAGCACAAGCAGGCCCTGCAGCCCTGGGCTCTGATATGCCTATGGCACCTGGTGAAGGATGCTCTCTGCCTTCTTCTGGTACTCCTGGTGGAACAGGCCTCTAATGAGGCTTTGCCCTCCTGGCTCCAGTCTTAGCCACGGTGTCTGGAGTTTAGATAGGGAGATGGAGGCGGGAACAGGAAGAAGGGCAGGCTGGGCAGGGGACCCAGGGGTGTTGGTGCCAGGAGGGGTGTGGAGACTGCAGTGCAGAGCTTGTGTCTGGGCCCAGGATGTGTGCACCTTCCCAGGGACAAGTAAGAGGAAGAAGCAGTACCAGGCTCACTGGGCCTTCGGAGACCGCAGGGATGGTGTCATTAGTGCCCGCACCTATTTCTATGCCAACGAGGCCAAATGTGACAGCCACCTGGAGACTTTCCTGCGCTGCATCGAGGCCTCAGGTGAGGCCCCCTCCTGGCTGGCAGACCCCTGGACTCATGGGGATACTGGTGGATGCATACCAGGCTTTGCTCAGTGACGGGGGTGAGCTCTGGTCATACTGGGTGGTGCTGGTCTATCTCCTTCCTGAGGGGCCTGGCTGCTTCCAAAGGTGCCTCCTGCCTCACCCTATGCTCTTTCTCCTGGATTCCATGCCAGGATGGAGCTATAGGAAGTTGGCCTGTGTCAGCTAGCTGAGCTGCCCATAGTCCCCAGGGTTGAATTTCCCTTCAGGGAGCTGGTGCCCTGTCCTCTAACAGGGAATCCCTCCCTGGCATAGCCTCTGGGGGCCCCTTGGGTTGGGGGAGCAGCTGCTGCAGCTGACAAGTGAAGGCCAAGCTCCCTGAAGCCTAGTGTCCTCTGTCAGAAGCACACCAGTCCCTGTACAGCCTGTTCCAGTCCAGCAGCCCTCCCATGAGAGGCAGTGGGTCCCATGCCTTCTGAATGGTTTAGGTTTCTAACTGGGCTGGAGGTCCTGAGTGGCCATCAAGGGCCACTTGAAGCTCTTGTCAGAGCTTCAGTGTGAGGGGTGTCTTCTCCTGGCCACTGCCTTCTTTTCCGGGGGGTAGACAGAGGGGAGGACCACCAGAAGCAAGTGTTCTTGCCTGCGCTCTGCTTAGCACCTCTCAGTCCTGTACCCCCACCCAGGGGGCTGCCTGTGGTGCTCCTGGCACAGGGAAAGAAACTGAGGCAGGGAGCCGGTTGGGGCTACTTGGCATTGGCAGGCAATTCTTCGAGCGAACTATGGCAACTACGGCAAACAAAACTTGCCCCTTCCCACCCCTAGGGGCCTCAGGAATGGCGTGAGGCCTTCACATCTGCCCTGTCTAGGCTCCTGCCCTTCCTCACCTACCCTATGCCCCCTCCTGTGGCTTCTGACAGGCTGCGCCTGTGAGGACGGTTTCTCAGCCATTAAGCTCACTGCGTTGGGGAGACCCCAGTTTCTGGTAAGTGCTAGAAGCTTCCACCTGCTGAAGCTGGTGCTTTGCAAGCACAGGTGCAGATGCTGTGGAGGCTTGAGCCAGGTGCGGGTGCTGTGTAGGGCTGGGCTGGCAGTGGGTGTGCACCCCAGAAGGCTTTCAGGCCTGTGTTTGCAGCTGCAGTTCTCAGATGTGCTGACCAAGTGGAGACGCTTCTTTCACCAAATGGCTGCAGAGCAAGGGCAGGCAGGGCTGGCTGCCAAGGACATGAAGCTGGAGGTGGCTGCCCTGCAGGTGAGGCAACCTTCCCCTCCCTGGAGGCTGTCGATGGGCACCCAGAGGAAGTGGCAAAACAGTGGTGCTAGGAGGTTTCTGGCCCTTTTGCAGGGCTGGGTTTGTGGCTCACTGCACCATTGCTGGAGTTGTCTGGGAGGAGGGGGAGGTTTGAGGGACTCTGGACAGGACTTGAGGCCGAATACAGATGGGAGGAGGTGTAGCATCTCCCACCTCCAGCAGCAGGGGAAAGGGGAAAGCACAGGGAGCTGGCCCTGTAGGGAGCAGGGAGTTTGGAGCTGTAGAGAAGGGCCTCACATGAGCACATGGGCAGGAATAGACCTGTCTGTGTCACAGAAATGAAGCCAGAAGGGGGTTCTGCTGTCCTTAACAGTACTAGATACACAGCACTATGAGCAAGTGTTGGGGGATGGGTGATGAAACGTGAGTGGATGGGGCTGACCCAGGCCTTCTCACTCATCAAGGAAAGCATCGCCAAGATGGGCATAGCGCCCAGGGCAGAGATCCAGGACTGGTTCACAGTGGAGACTCTAGGCGTGTCTGGGTGAGAATAGCCCCCTGGCCAAGAAGGGAGCATCTGGTTCAGTCAGGGTTCCAGCCGAGCTCCAGCAGCATCTCCCCATCTGGCTGCCTCCCTGGGAGGGTGGGCCTCACTGATGAATGTGCTGAAGGAACTATTCCCCTGAGACACACAGAGCAGGACTTGACAGCATGCCAGGAGTCCCTGGGTTGGGTTGGGCTGGGGCTGGGCAGCATGGATGCCAGGCCAGCCCTGACGCCACAGAGGATTTCTTATGGGATTACGTGGGTCCTAGAGCAAGGGTGTCATGCCTCATCTTCCCTGGGGCAGGTGAAGGATCAGAGCCCCTCCCTTCATCCTCAGGGCCAGAGACTGGGACCAAGGTCACCAGGGGCCCATAGTTGAATAGGGAGCCATCCCCTCACCTGTGGGCTGCTGTCCTGCCCCTCAGAGGCCATGTGTGGTCTCTGCTGGGCTCCCTTCTGAACTCCACTGGCCCAGGTTGCCTAATGTGTCCAACATTTTTACTGTCATCTAGATGCAGGAACATTTGTGTTCTGGTTATAATTCTTTTAAAGGGAGAACAATGATTACATTTTCTCTCTTAAAAACAACACTGAGGTGGTTTTTGTGGTGGTTTGGTTTAGAGTGCTCTTTTGGGGAATGGGCTGGTTTGGGCCTAGGTCCCCTGACTCATCCTAATGCTCAGGGTAGAGCTGCCTACTTCCTCTCTGCTGACATGTCTTGTCCTCCAGCACTGTGGACTTGCTGGACTGGAGTAGCCTCATCGACAGCAGGACCAAGCTCTCCCAGCACCTGGTGGTCCCCAACACACAGGTAACGTGTTCCCTCACTGACCCAGCTCAACAGAGCACTGGGCTGAGGTGAGAATTCACCTTGCCATGTGTGTCTCCTGTGGTCCACATTGGGGACTCAGCATGACCAAGACCATGGGCCCCTCAGACACTCCCATGGCCCAGGAGAAAGAAGACAAACCCACTAGTGTCCACAGAGTGCTTGGTGGGACAGAGACCCACATGTGGCTTTGCACCATGAGGAGAGAGTGTCTGGGGACCATCCCTGAATCATCTATCCTGTGTGTGTGTGTTGGGTCTCCTCAAATCTCAGAGGCTAGTTTATTTTCCCCTTATGATTCTAGGGTTGGTACGATTTGGCCGGACAATTCTTGCTCAGTTTCTCCTAGGCAGCTGTACTCAGAGGTTGGCAGGGCTGGGGTCCTCCCTGAAGTACCCTAATGGCATATCAGAATGTTGGTTCTGGTTGCTGGTGTGGGCTTCCTGCCAACATGGCAGCTGAGTTCTAAGGGCAAGTGTCCTCTGAGATGACAGCCAGGCAGAAGCTGGTTACTTTGTCCAGTGTCACCTCAAAAGTCATGTGGTGTCACTTCTGCTGAAGTGCATGTCTTAGAAGTGAGTTGCTGGGCCAGCCTGTATTCAGGGGGGAGAGGAGCCTGCTCCTAGGAGGGTGCCTGGGAATCATGGGCTGTTTGAAACTACCACCTGGGTGGGATCTTAAGAATCACTTTCAGAAAATGTTGTGCAAATGCAGCTTTCCATGACACCCTCAGTCCCAACCAACTAAGGCTCAGCTCGAATTTTGAGCCACTAACCCAGGGGTACAGCCCTGCTGCAGGGCCACCAGCTATTGGACACTTCAGCATGTGTGTGGCTAAGAGGGATACCATCTGTACTCAAGGCTGCTGGGGCTAGCATGGGGCTGCAGAAGGCCCTGATGCTTCCTGGGCCCTGCAGGGTGGGTGCCTGCCACCCTGAGCCCCCAGCTTCTTGAAAGCATTGTCCTGGAGGGTGTCTTGGCCCCTCACATGTGTCAGTAAATGCTGCATGGCCGTTCTTCCGGCCCATAGCCACAGGTTCTTTCTGCTCCGAGCTAAGCCCTTCTGGTTGGACTGAGTGATCAGTGTTTACTTCCTTAGTGTTCTGCAGAAGCCAAAGGGATCCTCCCCATGGTGGTGGGGCTTCTTAGGGATCTGGGGAGATTATGGGAGCACATGTTTTGGGGCTCAGTCCTGGCGTGGGCACCAAGATCCCTCCTGGTGCTGCCAGGCCCTGTGCATAGGGCAGTGTGCTGCCTGGCTGTGGGGTGTCAGGTTACCAGGTCACTATGTCCAGCCAGCATGGGGCAGGGCGCTGGCCTTCATGTGCAGACAGTGGTGGTGAGGAGGCCTGGCTGAATCTGGGGCCACTCTGTATGGAGGGTGCAAGGGTACCTGTGGGCTGGGGTGGCACTGTTGAGAGAGGTGTAGCATGGGCCTCAGTGTGGGGCCTCCCAGCACTTGCTGTGCCCCGACCATGTGCTGTACCCTCAGACAGGACAGCTGGAGCCCCTGTTGTCTCAGTTCACTGAGGAGGAGGAGCTACAGATGACAAGGATGCTGCAGCGGATAGATGTGCTGGCCAAGGTGAGCCAGCCCTGCATGGTGGGAGGCTGGGGCCTGAGGGCCCTGGGATTTGTACAGAGGGGAGGGTGCCTGCTTTGCTCGAACCACAAACACACCCCTGCACCTCTCAGAAAGCCAGGGAGATGGGTGTGCGGCTGATGGTGGATGCCGAGCAGACCTACTTCCAGCCAGCTATCAGCCACCTGACACTGGAAATGCAGCGCAAGTTCAATGTGGACAGGCCACTTATCTTCAACACGTATCAGTGCTACCTCAAGGTCAGCCTGCCCTCCCTTCTGTGGCTGGCTCAGCCCTTCTGTGTGCAGGGGTGGGGGTGCCCTTGTCCAGTCTGTCTGCCTAGGCTGGGGGATGAATGAGAAGGGAGTGGGCCTTCCCTAGGGTCCTCTGCAGCAGAGGTGGCCTTGGTAGGGCCCTTGTGGGGCCCTGGTATCCAGGAAGGAGGCCCCTGCCCAGCACCTGTGTCTTACCTCCTTGGAGCCAAGAGCAGGTAGGGAATGGGAGGAAGACAAAGGAGCTTTTAAAGGTCCACTTGACATGCCTGGCACTCCATACTTGAAGGCTTCGTCACCGTTTCCTCCAGCTTGGGTTTAGGTCAGAACCCTCTAAGAGGGTGGCGCCTGTGGCTCAGTGGGTAGGGTGCCGGCCCTGTATACTGAAGGTGGTGGGTTCAAACCTGGCCTCAGCCAAACTGCAACAAAAAAATAGCTGGGCGTTGTGGTGGGTGCCTGTAATCCCAGCTACTCAGGAAGCTGAGGCAAGAGAATCACCTAAGCCCAGGAGCTAGAGGTTGCTGTGAGCTGTGACAACATGGCACTCTACTGAGGGTGATAAAGTGAGACTCCGTCTCTATAAAAAAAACCCAAAATAAAAAGCAACCCTCTAAGAATTTAATGAAGGTTCTAGGGCTTTCCCCAGGAGACACACCCAGGATTCTGCATGTCCTCATGGAGCCCAGGTGGGTTTCAACCTGAGGGCACTGAGCTGCCACCATCCCGAGCTCTGAGGATCAGTCAGATGCCCCCCTGGGGGGGGCAGTCCAGGCAGGTGGGCCGGGCATGTACCCTGTCCCAGTCAGCCCAAGAATCTGGAGCATACAGTGATGGCTGGTATCTGGGTCACCTGCCCCTTGGGCCACCACCTCCCAACTGGCCTGGCCCTCCCTGACAAGGCCATCCCCCTAGAGGGCTGCCCCCCACACAGGGCTGCCCCCTCACAGGGCTGTCCTCCCCCTCACACAGCTTCCTCTGAACAGGGCTGCCTCCACGTAGGGCTGTCCTCCCCCACAGGGCCATGCCATACAGGGGTATCCCTAGGCCATACAGGAGGCTACAGAGGATCCCACTCTTACTGCTCCTTAAGGATAGAGGTCAGAGGCCCATCCTCACCCACATATGCTCTAGCTCCTGAGCCACACATCCTCTAGATGGCTGCTGCCCAGGCCCAAGTGTCCCTAGTTGTGACTATGCCTGGGAGTACATGGCTCCAGGAAGGCCCCCTCCTGCTGTCACCCTGGCTCAGCAGGGTCCCTGCGAATTTTGACCCTGGCCCCACAGGATGCCTATGACAATGTGACTTTGGACATGGAGCTGGCTCACCGAGAGGGCTGGTGTTTTGGGGCCAAGCTGGTACGGGGGGCATACATGGCCCAGGAGCGCGCCCGTGCAGCAGAGATTGGCTATGAAGACCCCATCAACTCCACGTACGAGGCCACCAACACCATGTATCACAGGTGTGTGGCCCTCCTGCCCCAGGCTTCCAGAGCAGGGCATGAGGGACAGGCTGAGGGAGGGCCTCAGGGGTGTGCTGTTGACCTGACCCTCTGGGCCAGAAACCTCCAGCAGGCCTGGGAGCTGTGTGCATTGAGGCCAGGACTGATAGTTCTACTGCTTTTGTGTCAAATTTTTCACATCACTAAGGTTTTTCTTTCTTAAATATAGGAAACGCTACTGAACAAAACTGGCCACAGTCCCCTGGCATTTAAATAGTGAGAGACGTGCTTGGGCACCTGGCCCCACACACCACGGCCAGCTTGTTTCCTTTTCAATTCATGTGGTGTATCAGCTGTTCTGTACCTGCTTTTATTGCTCTAGTATCTGGGAGATCTTTCTATGAGGCACAGGCAGACCGACCCTGAGCTTTTTTCTCTCAGAGGTGTGTATGCGTGTTGTAAAACCAGAGACCCCTGGCGTCCCTTGCTGGCTCCATCTCCCTCTCCACAGCCCACCCTGCATACCTGTGCCACCTGCACATGCCGGCCCCATCATGCGCATGGTGTGCACCCTATCCTCTGCCCCTTGTATTATTTATTTAACCCTCTGTCTGGATCCCCATGATGCTCTTTTTTTTTTGGTGAGACAGCCTCAAGCTGCCACCCTGGGTAGAGTGCTGTGGCATCACAGCTCACAGCTCACAGCAACCTCCAACTCCTGGGCTCAAGCGAGTCTCCTGCCTCTGCCTCCCAAGTAGCTGGGACTATAGGCGCCCGCCACAATGCCCGGCTATTTTTTGGTTGCAGCCATCATTGTTTGGCGGGCCCGGGTTGGATTCGAACCTGCCAGCTCAGGTGTATGTGGCTGGCACCTTAGCTGCTTGAGCCATAGGCGCTGAGCCCCCCAAGATGCTCTTAACAGCCAGAATGGGGCGTCTGGGGCTTGAGGGATCTTTGGTTTTTCAGCCTAGTTATTATAACAAGGACTCACTAGCACCGTGTTCTCCTCTGTCACACACGTGCTGTCAGGGCTTCTCTGTGTCTGAGGACACAGCTCTCGCACACTCCTGGAAATGGAACTTCCAGGGAGAGATGATGTCCCTGATGCATGAGGGAGGGTGGTACTGCTCAATCTCCCTGGGGTGCAAGGATGCCACCCCTCCAGGCCTCTGGGGACCTGCCTTCCTGTGTTTTCTCATGGTTCCAGGGGTGACTGCAGGAGCCCTTTCCACATTTGGAGCTGCATGTCAGGAACACGGGCAGGTCCGGGCTGGGCCCCATTGGGCCCTGTAGTCACAACACCGTTTGATACAGAAACATTGTAACCTGGCTCGACTCTCTCCCTGAACCACCCACTCCCAGATGATGCTAGGTTGTTTTTGTTGGTGGCTTTTTTTCATGAAGGACAGAGGAGGGGGTGGACGCTGCTCTTGTCTCTCCTGAAACTGTGGGTAGCTGAGGTGGGAGCCAGTTCGCTGGACAGGCCTAGAGCCCACCTGAGGCCTCCCACCCCATGGGGCCAGCAGCAAGGGGCCAGGCTTACATGGCGCTGCTTGCAGGTGCCTGGACTACGTGCTACAGGAGCTTAAGCACAATGCCAAGGCCCAGGTGATGGTGGCCTCCCACAATGAGGACACCATACGCTTCACGCTGTGCAGGTAGGGTGCCTGTGCTGGTGGGGTCTCTGGCTGTGGGCAGTCTGAGGCAGCCCAGGGTAGGCAGTGATGGTTGGGTGTGGGCAATGTCTGGGGGAAGGTCTGTGAAACAAGCAGGTGTGGTAGCCTCAATGCCTTGCAGGCCCTAGGTGGGCTGGCAAGCCCACTGCTGTACCATGGGAGCAGGAAGGCTATTTTTAGTCATCACAGATCATAGCAACCTCAAACTCTTGGGCTCAAGTGACCCTCTTGCCTCAGTCTCCCAAGTAGCTAGGACTACAGATGCCCACAATGCTTGGCTAATTTGGGGGTCTTGTTCTTGCTCAGGCTGGTGGGGAACTCCTGCACTCAAGTGATTCTCCTGCTTTGGGCTCCCACATACATGATTAGAGGTGTGAGCCAGCATGCTGGGCACACAGCCCAGACTCCCTGCAGTAGGCTTCCTTTCTCTTCTGACTTCTACATCTCACCCCAACCTGAGCCTGTCTCCATTACGTTGCCACAGCTGTGCCCCCTCCCTTGGGACCAGCTTCCCCTTCTCCCCAGTGGAAGCTGGGCTCTCCCTTTCCCTGTATCCTCCAGGGTCCTATGCTGGACTCTACCAACACTGAGAAGGTTTGGTGCCTGCAGGCCAGGGGTCCATGTCCCCACTCTTGGCTGCTGGGAAGCCCTGGGAAGCTGGGCCACCTCTTCTGGCGAGGTGATTCTGGGTCCCTGATGGTTGTGGCTGCTCTGTCCTCTGCTCAGGCCACCATACCACACATCTAGGCACTTCAAAACCCTGGGTTGGCTTTTGGCTGAGTAACAAACTAGCTCCAAATTCAGAGGCTAGAACAGCAGTGTGCTCTGAGGGTTGGTGGTGGGCTGGGCTAGACGGTGCTTCTGCTGGCCTTGCCTGGGTCTCTCCTGTGCCTGTGGTCACCTGGGGTCTGATGGGTCGTAACGACCTTATTCACAGCTGAGGCAGTGAAGTGAGTCATCCCCTGTCCAGGACCCTATAGGCAGTCTGGGCTTGGTCACACGGTAGTCTCAGGCCGCTGGAAGCCCCGGAGAGGACAAGCTCTGCTGGCATCATGCTGTCAGGCTTCTTACCTCCTTGTTGGCCAAAGGACGTCAGGAGGCCAAGCCCAGCTGTCAGGCACAGAGCCCCTCTGCCCTGTGCTGGGGGAAGCCATGGTCATGTGGCAGAGCTATGGGCTCCTGCAGGGGAAGCTGCAGAATAGGAATAGCCTGGCTTTCTTGGTGGTTCATGTGCCAGTGGCAGAGAAAGACAAATTCAGAACCAGGGTGATGTGGCAGAGACAGATTCCTGCTTTGGACTAGGCAGATCTGATGCTGGACTGGGAATGGAGAGAGGGTCTGTGGCTGACCCTCCTCCAGGGAGCCTGGGCTAGGGAGAGACTGGGATGAGAACAGCAGAGGGTGGGCCCTGAAGTAGGAGAGGAAGCACAGGCTTCATCTCCCAGGCTGGGTGGGGTGAGGACCTGGCTGAATATGCCCAGGGGCAAGGTCCCAAGTACTGGTGCAGACATGCCAAGTCTGGATATTTGGATGTGGGAGCCTGAAGGGGAAGACATGGGAATCATAAACATGTGGATGTATCAAACCCCGAAATCTGTAATTTTAAATTTAGTAGCTATGTTAAAAATGTAAAATTAATTTCAATAACACATTTTAATTAGCCCCAAATATTCAAAATATTTAACTTGCAGCACATCTCACTTCAGAGTGGTCACCACTTAGGACTACTACTTACTGTCATGTGGACAGAGCAGCTTGGATATGGGCAGAGAAGCAGCCAGTAAAGGGAGGATGGGTTGGGGGCAGGCAGGGGACCAGGTACCAGGCAGAGCCCTGGAGTTGCCCTGGACAAGGGGCTGCTGGTCAGTCTGCCTCTTGGGCCAGGGCACCAGGAGGGGCAGTACTTTCCAAGAGGGAGGATTCGGGGGGAGTTGGTGTGGAGGGTGGTTGGGGAAGGGGCACCTTGCTGGCTGTAGGCCGAGGCCTCTTCAGGTAGAGCTCAGCAGAGCCTTTCTGGAACGAGGCCTGGTTGGGGTGGGGCAGGGTAGAGCCTAGACCCCAGCCTTAACCCTCAGGGGATGTAGGCCAGAGCATGCAGTTGAGGGGCCTGGGTGTGGCAGGAGGGGCTTGGTGCTAAGACAGGGACTCTAACCCCTGTACCAGGGGATAGTGTTCTGGGGCCACCCCTCACCTGCCCAGCTTCGCCTGCTCGCAGGATGGAGGAGCTGGGCCTGCATCCCGTTGACCGGCAGGTGTACTTTGGACAGCTGCTAGGCATGTGTGATCAGATCAGCTTCCCGCTGGGTGAGCTGGGTGTTCCCTGAGTGGGTGGGTGGGAGTGGGTGGTGGGCTGGGACTCATGCTCTGTGCATGTGTGCAGGCCAGGCGGGCTTCCCCGTGTACAAGTACGTGCCCTATGGCCCTGTGATGGAGGTGCTGCCCTACCTGTCCCGCCGTGCCCTAGAGAACAGCAGCCTGATGAAGGGTGCCCAACGGGAACGGCAGCTGCTATGGAAGGAGCTGAAGCGGCGGCTCCTCACTGGCAGCCTCTTTCACTGCCCAGCCTAGCACCCTGGCCACAGCTACTGCCCTTGGTCTCCACGCACCCTCACTATGTCCTCCCAGCACCCTCATGCTGAGCTGGAACTTGGGGGTGGGGCCTGAGTGGTCCCTAAGCTGTCACCACAGCTGCAGACCAACCTTGTGGATTCCCGTTTACACCCAAGACTTCAGACCTGTGGGAAGGGGGCCTGCCCAGGGTGTGGGCACCCAGCCTGGGCCAAGTCTGATACCTAGCTAAGCCACTATGAACTGTTGGGACTTCCCACCTCTGTGACCCCATGTCTTTGGACCCAGAGGACAGTCTTCTACTGGGGGCCAGCCCACAACCTGAGCCCCTTGGGTGGCCAGTGGCTAGGCTGTGTAGGCCTGCCTGGTCAGTAAACCACTGTTCTTGTAGCCAAGGGCCTTTGACTATTCACTGCGGTGACGTCACATGGGGTCAGCTCTGGGCAACAGGAAGGGGGTGCCTTGGAAAGGGCCCATAGGCTCTGCTCTCTCTGGCACCATCTGTCTCTGGAGGCCAGTCTAATGTAGACTCAGCCACCCAGGATGCTGGACACACCCTATCCCCGACTCCATAATCCAGGAGGGGCTCAGACCAGCATAGACAGGACATGTGTGATGCCCAGGCCAAGCTCCCAGGGTAGGCCCAGTGCAGCTCCAGTGGGCTTCCCCTCAGACCCTTCCTGCTGCCCCAGGGCCTTCACCCCAGTGATACGCTTGGGGCTTCTGTCACTCTGACAGGCCCGGGACCAAGCCCAAGTCAGGTGCCCACTCCCTGTCTCCTCCATGCTTTCCAGCCCCAGGGGAGGCCAGGAGGCTTCCAGTCTCCATAGGGATGAGGATGGTGGTGAAGCTGGGCATATGGCCCGGGAGGGAGCCCCAGGCAGAAGCCTCTGTTATAGCAGGAAGGCATGAGGGGGGCCCCCACACTGCAGGCCATGGACATACACATACCATGTGAGGGTCCTACCTGGCCCCAGTGGCAGGAGAAACCACAGAGCAGTCACACAAACCACAGGCAGACCACAAGGCATCTTTATTTCTCTGAGTCATCTTGGGCTTAGGACTTAAGAGTCCCTTCACAACAGCCAAGGGAAGGTTTGAGCCCAGATTAAGCACTTGGGCCCTATAGGGTCAGGATGTGTCCCTTCGAGTGAGAAAGTGCTAGAACTCCCTCCCTCCTCCCTGCCCAGTCCTGGGAGGCAGTGAGCAGGCTGGGTCTGCCTCCCCTTTCTGAGACCATCCTAGAGTTTAGACAGAAAAACTAAGATAGAAGCAGGTGACAGGCACAGCCAGGGTCCACCAGGCTCTCCTCTGGTAACCCCTGCAGGCAGTTGACAGGGCAGTGGCCAGATGTTAGGAAGACATGTTCCACTCAGTTCCATGCCAGTGGGGCAGGGCTGCCTTCCAGCCATGCTGGGCAGCGGGTGGCTGCAGGGTGCTGTCATAGGGCTGCCTTCCCTGTTTGGCAACCCCTCTGCTGCAGCTTACGGATGAGCTCCAGCAGGTTCATCTGCAGCATCAGCTCCTGGCATGCAGAAGGCCCCATGAGGGCTGCATAGTGGCCAGCCCCCTTCTGCCCTGGCCCAGAGATAGGTGCCAGGGCCAGGGGTGCCAGGCAGTGGGTCCCATGCAGCCTGTGTATGGCCCATCTGAAAGTGGGGGAACCAGGGCCTCTACCCTCAGCTCTTGCCTGGCTTGGTGCACTGGAGTGGCATGCAAGATGGAGCCCTAGAGGGCACAGTGGGCCTGGCTTATCAGGGACCAACAGTAAAACCTAGATGGAACTGGCCTTTGGGGACTAGTGACACTTGAGCTAGGGGCAGGCAGACCTGGGCGCTGACCTGTGGGTTGGTGGTCACGTAGAAGCCTGCCACCCCCGCCTTTTCAAGTGTGCTCTGCTGGTCAGCCACCTTCCGGTCCAGCTCCAGGACAATCTTGCAGTCCATAGCCCGCTGCTCCTCTCTGATCCGGTGCTCCATGGCCTGCCACAATGGGGGAGGGGACAGCTCAGGTTTAGCCCCTGATCAGTGTCCCAAACACATGCTCCTGCCTGCTTCCCCAGCCCCTCCTCATCCCCAGGGGCATTGGGTCCCAGTGCACCCACAAGTACTCAGACACGCCCACCTGTGCCCATCCCTGCTGCTTAGCTAAGGCCTGTAGGGCTCCAGGGGCTCCCTGCACACTGCAGCACCTTATGCATCTCCCAGGCATCTGCATGGCTTGTTGGTTGTTCCTAAGCTCCCTGGGAGAAGGATGGGCCTCTTCCTTGCTGGCTAGCTCTGTCACCCCCCACTGCCCTTGCACCCCTGAGGCTACCAGGCACAATGTGCCTCCTCCCATGTAGAACTGCTGTCCTGTTGAGCAAGAGGCTCACAGGGTTCCTTCACTCCCCACCCAGCTCCCTGGAGGAGCTCAGAACAGCCACCCTGAGCCCTGTGTGCAGGGCCTCTGTAAGCCATGTACCTCCAGTTCCCGCTGCTGGGCTGCCTGGAGCACTGGCAGGCTGTGGGGCCGGCAGACCTGCTGGGCATCCTGGTGCCTCTGCCGCAGTGCCTGCCTGAGCACTGGGAAGAGAAGAGGGCCTGTCAGCAGCCGGTGGGGGTCTGCAGCCCCAGGGGACACCTTGTCCAGTGCCTGACCCCCACCACAGAGCAGCCAGGGCCAAAGGGTGGAGAAGCCCAGTACTGGGAGGCTGGGCACAGTGCCTGCCCTCATCTGGGCCCCTCATACCCCCAGGCTCGCTCACACCCAGGGCAAGGCATTCCAGAAGATGCAGGGCAGGGAACTCTGTTGGGATAGGACCAGAGCTACGCTGGGCTCAGAAGATTGGTGTGAGGGAAGCTGCAGTCTGGAGGCTTCTGGACATAGCCACAGGCCAGCAGTCCTGGGTGTGCCCTGCCCCATCACCCTTGGGACAGCCACTCAAGTGTCCAAGACCACTTGAGGAAAGGCCCGAGAAAGGAGCAGAAGGAGAGGGTCAGTGTGCCAAGTGTGGGCCTTTAGGGTGGACAGACAACCCCCATATCACCTCCTAGCCCCCACATAGCAGCTGGAGGGGGACAGGTAAGCACAGACTGGGAGGCCCAAGACTGGGGTAGGCCTGGGGTATCACTAGCCTACACATGCTCTGTGTAGGGGAACATGGAGCTCTGAGAGGGGCTCACCCTGGGGTCCCTGATGAACTGTGCCATAAGCACCCACATGTACCAACTGTCCAGTCTGACAGGAATAGACACAGGAAGATGGTATCACAGATGAAAAGAAACTACTGTCACAAAACTTGGACAAGTGGTGTCAAATGGCTAGATCTCCCAGGAAGAAGGGGTCCTGGCCATAAGTCCCCCAACACTCTGTTCCTAGAAAGAGACCTCACTTGCAGCTCTTCTCAGGAGGGTCCCTGAGGTTCCCTGCAGGCAGCCTGATACCTATTGTGCCTGCAGCCTTCCCCAATCTCCTGCCTTTTGGCATTCTGTACACATCTGGATGATGGCATTTATCATATTCAATGTCCCTCCTTAGTAGTCCACAGTAGAAGGACAAAAGAGAGAACCCTAAGTTATCTGGTTGCAAGATAAATAAGGAGAGGCAGGGTGCAAGGAAACAAATGCAGGGAAATGGGTTTCCTTCACTCTATTCATCAAAAGTTGCTGCAAGGCCCAAGTTGACTGCCAGGTTCCACTGGGTAGGCAGCCAAATGCTAAGAAAAGAACTGTTCCAGCTCCCTGGGCACAAAGGGCTTGGCCTGAGTAATGACCAAGGAATGCAAAGAAGGTGGCAGAAGCCAATCACCTGCTAAATCACCGGGAAAAGCAGAGAGATGCCAGTGGCACCAGGACCTGACCTGAGCCTCTTGAAGGACAAACAGCAAAGGGTCTAGAACTACCAAAGACTCCCCCACTAAGGGGAACCAGGGCTGCCTGGAGAAATGGCCAATTCCACAACCAAGGTAGAGAAAGAATGCACAAGGGAAGCACCTTCCCTTACCAGAAAGCAGGAGGTGCTCAAAGAAGGATGGCAACCAACCTGAAGTCCCCCTGCTGGCCCAACACAGCAGAGAATGAGCACTAAAAAGAATACGGGCTGCCTCCTTCAGGTCTGTAAGCCATGAACATCTTATACCTCAGCAGAAATGTAGAAAAAGACAATCGCCTAAACACTGGTGTAAGTAGTAACAGCAATTCTACACACACTCTTCTCGAAAACTGAAGAGAACACTTCCTGACTTGTCCTGTGAGGCCAGCAGTACCCTGATACCCAAATCTGACTAAGATTTTACAAGAAAACTACAGACCAACATCTGTCATGAACAAAGAGAAAAAAATTCTTAACAAGATCTTAGCAAATAAAATCCAGCATATATAAAAAGGATAATATATCATCACCAAGTAGGATGGGAGACAAGTCTTTGTAATTCACCACAGTAACAGAAATGATGATTCACTGTAATCACCTCAACAGATGCAGAAAAAGGATCTGATAAAATCCAGCATCCACTCCTAAGAGAAACACCCTAATCCTGGGACAGATGGATGTTGCTTGCCCTCTAGAGAAGGGGCCTGGCATCTTGAGAAATTTTTTTGACATTCAACCTGCATCTAATCAGGCTCTTACCCATTGCCCAATTTACAGAAAACAGGGGTGGAGAACCAGGTTAGATGACAGCACCAGTGAGCAGTCTGAGAGATCCAGATCGGGGACATTCTACAGATAGAATGAATGCCTGGACTCCTGAAAAAGTCAACGCCACAGTAAATGCTGAGGACTGTTCCAGAAGTGAGACCAAAGTGTGTAACTGCAATGCATGAACCTATATAGGGTCCTTTGGCCCTGCATTGAGGGTCAGGAGACGCCCTGGAATATTTCTCAGGAGGCTACCCTCTGTGGCTGTGGTGTGTTCTTGTTCTAGAACACTCACAATCTAAGGCCAAGAGTGACCCCAGGGTTGTCTGGAGTGGGTTTTGGTTGTCATGACTAGGGGAAGGTGCCATTGTCATCCGGCAGTGCACAAGACAGTGTCTCACTATAAAGACTCATCCAGCTGAAGATGTCAACAGTGTGGGGAGTGAGGCGCTGAAAACCCTGGTATGGAGGAATGCTGAGGACTCCTGCTGAAGTTGCATGTATTTAGGGATAGAAAGGACTTTTGCAAAATGTTAATTATTCAATCTTGAGAGCACAAGGTATTCATTATCTCATTCCTTCAACTTTCCTAAATGTTTTGACTTTTTTTTTTTTTTTTTGATATAGGAGCCTCAAGTTCTTCCCCTGGATAGAGTGCTGTGGCATCACAGCTCACAGCAACCTCCAACTCCTGGGCTCAAGCGAGTCTCCTGCCTCAGCCTCCTGAGTAGCTGGGACCACCCAGCTATTTTTTAGTTGCAGCTGTCATTGTTGTTTGGCGGGCCTGGGCTGGATTTGAACCCGCCACCTTGGGTGTACCTGGCTGGCACCTTAGCCACTTGAGCCACAGGCGCCGAGCCAATGTTTCAACTTTTAAAATAAGTGAAAAACAAAATAAACGTGGAAATCTGATAATGCAGGGGGAGATTTCCCCAATAATCTGCAGGAAGGAAGCTCCCTCCTAGTGGGGAATGTCCCAGAGGGGCTAACCCTAGTGCTACAGTAGAACTCTTTAGTACAGGAGAGTGCAACAGGACGGTTTTCAAGAATGTGATGTGCAGCTGGTGGGGTGCCATGAGAGGGATCTGATCCTAAAGGGTGATGCCAGACACAGAGCTGTCAAAAGACCATAGGGGCAGGGCACTTCTGTCAAAGGCCACCACAGGGTCTGCCTGTGGGCGGGCCAAACACCGATGCCTTGTGCCATCCCGCCTGGAAGGGGATGGGGACACAGGGAAGCCTGAACAGGGAGTTTTGGATGTCAAGCCAAGAGTGGGACTGTGCAAAGATAAAATGATAGTGTTTCAGCTCATCTGTTACCAAAAAGAAACAAACAAAAACACTCGGGAAGGCGTTGCGCCCTTGATCTGGTCAGCCTTAGGGACCTCTTCCCAGCAACGTTCAGGGAAGGGCCCGGCCTGCGCGCCGACCCGTCGCGCCCGCGCACCTCGGTGCTCGTTCTGCAGGCGCAGGCGCTGGTTGTAAAGGCTCTTCTCGGTGAGATGCTGAATCTCCAGCAGCCCCTGCACAATCTCGAACACCGTGCCGTCGAGAAGTGCCAGGGCCAGGTCGCTGAGCGTGGTGTAGGACAGGCGCTGCTGGAAGGAACTGCGGGTAGGACGGCGCGGTGAGCGCGGGCCGCCCGAGTCCAACTAGGCCCGCCGCCTGCCCGCCCCTCCCCTCTCGCGTACCTGGGCAACTCCTTGACTAGGCTCTGCAGCGCCGAAAGCAGCTGGTAGTGCCGCTCCTGCTGCCGGGCCCCGTCCCCCGCCTCCTCCAATGCACCGGCATACCGCTCCATGGCGCCCGCCCGCCACCCGCTGCACGGCACGCCCCGCCCCCTTACGCCAGGCTCTCTGCGGCGCCCCGCCCTGTTAACTACAGTTCTGAGCGCCACTCAACCCGGCTCATTTGTACGTCTTTCCGCCCGCCGGTTCGCCCTTTCCGCCAAGCGCAGAGCTTCGTGCGTCATTCAGAGCGGAGCTCCCAACAGCCCTTCGCGGAGGCCTCCAAGGAATTACCTCCTAGCCCTACGCCTACCTTGTTTCTCCTTCCGCGCAACTTTAAGACCAGACTCCATCGCCTCGATATCGCGGGATTTAAAAAAGACATTGCCCACCGCGCGCGCACACACACATACACGCCCGCACCAAGCCTGAGCGGACGGCCCCCTGGACCCGCACTGGAGCGCTCCCGAGTGGGGCTCTGTGGGCCCTGTCCGCCCACAGTTCCACTGAGGAGCGGTTCACGGGCTGCTCACTGTCTAAGCCTAGTACTGGGGGGCACTGTGTCCTGCGAGTTGGGACGCTGACGCTGGCAAAGGACAACATCTGGAGCTGCTTGGCCAGGACGGTTGGGCACTGAGTCCCCATCTGAGGCTGCCGTGATCACCTAGTGCTTCTCACACCACATGCTAGACCCTGAAGCCAGACTGCATGCTCCCAGTTCCTCCTATGCCCTAGGTACCCCCACCAGCTGGGTGCCCGTGCCTGCTGTTTTGCTGGGCGTTGAGGGTCCCACCCTGAGGGGCTTCTAGCTGGCTGGAGTTGATCTAGCTATAAACAGGCGGGGTTCTGGTGGAAAGAACGGCTGGTGCAAAGTCCTGCTGACAATCAGGGCCAGGGCCACACGTTACAGAGGCTGTGAGGAGCTTTTTCTCAGAGCAGTGGGAAGCTCCGAAGGGTTTGGGGGCACAGACCCAACCTGATTTGCGTTTCACAAGACACTCTTTAGCTGCCGTGCTGATTGGGGGGACTGTGTTAGGTGACCTTGCTTCCACTAGGAGAGGTTGACAAAGGGAGTTGGACGGGTTCTCAAGCTACGTGGGGTCACGCTGACGTTCTCTGTGGTCTCCAGTTGCCTCCAGGAGTCTTATTTCGTCAGTAGCCAGAGCTGGCTGCTGTCCGTGCCCCAGTGTCCCTGTGATCCCTTCTGACCAGAAACCGGGAATGAATAATGACAAGTGCTCAGGCCATTGCCATGGTGTATGGAGGGTGGCCACCACCCAGAACCAGAAACACCTACCTTGCAAGTCCCCTGGGAGGGGGCACCCTGATGTGTGACTCTGGAGCTTGTGGGGGCAAAGCCTGCAGAGGTGGCGGTGGGGGGATGCTGCAGGAGCCAGCTGGGGGCCTGTGGGTGGGCTACCAGCAGCTGGGTGGAGACACCCGTCTGAGGACTTTGACTCTGGGTGCACCTTTCACTTGTACCCTCTGCTTTCAACCCCTCTGTCGGCAAAGGGCATCTGTGTTAAAACCGGTGTGTGCTGTGAAGCCCGGTGCGATAAGGATATGTTCTGTGGCCAGCTGGTGACAGGAAGGCCCTGTTACATTGTCTTGTCTAACCTGAACTAGCTTCCCCACCCCCACCCCAGCAACACCCCTCCCTTGTGTGAATTGACATTCAAACTTAAAGAAAGAAACGGAGGCAAAATTAACGTAGAGAGTTTACTTGGGCCAAGGATGAGGACAGCTGTCCAGGACACAATTTCACATTGCCTAGAATGCTCCAACTGGCCTTTGACACAGCAGGTTTTTCCAGGCAAAGAGGGACAAGGAATGGGCTGATACAAAGTTGTTGGACAGGAATTCTTATTGGCTTACAGAGTTAGCATTGATTAGCAATTGGATATACTTTGTTGAGCTATAGTTTATGCCCTAACTCCATCTTGCTAAGGGCTTTCCACACTCCCCCTTTAAAATAGGAAGCTCAGCTGAAAGAGTTTAGTAATAACTGCAAAATCCTGTGAAACCCCAGCTTCCCCTGGTAGGCACTCTCTTTACCAGGCGTTGGCTCTTGTGAAATTTGGCTTGCGTTAAGGACTCCCCCCTCCCCTACCAAAAGCTCCTTATAAAAGCTTTTCCCCTGCTTCTAGGGGTTGAGAGACTTTGAGGCATAAGCCTGCTCTCAGACCAGCCAATCAGTAAAGGACCCTTGCTTAATTTGGACTCAGTGTGCTGGCGTTTGTCTATTCCACTGTTTCGGGTGTAAAAATAGGGTATGAATTATGGTGTTCAGTGTATGGCATTTTATGGCTACTTGGCATCAGTTAGCCTACAGCCCACGTAGCCAATGGCTTCAAGAGGTAATTATTTAGCTCAAAGAGGCAGTGAGATGTGACTGCTTTTGCATTCCTGTGCCTCTTTAGGCCTAATTAAAGGGGGCTCCCATTCCTTAAATAAAAGATGTCTTATTGACACAGACAATGGGTTACTCAGGCATGGGAATTCCTAGGCCACCTCTGGGTCACTGGGAAGGGCCTGATATGGAAGGAAGAGCACCAGGGATAGGTGGCATGGGCACTGTCTCCCTGGGAGGTGTGCTCCAGAATGAGGCACTGGCATGCAGAAGTGCAGTGGGGGTGCATGTCCCCTGGATGGTGGGCATGGTAAGGCCACTTGGCAGGCTGAGTTGGGAGGTGGCCACTGTGGGCCTTTACTCTGCAGCCACTGTCTACCTAGTCCATCTCCACTTGGCTCTCCAAGTCCTCCAAGCTGTTTTGTGACACCTCAGGCTGGTGTGTGGTGACTAGTGTATGCCCTGTCTCTGAGTGTGGCTGGGTAAGCAGAGCTGAGCCTGTGTTATGAAGGGGTGGGGGTGGGGCCTGTGTGTGTGTCTGGTGCTTCACTGGGTGGGCCTGTGTTTGAGTGTTGGGTATCCCTCTTCATGTTTCTGTATATGTGGTGAAGCAGTTGTGCCGTGGAGCCCAGCTGGATACTCATGGGCCATGCAATGGTATGTGCCACAGCTGCTGTGAGTCTTGGCAGCGTGCCTGTGCTTCTCCCAGGACACCAGACTGTTCCAAGCCCAACCCTGAGACCCTCTCTGTCTCATGAGACAGTTTCCCATCACCTCCTGCCCCAGTTCTGATGAGGTATGAAGCTCTCTGCCACCCAATCTCCAAAAACTGGACCCACAACTCCATTGGTCCCTCATGCCCACTGGTTTGAGGAAAATCCTTCTCAGTCACCCACAATTAAGGTTCATTACAGTGCTGAAGGACCTGAGGATTAATCTTCCTGGCTTTGAGCCCCTCACAGCCTGGATCTTTGACTGCAGGGTCACTACCCTGTGATGAACAGCCTCTCCAGATAGCCTTTTGTCCTAAATATGGCATACAGGCATTGCTTGCAGCTTCTGCCAGGTTCATGGTTATCACTGTCCTCTCCCTATGAGAGTGGCAACTTCAGGGCACCACAGTCATGACCCTGGAACAGCAGGATGTGGTCTGCTATGCAGCCCAGACTCTGCCTTGAATCCTCTCACAAGGTGGCTTTAGGAAGATCCTTGGCCAGGAGAGTGACGCCAGCTGTCTTGCTTCTGAAATAGCTACCTGGGAAGGCATGATAGTGGCTGGATAGCAATGAAAATTATCAGGAACGAAGGATATAACAATGCTAACGGGCTCATTCTCAAAAAGACATGACAGACTTGAATGGATAAGGAGTTGCTTCTTGTGGGTGAACAAAGAAAGTAGGGTGCTTTTTTTTTTTAAAGATGGAATCTACCCTTGATGAAGATGCTCTGAACATTGTTGAAAGGACATCAGATTTAGAATAGTACATAAATTTAGTGATATAGCAGAAGCAGGGTTTGAGAGGATTGACTTCCATTTTGAAAGAGTTCTGTGGGTACAATGCTGTCAAAAAGCACAGCATGCTACAGAAAAATCTTTTGTGAGGAAGAGTCAACCAATGTGGCAAACTTCATTATTGTCTTATTTTCAGAAATTACCACAGCCACCCCAACACTCAGCAACCACCATCCTGATCAATGAGCAGCCGATAGCTTCTAGAGCCTCCACCAGCAAAAGATTAGGACTAGCTGAGGGCTCAGATGATTGTTAGCATTTTTGTTTAGCAATAAAGAATTTTTAAATTAAAGTATGTACATTTTTTGACATCATGCTATTACACACTTAATAGACTGAAGGGTAGTGTTAACATAAATTTATATGCACTGGGAATGTGTGTGACTGACTTTATTTCAACATTTTCTTTTATTGTGGTGGTCTTCCACATCTCCGAAGAATGCCTTCATTTTGTTCTGATTTGTGTCAGATCAGAATGATCTATCATTTTGTCCTCTTAAGACAATCTTTCATAGAGCCCCGGATTTCTAATTTTGATGAATTCTGATTTATCCATTTTTTTATGGGTCATTCTTTTGGTATCAAATCTAAAACCTTTGTCTAGCTTTAGGTCCCAATTTTTCTTTTAGAACATTTCCCTAAAGTTGAATAAAGTTTTATGTCTTACATTTAAATAGGAGCCCAATTTCCAGTTAATGTTTGTATGAGTGAAGTGACAGCATATTTCATTTAACAGTTCTTCACAACATTCACCTTATTTCAAAAACCTCACAAACATTGCATTGTATGAGTGTGCTGGGATTTTTTTTTTTAACTGACTACTGTTAAGGACTATTATTTTAGTCATTAGTTCATCATTTGCATACTCGTGCTGTATCAATGATAAATCTTGTTTGGACTTTACATGGTCAAGTTTCTTAATCCTTTCCTGATAGCTCCTGGGCTTCGTTTTGTGATTTAGCGAGACCTCCACGCCGAAATAATGGAATAAAAAGTGACACTTCCACCTCTGCCCACATTAATAGGTTTACTGGTTCAAGCTGGATTCCTTCGGGTGTGTATTTGGTACAGCGGTGCAGTCTGGGCTTGACTCGCTAGAACCTGCCGGCGCAGCCCAGGAGTCGTGCGGAGAGTCTGTTCTCCGCAGCCGTCCTTCGCGGGAACGGTGGTCGCAGGGATCTCACAAAAAATTATCTAAGTGCCCTTCTGCTGCACCGGCCGCACCTGCCTGGCGTTGCCTGGGGCGGGGCCGGGGCGGGGATGCTGGATCCTCTCCCGAGGTCCCCTGGGCTCTTCTCCAACTCGGTGGAATCCAGAGCGCAATCTTATGACTGCGAGGGGGACCAGAATGTCTCTCTTTCTCCTCCACCCTAAACATGCTTATAAAGTAAGAACTATTAAAAGGTAAAATGTACTTCCCGGGGTCCTTCCGTAGTGACTCCGGCGGGGAAGAGTGGTGGGGGGTGTGGAGGCCGGACATGGGCAGGGGCGGAGTATAGTTGGTAACAGCACATAATCAGACAAGTCAGTTAGCACCGCGGAGACCCCAGCTCTGTGACGACAGGGCTGGTCTCTTCACCCATTTCTTTCTTTCTTTTCTTCTTCTTCTTTTTTTTTTTTTTTTTGAGACAGAGCCTCAAGCTGTCCCCCTGGGTAGAGTGCCGTAGCATCACCGCTCACAGCAACCGCCAACTCCTGGGCTCAAGCGAGTCTCCTGCCTCAGCCTCCCAAGTAGCTGGGACCACAGACACCCACCACAACGCCCAGCTATTTTTTGGTTGCAGCCATAATTGTTATTTGGCGGGCCAGGCTGGATTCGAACCCACCACTTTAGGTGTATGTGGCTGGCACCTTAGCCACTTGAGCCACAGGCGTGGAGCCCTTTCTTTTCTTCTTAAGATTATTATTATCATTTTAAATTTCAAAATATTAAGGAGGTACAAGTATTTTTGTTATAAGGATATCCTGTATAATGCTGAAGTCAGGGCTTCTGGGGACCCATCACCAGAATAGCATTCATTGTGCCCGATAGGTGAGTTTTTATCCCCTCCCCCTTCTTGGTTTCTAATGTCCTTTATGTCGCAGTCTTCATTCATTACTTTTCTTTTCTTTTTTTTAAATTAAATCATAGCTGTGTACATTAATGCAATCTTGGGGTACAATGTGCTGATTTTATATACCATTTGAAGTATTTTCATCAAACTGGTTAACATAGCCTTCACTGCATTTTCTTAGTTATTGTGTTAAGACATTTATATTCTTTTTTTTAATTAAATGATAGCTATATACATTAATGCAAACATGGGTTACAGTGTAGTGTTTTCATATACAATTTGAAATACTTTCATCAAGTTGGTTAACATAGACTTCATGTCATTTACTTAGTCATTGTGTCAAAACATTTATACTCTAGTTCTAGAAAAGTTCACTTGTACCCTTGTTAGACAGATATATAGGTGATCTCGCCAGTAACCCTCCCACCACCCAGCTGACCTTCTTCCCTCCCCTTCCCCACCCCTCCCCATATTCTTAGGCTAGAATTAAGTTGCAGCTTTCATTTGAGAGCTATAAATTAGTTTCATATAAGGGCTGTGTACATTGGATACTTTTTCTTCCATTCCTGTGATACTTTGCTAAGAAGAACATTTTCCAGTTCCATCGATGTAAACATGAAGGAGGTAAAGTCTTCGTTTTTCTTTAGGGCTGCATAGTATTCCATGGTGTACATATACCAGAGTTTATTGATCCATTCGTGGATCGATGGGCACTTGGGCTTCTTCCATGACCTGGCAATTATGAATTGGGCTGCAATAAACATTCTGATACAAATATCTTTATTGTAATGTGATTTTTTATCTTCTGGGTATATACCTAATAGTGCAATTGCAGGATTGAATGGCAGGTCAATTTTTAGTTCTCTATGTGTTCTCCAGACATCTTTCCAAAAGGAACGTATTAGTTTGCATTCCTACCAGCAGTGTAGAAGTGTTCCCTTTTCTACGCATCCACGCCAGCAACTCTGGTTTTGGGATTTTGTGATATGGGCTAATCTTGCTGGAGTGAGGTGATATCTTAGAGTAGTTTTGATTTGCATTTCTCTAATGATGAAGGCTGGTGAGCATTTTTTCATATATCTATAGGCTGCATGCCTATCTTCTTTGGTGAAATTTCTCTTCAAGTCCTTTGCCCACCTTGCAGTGGGATCACTTGTTATTTTTTTGTTAATAAGTTTGAGTTCTCTATGGATTCTGGTTATTAAACCTTTGTCAGAGACATAACCTGCAAATATTTTCTCCCACTCTGAGGGCTGTCTGCATGCCCTACTTACTGTGCTCTTGGCTGTGCAGAAGCTGTTTAGTTTAATCAGGTCCCAATAGTGTATTTTTGATGTTGCTTCAATTGCCCATGGGGTCTGTATCATAAAAAATTCGCCAGGCCGATTTCTTCAAGTGTTTTCTCTGCACTTTCTTCGAGTATTTTTATGGTTTCATGTCTTAAGTTTAAGTCCTTAATCCAGTGAGAATCTATCTTAGTTACAAAACTCTTAGAAATGATCAAGGAATATAGCAGCGTCTCAGGATACAAAATCAATACTCACAAATCACTAGCTTTTATATATACTAAGAATAGTCCAGCTAAAGAAATAGTCAAGGACTACTTTTACAGTAGTGCCAAAGATTAAATATCTGTGTATTTACCTAACAAAGGACATGAAAGACTTCTACGAAGAGAACTATGAAACTCGAAGAAATAGCTAAAGATGTTAACAAATGGAAAAACATACCATGCTCATGGCTGAGAAGAATCAACATTGTTAAAATGTCCATACTACCCAAAGCAATATACAAATTTAATACAATCCCTATTAAAGCACTACTGTCATACTTTAAAGAGCTGGAAAATATACTACTTTGTTTTATATGGGAACAGAAAAAAACCTCAAATAGCCAAGACATTACTCCGAAATAAAAACAAATCAGGAGGAATCATGCTACCAGACTTCAGACTATACTATAAATCTATAGTGATCAAAACAGCCTGGTACTGGCACACAAATAGAGAGGTAGATGTATGGAATAGAATAGAGAACCAATAGATGAACCAGACACTTATTGTCATTTGATCTTTGATAAGTCTATCAAAAACATAAATAGGAGGAAAGATTCTCTATTTAACAAATGATGCTGGATGAATAGGCTGGTGACTTGTAGAAGACTGAAAATAGACCCACACCTTTCACCATTAATAAAAATTGATTCTCACTGGATAAAAGATTTAAATTTAAGACATGAAACTATAAAGATACTTGGAGAGAGTACAGGGGAAATACTTGAAGAAATTGGTCTGGCAGAATTCTTATGAGGAGGAGCACCCCTCCCCCCAGGGAATTGATGCAACACCAAAAATACATTACTGGGATCTGATCAAACTAAAAAGCTTCTTCACAGCCAAGAATACAGTAAGTAAAGTAAGCAGATAGCCCTCAGAATGGGAGAAGATATTTGTAGGTTATGTTTCTGACTATATCAAACCTATCAGGTTTGATAATCAGAATCCACAGACAACTCAAACTTATTAATAAGAAAAGAACAAGTGATCCCACTTCAGGGTGGACAAGAGACTTGACCAGAAACTTCTCTGAAGAAGACAGGCGCATGGTCTACAGACACATGAAAATATGCTCATCACCTTTAAGCATCAGAGAAATGCAGATCAAAACCACTTTGAGATATCATCTAACTCCAGTAACATTAGCCCACATAATAAAATCCCAAAACTACAGATGTTGGTGTGGATGTGGAGAAAAGGGAACACTTCTCCACTGCTGGTGGGAATGGAAGCTAATACGTTCCTTTTGGAAAGAAATTTGGAGAACATTTAGGGAAGTAAAAGTAGACCTGCCATTCAATCCT
>NW_003852613.1:2241699-2250057 GCF_000181295.1 Otolemur garnettii
AGATGGAGACTTACCTCTTTTATGTTTACATGGATAGAGCTGGAACATATTCTTCTTAGTAAAATGTCTCAAGAATGCAAGAGAAAGTATCCAATATACTCAGTACTATTATGAAACCAATATATAATCACCCACACTTGCATATGAAACATAAAACACAACTGTAGTCTGGGATAAAGGAGAGCAGAGAGGGGGAAAGGAGGGCGGTGGGGAGGTTAGATAGCAGGAGGGTAATTGGTGGTATCACACCTATGGTGCATATTGCAAGGGCACATGTTAAATCTATTAAGTGTAGAGTATAAATGTCTTAACACAATAATTAAGTGAGTGAGGTGAAGGCTATGTTAACCAGTCTGATGTAAGCATTCTAAATTGTATATAAAATCAGTACATTGTACCCCATAAATGCCTTAATGTACAGTTAATTGATAAAAAGCTGATAAATAAAAAACTGATTTGATAAAAACAGAGGAAAAAAGTAATTAAAAACCCTCTATACGCAACTGCTAAAAAGCAAACTATTCAATTTGAAAATGGACAAAACACAGAGACAATTCCAAAAAACTGATATACAGATGGCAAATAAGCACATGGAAATATTAAGAATATAACCAGCTATCAGAGAAATGAAAATGAAAGTAACAGTGTGATATCAACATATACCTGTCAGAAGGGCTAATATTAAGTAATCTGGTGAGAACACTAAGTGCTGGTGAGGCTGCAGAGATGCTGGATTATGCATACCTGGGTAGTGTGAATACAGAACAGCACAGCCACTCTGGAAAACAATTTGGCATTTTTTAAACTAAATCTGCAAATACCACATGACCCAGCAATTTCACTTTTGGGCACTTATCCCAGAGAAGTGAAAAATTATGTTCACACAAAAATATGTGTGATGTTTTGTGCATGGATGTTTATAACAGTTTTACTCACAATAGTCTTATACATAACGCATATGTTCCTCAAGAGATAAATGGTTGAACAAACTGTGGCATATCCATGAGATGGAATAACTACCTAATACCAGAAAGGAGAGAACTTTTGGTATACACAACCACCTTGGTGAATCGCCAGAGAAATTATGTTTTGTGGAAAAAGAAAAGTACATCTCAAAAGGCTACATACTATATAGTTTCATTTATATGACATTCTGGAAATGACACATTACAGATTTATAGGTTAGAGTTTCAGGGTTAAAGCGATGATAGAGGTGTGCTTGTGTGTCCTTGTGTTGGTGTACATAGTCTGTATCTTGACCATTTCTATATTGAAATTCTGATTGTGGTAGGATAGTCTAGTTTTAACAACATATTTTCACTGTGGAACACTAGGTAGAGGGCACATGAGATTTCTCTGTATTATCTCTGACAACTGACTACGAATCTACAATTATCTCAAAATTAAAAGTTTAATTTACAAAAATTTTTATCTCCATAATTAATAACATCTGGATATGTTGGCAAGCCCTCTGCATGGCCCAGTGACTGGGTAGTAAGTGCCCTCCTACTTACCTCCTCTCCAGCATAAATACAAGTTGGGAACTTCAAGTTACTTTTAGAGATTGTTACTCCATTGTTACAACCCATGGCCTTAAATTTAAATGGTCATGCCAGCTTCTGTAAGATAAAATATCTAGTTCAGTATTATAATTAGAGTTTGCCTTAACTTTACTAAATATCAAGGAAACATTAAAGCAACCAGTGTCTTTATTTAACAATCTTTATCTCAGTTTTATTAACTTTATTTTCAGTATCATATTGTGATAAAATTAGCAGACATTTGGAAGGAATGATAAATAATGATGATAAACTTCAATAAAGCATTCTCTGAGCTGGAGGAGAGGCTGTCTTTTTAAAGAAAAAGAGTATAGTGTGTTTTTGCTAATTGTTGTGTTTTGGAAAACCTGGGCTGTCCAGATGATGGTGCTAGAACAGTACTCTTAGGTCAAACGTGAGCCCTGGAAACTCATTCTGGTTCATTCAGGGTCATAGGTGGATAATTATTAAAGTCATTTTAAAATGGTTTTTCAATACCAATCATCACTGCCATCATTTGTATCATCAAATACTTAAGGGAAATTCCCTTATCTGCATGGTTTTCACAGCAGTGAAAGAAATCCTTACAAGGCCGAGCACCCTATCATACAAGGAATTGTGAAATGAATTTCATTTATTCATGAGATTTCTGTTTAACCTATTAAAGTAACACAATCACAAATGAAAGATCATTATTAGAATTGTCAGCAAGGTACCTCTAATACAATGTAAAGTTTTGTTTTTCTTTTTAAAGCTAATAAGAAATGTTCATAGCCAAAAGAATTTTTTTTTCATATGCTGTATAGAGGAAAGTATTTTTAAAATTATAATCATTAACATGATGATTACATTAAAATGAATTATAAATAAATTGATTTCTAGAGCTAATTAAAGTAACCTCTTACTAGTAACAAAAGAAAATACATGATGCTCTCACATTTTGTACAACAACAATGAAAAAACAACTAAGATCCAAATAACACTGAATATAGCCATGACTCTGCTCTGGCTTATGAAGGTAAGTTAACCTTGAGAATTTTTAGAATTGGAAAAAATAAAAAACATCATAAAGAACAGAGAACAAGTAATAGGATTAAAAGTATTTTCCTTGAGTTTCCTCAGTTTGTAAAACCTGCATTATCATTTCTCATCTGTGTATGAAGTGTCATATCAAGCTGAAGAGCAAGAAGAAAGCAAAAAACCAAAAAGAGCAAATAAATTTATTGCGTCTGTCTGAACACTATCTTGTAGGCACCAAATTACAACAACCACAGCTTATAAAAGTAACCCGGCACGAAGCATCAACTTTCCCAACCCTCAGAACTGAAGGAAAATTGATTTCACATTGAGAACTGAGTTCTCATTCCCCCATCCTCTCCTCTCTCTCCCTCGTTTCCACACACACAAATGCACCCCCACTGTGGATCATTCCTTTACTTTTTAGCTCCTATTTTACCTGTCAGGGGTGAGCAAAAAAAAAAAAAAAAAAAATCTGTGCATAGCTTTTTGTGATATCCACCACCACAGAGCAGCAAAAGGTCCTCCTACAATCTGCATGTGGCCACCCCTTCCTACTTGCTTACAGTCACAACACAGCCGTAATTATCACTTTACATTTTGTATTTACAGAACATTTAACATATTTTAAAGACTTCTCAAATTTATATTATTTAATGCTTATAGGGCTGAAAATGCTGACCTGGTTCACAGAGGTCAGTAAAAGGGAAGTAAATTGTGCTTCTCACAAAACACAGGGTTCTCCAAAGGATCACGTAAGTGAAAGGAGAAAACACATTTCAGGATTTGTCTCCACGCAGATGACTCTCAGGTTTCTACCCTGAGCTCCCCGCTGGGCTCCAGGAGAGGCCGGTCTTCAGAAATGTGTGCCTGGAGCTTCAGGTATGTGTTTCATTTGCACTTGGCTCATGTACCTAGACTTCTTCCCCTGCGGTTTCCACAGTGTTAATTTGTGGCACTTCTCTCCCTAGAGCCCAGATGGGAACCTCAGATCCTTCCTAGATGCTGGCTCGCTGCTCTTTTTCTCACTGACCCAGTAGGCTGCAGAGTTGATAGTCTCTCTGTCCACCACACCTTCACCTGCTTCTTCCCTCATCGCCACTCCCATCATCCAGAGCTAGTTGCCTGTCCTGTAGGCTGCTGTGATCCATCTCTCCACTTCTCTGCTATGTCAGCATGCCCACATACTGCCGATCACTCTCCCAGTCTATAGTTTCAGCATCTCTCTATCAACTCTTGAGTTAAGCACAAAGTCCTCCTTCTCATGATCAATACCTTAGCTTATCTTTTCTTCACACTGAAATATCCATACCTCAGCCTTCCATCAGACTGCAATCTGGGCTTTTCCTAAAACAGACTCTGCAGGATCTTTCTTGCCCTCTGTGCTTCTGTGCTCCTGTGAATTAACCTTCCAAATCTCACTGCCCAGCTCCTCTGGTTGAAATCCAAGCCAGCCTCAGAGATGAGTTTTAAGTGCCATGTCTTCCATGAAACCTCTTCTCTTTTACCCTTTCCAGGACCCCAATGCCCCTTGTCAATCTCTCTCCATTTCTACTTTCCCTGTTCTTATAGCCATTTGTGTGGACATCTTTTCCTCCTTTCTAGATTGTCTCAAAAAAAAAAAAAAAAAAAAAGAAGAAGAAGAAGAAGAAGCAGCAGCTTGCAAAGTGTCACTTTGTTGCCCTTGGTAGAGTGCTGTGGCATCACAGATCACAGCAGCCTCAAAAATCCTGGGCTCAAGTGATCCTTTTGTCTTAGCCTCCCGAGTGTTCCTGGCTATTTTTAGAGATGGGGTCTCGATCTGACTCAGGCTGCTCTTGTACTCTGGAGCTCAAGCAATCCACCCATCTTGGCCTCCCAGGGCCCTGGGATTACAGGTGTGAGCCACCACACCCAGCCAAGTGCAAGCTTCTTGAGAACAGTAACTTTGTCATTGTATCTTCTCAATCATCTAGGACTGAGAATCAAATATAATGGACATTGTATTGTTATTTAATTAAAGTAACTTGAATTAAAATAGAGGAAAATTGAAGATTTTTAGTTTTATTTTATTGAATGGAGTTAACTTTTCCATAGCCAGTTTTCAAACATGGCTTCAAAAAGCACTACTTAACTGATACAAAAACACATCTTTTAGTACTATGTTTGAAAAAATAATGCATACAGAGTTAGTTAAAGGTAGGGTATTGGCGGTGTCCACAAAGGGCAAGAAAACATTGCAAATGTACATACTAGTTTATATCATTAACAAATCCTCACTTGTTAACTCCATTAAGCCAAACAGACTCTACGATGTAAACCATTAATTGATTTAGGACTAGAACTACAAATAAATATAAAATTAAAGTAATCATTAAGTTTCTTCTGTGAATTAAATGTTAGTTTTTACCTTTGATAACAACTTCTGCCCTTAGTGCTAGAGACTCATAATTGTTTACTTATTATTCATTTACTCATTCTTCCTCTTATTCAAATATTTATTGGGTAACTGAGCACAAGAGAAAAAATTATCACCAATTTTGCTCACCATTTTCACTATAGCTTGATGGAAAGATAGTTTGCAGAGCACCATAATACATGTTAAATGCTCCATGGATGCACAGGGCACAGGGATTTAGGCAAAAGGAGAAGGTAGATTTCCCATAGGAAAGACAAAAAAAGGCCCCCTCAGGAGTGTGGTAACATCTGAGTGTGAACTAAAGAATTTCTAGTTAGCCACATGGATGTGGAGATAACAGCATTCTAAAGGGAGGGAGATGCATTTGAAAAGGCATACTGTGGTGAGGTGTCAAGTCACATTTGGAAACAATAGCTCCATGTGTCTGGTACCTACAGGAGGAGGAAAGTCAGAGAAGAGTGTTAGCAGGCAGCTCAGGTGGCCTGAAGAGAGCCTGTTACTCCCTGCTGAGACTTTTGAATTTTATCCAGGTCTAAAGGTGCAGGATGATCTCAAGCAAGCAGATACCTCTGATCTTATTATAGAATCAGCACTCTATGATATGCGGGCCATGGGGCAAAATGCTGTGAATGCCTGATCCCATATTTAGTGGCCCATTGATGAAAAGTTCACTCCTATTATTGGTGGGTCAGTAATATCAACAGGTAACTCTTTATTCAGGATTTAGGATGAATTTCTGGGCAGATCAAAGCTTTGAGAAAAAAGAGAGTAAGTTTTATCAAGTGATATTCGATCATTTTTTAAAGTCTTGGAAGATTCAAGGGCTTATCACAACTAAACTCTGTAGAACTCATCCAGATGGATAACTGTCTGTGTCCCAGACGAGGTCAGAGCAGGAAATGCCAAAACCACCCAGGTTTACAACATTGCACAGTCCTCAGTCTCAAAGTCCCTTTATTTATTTGTGTACTTTAAGCTCATTTCCTCTTTTCCATCCTTGGGGAAGGTAAAAAACAGATGGTCATAAACTGCCAGATAAGGACCCTTTATCGACTGGCGACATTATTAAATCATCTCTCAGCCATCATTTTCCTGGGCCAAACAACAAAAGCTCCCTCTCAGTTTTATTCTTAGATTTGCTGTTCTAAATCTGTATCTTTGTTTTCCTCTAGTGTCTGGCCAGCCTTTTTCCCATCTCCTTTCAATGTTCATCCATAAACAGAATGACAGTCTTCACAAATGCATAATTATTGCCAAACATTTCTTCTGGGATCTTTTATCCTGTAAACATAGTCGAGTGTTATGTCACATTTTTTACAATAGATAGAAGCAGCAGGTTACTTCCTGCTGTCTTGAGACCACTAAGATCATCACATCATTTCAGTAGAATTTGTATCCTATGTTCCCTTCCTATCCTATGTTTTTTGATTCTAAATTATTCTTGTCTGTAAATTGCTGTATTTGCTCCACCTCTCTATTCCACATTGGATTCATCTCAACATTCTGGACAACATGGAGTGGGTGCTCAGCGCATGTGCAATAAATGCTGATGAATGCTTCTTTCTGCTACTAAGAATGCCAGACATCCTTTAAAAGTCACCTGCTTACAGTGCATAGATGGATGCAAGGTGAAAGCCAAAGACAATCTCTACTCATCAGAATAATTTATCATTAATTACTGATTTGCTGGAATAAGAAAATACTGCTTTATTTTCTTCCAAGCAATGACTCAAAGCCTGCGGGTCAGGAGACTATGAACTGCTACAATAAGATAAGAGTCAACTTCCCATTTGAGTCTGTTGAAAGCTACTAATTTATTAATGTCACACTAGAGCTGTAACAATAGTACCATTTCCTAAGCTACACTCCTGGTTGTTCCCTACATCATCTGGGATTGAACTACATAGCAGGCATTATGAATTAAATTCTCTATTTGTGTGAATCTACCACTATACACACAGGAATCAAAGTGGAGAAAACAGTGCATGTCACAATCACTCAGTCTTCCACCCAATGTTTGCATTGTGATTTGACTGAAAGAATTTCAAGCACTTTATAGGTTTATAGATCCCTTCAAAATTCTTCGGCTTATGTATTAACCTCAACTTCAGGTTAAATAACACTTATTTCAAAAGGAATTCATCCAGCATTATATATGGTAGGTAGTACAGAAGGAAACAGCACCATAATTATTTTGTTACCTACATAGTTCTCTCAGATTATGTTGTCTTTTGAAAGGTACTTGCACTGTTGATAAAGCTTGAAGAAGAACTTGGCAAAAAGAATTAAAAATAGACTTAAGCCAAATTTCCGTACATAGTTTATTGTAGAAGCACAACTAGACTCCCACCAGCTCCCAAAATTATAAAACCTATGAGAGTCATTGCAAACACTTAGAAGTCATGTTTTTCATTGTATTTTCTTTCACATTTAATGTAGTGATTCACTTATTCTTATTTCCTGAAATAACAAAAAGCTGTGACTCAATGCCAAGCCTGAACTAATGTGAACATCAACTGATGAAGTCTTGTTAAGTAAGCTTAGTGAAATATTATCCATATTCCAAATGTTAATATCAACTGAGCTTTACTAGGGTTAAGTTGGAGATAATAACATTACATATTAGTGATTTTCTTCCACTAATGATTAAGTACTAGCTCTCAGTGACTAAATGACATTGCTTGGAGTTAGAATTTTAGCTGTATGTTTAATAATTTTGAGACTATGTCACAAAAAATAGAGGAATAATGTATATCTGTGTGACCATCAGTAATCCTGACTTTCTCCTGTAAGTTAACCCTCAAAAATGCAGCCCCATTATCCACAATATCTGACTTGGCTAATTTGACCATGCCCGCTGGAAAGGACATTCAGCCTTTCCTCTTGGCACATCACAAGCCACAGGGACATAATAGAGTTCAGTTGTTTGGAGATGGGCTTTAATTCTAGCTTATATTTTATCAGCAATGTGGTCCTGATCAAGTTGTTTAATTTCTCTATACCCTATTTTCCTAACTTGTAAAGTAGGGTTAATGTTCTTTGTTCTTCTGTGAGAATTAAATGAAATGCCTAGTGTAGGGACAATTAGTGATTAATAAATAATATTTAAAATAATTTTATTGAGGGTAAATTTTCAGAATGTGACTCTCATTCTGCCTTCTTTAGAGCCAAACATGATAGTGTTTGGTATCAGTGTGATGAACCACGGGCAGGGTAAGTACTCAATGAATGACTTGGCAATAGTTGTCACTGAGAAGACAAAGTCAGGTCTGGGAAACTATGAGGAGAAAATGTTTTTAAATATCCAAGAAGATTTTAATCTAAAAAATTTAGTTGGGGACAGTCATATTGTGCCAGCACAAACGTTTCTTGGGAACCTTTATATGAAAGGTTAGACACCATAAG
>NW_003852613.1:2255665-2258715 GCF_000181295.1 Otolemur garnettii
TGGAGCCACTTCTGAAGGAAAGTCATAAATATGGACTTAGAGCCACTTTAAAGTCACCAGTGATTAAAGCAGGCTAGATTGTCTAGCCTATTGTTAAGAAAGGCAACTATACTTAACACTCTAGTCCAAAAAAAATATAGAAACAGACACTGAGCTACTGAGTGGCTGGGGAGGAGGACAGCTCACATCCATGTCACTTGGAAATCACAGAGTGATTGCCAGATATACATCACGGCGGCTGTGTCGGAGAAATCTGCCTCACAGACAGAAGTGAACGCCCCTACTTTCATCAAACAGAGGTGAAGTGGACTGGGCATTCTGATGATACGGTTCCCTGAAGCAGTCACTGAAAGGGAGAAGGCGGTCCATGGCCATGATCTGGGACCAAAACTTCTCTGCTTCTTCTGGGGGCCGATTCTCCTGCTGGCTGAACAGCTTCTCCAACAGAGTTCGCTCTACGGAGGAAACACAGTCATTAGAAGGAGCTCTGGCAGGTCCCCTGGCTCCGGCTCTCCCAGAGGAGGGAGGCCTGGTAAACATTGCCAGGGAGCAACACCGTTTTCATGGCGACTGACTGCAACAGCAAGCTGGAAACCATGCAGAAGACACTGCAGCCTGTCACCAGAGATGTCACAAAGGGGAGGGGAGACCTGGTTTGCTCTCCTGTCCCACAAAGACCCTGCCTCAAAAGAAAATGGGCCACATTAGGGGCTGTACAGCTTCCATCAGAGAAGCCCCCAACTGTTTTGGATAGTCTGGGTGGGAGGGAGGGAGGTATTTGTTTGTTTGTTTGTGTTTTTCGAGAAGGGAGATCTTGCCATGTTGCCCAGGCTGGTCTTGAATTCCTGGGTGCAAGAGATCCTCCTGTTTCAGCCTCAGGAGCAACTGGAACTACTGGCATTTGCCACGGTACCCAGCTCCCTTTTGGATTTAATTGGTAAAACCACTATTTTGGTTAAATACAGGGTTTCTGGATTTAACGGGTTCCAAAAGGTTAAACCATTATGGATTTAATTGCAGATGATTCTCTAAGGAAGCAGTTAGTAACCCACCATGCAACCGTTCTGGCTCCGAAATGTCAGGGACTGATATTACAATCTCAGGCCTGACGCTTGAGAGGGGACAGAGAATGAGGAGTTGGGGTGACTGACAAAGGCACCAACCTGTGAGAGGGGAAGAGAGCTGTCCAGCAAAAACGGTCACTTGAAAAGAAAAGTGAAAGAAAAATTCAAATTTTTCCCATATGCTCTTTGGAAATATAACTCTAGGTCCAAATGTAAGTTTGTAATTATTTCCTAAAAGAGAGACACAATGAGAAGACACTGCCCCACCGTAGACCTGGGTCCACCTAGACCAAGGGTTATCAATCTTCGCTGTACCTAAGGATCGCCGAGGGAGAACAGAATTGCTGGCAGCAGGGCCCCGGTGTCAGTATTTTACTGGTCACCAGCTGGTTCTCTTGTTAGCCATGGGTTCCATCCCTCATCCAGTTCTGACACCACTGTATCTCTAACCTTCAGAAATTTATGGAGTTTCCATGTTCATAAACTAAGGCAAAAGAAACAGAAAATCTCTAGGGCTCTTTCTGGGGCCACAGGTGTTCCTGGGTTTTGTCCTGTCAGTACACCTCCATCTACTTAGAGTCTAGAGTCTAATCTAAAATTTAGATGAACAACACTCATTCACAAGAGCCTTTAGTGATCTCCTTCCACACCTTTGGAATCCTTCATAGCTTCTTTATATATTTACTTATCTTAATTAATTAATTACTTGTGCAATAATTTTCTTACTGCCTCCTTCCCTCCCTAAAACATAACCTGACTGATGGCCGCCATCTGTTTTGCAAACCTGACTACTGGCTCATGTAAACTCCACACATGATTTTAGGGTTTCTGCATGAATGCGATAGATTCATTCCCATCATGGTCAGAATTAGAAATGAAATATCAGTCTTATGCCATCCAACTTTTTCTGCAAAGGGCCACATCATAAGTATTTTAGGCTTTGTGGGCTACACAAGGTCTCCCTTGCATATTTTTCACTGGTTTGGTTTGGTTTCGAATAACTCTGAAAATGTATAAACCTTTCTTAGCTTAGGGCTATGCAAAACCAGGCCAGGTCTATATTTCAGTTACAACCATTAAATTTCAAATGTATGAATGCTCACTTCTATCAGGACATGAGTCACACAATGTTATGCCTCTTTCTATTTCTGTCTGTAAAAATAAAACTCATCAAAAAACCCGTCTTTCGTATCTGGAGTGACAAAGTGGGACAAAAAAAGCCTCTCTATTTTCACCAGTCTTTCAAGTCATTACAGATATTCTTTGGTCTCCTGGGAATTGTGGGGAGGATAAGGATTTTTCTCGTATAGAAATTCAGTTTGCTGGCATCTAACTGGAACTAAATATCTAGGAAACAAGCATCCCTCAATCCCCAAATGACTATTATCATGATAGTATATCCATTGTATTCATCTTATGGAATGACTGGAAATAGTCCTAAAACTAATTAGTTCCTTCCCACCACTCAGATACCATGTGGAACTGAAACGAAGGGAAACTGGATCTTGCTTGTGTGTGAGTGTGACAGGGTAAACATGTAAGTGCAAGTCAAGCCAAAATGCACCAGAGGGGGCTTCAGAACAGCGTGGAGGAGATGATCTGCGGGAATCCAGTTCTATGATGAGCAAATACCCCAATTGCCTTCATCCAGCATTTCTCTACCAAACACATGTTGAATATGTTGTACATATTTCTGGGGGACAGGCTGTCATCTTATGCATTTTAGCTGCATCGCTAGCCACTACCACTAGAGGTCAGTAGCACAAGCACCCACCTGGGGGTGTAATAGATGAAAATGTTTCCACACATCGCCAAATGTCCCCTGGGGGGTTGAAATAACCCCAGGCTGTTGAGAACCCCTGCCCTAAACACTTTCTTTTTATGTTAAATTTTTTTATTTCTGAAATATAACAATCAAATCAATATTTATGTACAATAATATTATATCCAGTAGCCACATTTTCTGACAGATTCAGTAGATTGAAT
>NW_003852613.1:2259052-2261139 GCF_000181295.1 Otolemur garnettii
TTCTTGGGCTATAATTGGGTTATAGCTTTCATAAGAACACTGTAAATTGGTTTCATAGTAAGACTGAGTACATTGGATACTTTTTCTTCCATTCTTGAGATACTTTGCTAAGAAGAATATGTTCCAGCTCCATCCATGTAAACATGAAAGAGGTAAAGTCTCTGTCTTTTTTAAGGCTGCATAATATTCCATGGTGTACATATACAAACTCTTTCTAAGGGGAACGTCACTTCCTTGTATTAACAGTAACCTGACTACCCCTAGAGGAAAGCATCATCCTGCAATCCTCTTAGGAAGACACACTTTATGTCAAATTCCACATGCATGATGGACAGGAAGAGGGGAGCCTCCTTGATTCCCACAAATGTTTCCAGGTGATTTATTCTCTTGCAAAGCCATCAGCTCCTTTGAAACTCTTGCCACTGGGTAGACCCTTATGTATCCCCCACCTTTCTGCCACCTACTAGCCTCTAGTCATTCTTTCACCCTACTAATCATTAGATACTAGGGGTTCCAAAAAAAGGCAGACAACCTTAAGAGATGTTATCTATGTCTTACTTTTCAAAGTTGAATTTAATTACAGTAGCAACATGTAGTATGATGTTCACTCAAAAGATAGTGTCAATCAGACGACTGCTAGCATCACCAAGCAACAGGCAGGACAGCCAAAGAGAATGGCAGAGACATGGTTGTCACTCCAGTAGTGCAAGACCATTTTAAAGTGTATTTGAAATCTGAGAACATTGTGGAAAATTACAATGGCAATGGGGAAGTGAGTGTGCAACAGAACCTCCAACATTACTAACTACTACACACAGCTGTGGTGACTGTGAGATGCGTGGGGCCATGTGTGATGTGAGCAAGGGAATCCAGGACACCTCCCACAGCAACAAGTCCTTCTTCTTCTGCGGTGGTGTTGGGCAGTCTACACACTCATCACAGAGGGCTACCAAACAGTGTGTGCATGAGACAGCAGTCAGCAGAACAAACACACAACACATTTTTAAAACACAAAATGGAAAGTTTTCATCCCAAGATTGTAACAAGGACCAAGACATGAGAGCTGACCTCGGTGAGAATTTGCTAGGATAGTGCATAAGACGAAGAGGTGTGGTTGAGTTTCCCCCACATTCTCCTGATTTAACAGCACAAGACTTCTACCTAGGAACCTTAAAGGATGTGGTATACCATAGACAACTGGTTGCACTAGTGGGACTTCCAGAAGAAACTGAAACAGCATGTGTAGCAATATAAGGGGACACTTTCAGCCAGGCGTGGTAGCCCACACCTATAATCCCAGCACTCTGGGAGGCCCAGCCAAGTGGAATGCTTGACCTTAGAAGTTTGAGACCAGCCTGAGCAAGAGCAAGACCCCATCTCTACTAAAAATAGAAAAAAACTAGCCAGGTGTTGTGGCACATGGCTGTAGTCCCAACTATTGGGAAGGCTGAGGCAAGAGGATCACTGGAGCCCAAGAGATTGAGGTTGCTGTGAGCTATGATGCCAGAGCACTCTACCCAGGATGACAGAGAGAGACTCTGTCTCAAAAAAAATAAAAATAAAAAACATTATTCAAGCAGTAGTTTGCTGTAATCCAAAGTGTCTGGACACTAACCAAAGCCTTTCAGCACCTCTTATGATTGCAGAAGTCAAACATGACTTGTATTCACCTTTTGTTGCCAGGATATATTAAGGATTATAATTTTAACACAGTTTCTTCCTTTCTTAGACTGTGTACCCCTTTGTTTGGCACCCTCTGCAGCGTTCACCTCCTGACTCTCAGTCCTGCTGTCTCCCTCTACGCCTATCATCATTCCCGTGACCTTGACACTCCCATAGAGAGCTAACCAACACCCAGGAGATGCCTCGTCCCAGACCCTGAGCCCTTGCCTCCAGCCAGTGTTTCCTCCATCCCCAAAGAGCAGCCTATGCCACATCCTTCAGCTGGTCACTCTCAGGAGCTGTACCACCCGCCGAAGATGGATTTCAACGCTTACTCTAAATGCTCTGCTGGCTTCTCGTCACCCTCAGTGTAAAATCAGACATCTCACCATGACTCAGGAGCCCCCACTTCTCACTCCCCACCA
>NW_003852613.1:2261553-2263948 GCF_000181295.1 Otolemur garnettii
TGAATCAATCTATGTACAAATGCCTGAATGGAAACCCTAATTCTTGACCACCACCTTCTATCCTTTAAGCCCTCATTCTGGAACCCTTCAAAAGCTCCATCCACCACACTGACCTTGAATCAGTCATCCTTACCCGCTGTGGCATGATCCATCACCCTTGCCCTATCTCATTTCCTTTCTTACCAGCCTAAATTCCATGTTCTGTTGCTAGAATTAGACACTTCAAACTTGTCAGTTCCCTAATCCCTCTCCCCTCCAACACCCTTGTCTGGAGAAACCAGGACTTATTTCAATCTGGCCATCACTTTCTCTCTGCCTGCACCTGAGCGGCTGAACACAACAAAAGACACATAGACACATACATGTCACCTGTTTTCACTTCACAGTCACAGCTATCCACTGAAGCCCAGCACTCATCAGCTTTCTCCTCTAAGCTCCCACTCATCACTAAAATTTTGATACAACGTCCTCACAACCTGACTTGCTCTTTCCAATGAGGACATGATCTTCTAAAATAATGTACTGAGAAAAGGGAATAGACCAACTGCAAATATGAAAAAACACTTGGACTTGGCTTCTCTGCCATTTTCCTCACAGTGGATACAGGCCCTGTTACAAACAAGAACAGGTTCTTTCCCTGTGTTTTGAATCAAATTCTTTGTTGCACGCTCCAGACCTCACTTCTTTAGCTATCCCTGAAATGTAACACCACCCTCTTTACTGAACATTCCTAGGATCACACAAACATGCTTTAAGGAAAAAACCCTTCCTGGAGCCTGTAGGACTCCCCACTCCCAGCTGCTGTGCTAGCATGTGGCTTCCCTTCACATCGAGATTACTAACTGGGGCTGTGTACAGTAGCTCATGCCTATGATCCCAGCAACTCAGGAGGCTGAGGCAGAAGCATTGCATGAGGCCAAGAGTTCAAGAGCAGGCTGAGTAACACAGCAAGACCCCCATCTCCACAAAAAAATAAGAAAAATTAGCCAGTGTGGTGGCATGAACCTATAGCTCTAGCTACTCATGAGGCTGGGGCAGGAGGATCATTGAGTAGAAGTTCCAGGTTCCAGACCATGCCACTCTATTCGAGCCTGGGTGACAGAGAAAGACCCTATCTCTAAAAAAAAAACAACAATAAAACAAAACAAACAAACAACAACAAAACCTACCTGTAATTGCCTATGTTTGCAAAACAACAGAAAATGGTGGTCATCATGCAACTGATATTTCACTCCTCCCAAAAGCACTTTCCTCTCATTTCCATAAGACTCCCTTCTCTTATTTTCCCTAATTATCTGACCATTTTCTCTCATCACTCCTTTACTGGCTTCTCTACCCAAAATGTCAACATAAAAGTGCTTTCTGGCCGATCCCATGGCTTATTCCAGTGACTTCCACCTCGTGTGCCATGAGAAGGGTCCTAGATATTCCACAAAATTTTTAAATATCATTAGTTGAATTATCATATTTTTTTGAGATAGAGTCTCTGTCCTCCTCAGTAGAGTGCCATGGCATCATAGCTCACAGCAACCTCAAACTCTTGGGCACAAGCAATCCTCCTGCCTCAGCCTCCCAAGTAGCTGGGATTATAGGTGCCCACCATAAGGCCCAGCTATTTTTTAGAGACAGGGTGACGATCCTGCTCAGGCTGGTCTCAAAATCCTGTGCTCAGGCAATCCACCCAACTCAGCCTGCCAGAGTGCTAGGATGATAGGTGTGAGCCACTGAGCCTGGCCTAGTTAAATTATTTCTTTAAAAAGTTCAAAGCACAGTAAGTATATTCTTTTATTTTTTCTTGATCAATACAATTTAAATGTGCTGTGGAAGTTTAACTATAGGTTCAAATGTGCCAGGAGATAAAAAAGGTTGAAGAACACTGGCTTATTCTCTCAACTATTTCTCTACTCTCTCCCATAATCCTACCTCTTTCCTTGAAACAGGGTGAGCCTTTGTGGATATATCAACCAACAGAGCAGGGCAGAAGTGGTCTTGACTCTGGTTACACCCATCCTTTTTTTTAGGAAGCCAATAAGTTAACCTTCTCTTCCCTCTCCACCAATTGTCCGGGTAAACAGAGATCCAGTCAAGTTAGTCTGCCTCTGGCTTAACACTAGACTAGTGACCACAATTATCAGAGCCTTGTGGATTCGAGTTTATATACTAAACCCAAAACCTTCTTGATATTCTCTCCTTGACATGAGAGGGCAAAAAAGGAGTTTTCTTGGAGATACTTCATCACACTGGTATATGAACTGAGTTTACCAAATAGTTAAAATAAACATTACAGCTAATTGTGATTATACAGAAAGGAATTTAGATTTGACCATGGCCGGCTTCTCATGCACAGATTGCTCAAGATTCCATAATCAAGGATGATTAGGAAAATATTCCAGTC
>NW_003852613.1:2265308-2265713 GCF_000181295.1 Otolemur garnettii
ATAAATGCACAGGCAGACACAGAAGCATGGGAATTTGAGGAATGCGTGCATGGTGTGTGTAATATGTGATTCCCCCCAAATAGCAGGAAGGCAGGAAGACATCCTGTCCATTCCTGTAGTGTCTTTTCTTCCACACAGCAGAGAATCATTTGTTGTAACCCAATCCACATGCAACCCTCTAGGGAAGGCCAGGTAACAGAAGCTTGCTATTCTTCTCACCTACCTACATCTCATTTCTTCACTTTTTCAAAAATAAAATTCTAATCTATTACCAAACATTCAATATTTATGCAAACTTTTTCTTGGAAGAGAACTAACTAGAAGGATAAAAACATATTTGAAGATATTGGACAAAAATCTAGACTGCTTCCCCCATTAGGATCAATAAAAAGATTTGAAATGGGT
>NW_003852613.1:2277033-2279935 GCF_000181295.1 Otolemur garnettii
CGGGAGCTTCTGTAAAAAGCTGGCTGCAGTTTGCCATCTTGGCTCCGCCCCCCGGCCCCAGGGTTTGAAAATGAAGTCCCCATTGCACCCAGATGTGCCTGCTTTCTCTTCATTGGCCCCCGGGGTTTCGAACTGAAGTCCCCATTTTACCCGGGGTTGCCTGCTTTCTCTTCATTGTCCCCCGGGGCTTCGAACTGAAGTCCCCATTTCACCTGGGGCTGCCTGCTTTCCCTTCATTGGCCCCCGGGTTTTCTAATAGAAGACCCCATTTCCCCATGGGGGTGTCTGCTTTCTCTTCCTTGGGCCCCGGGGTTTCGAACTGAAGTCCACATTTTACCCCGGGGAGCCTGCTTTCTGTTCATTGGCCCCCGGGATTTGTAACTTAAGTCCCCTTTTCCCCAGAGGGTGCCCGCTTTCTCTTCATTGGCCCCCGGGGTTTCTAATTCAAGTCCCCATTAAACATGGGGGTGTCGGATTTCTCTTCATTGGACCCCCGGTTTTCGAACTAAAGTCCCCATTGCACCCAGGTGTGCCTGCTTTCTCTTCATTGGACCCTGGGGTTTCAAACTGAAGTCCCCATTTCACCCGGGGGTGCCTGCTTTCTCTTTATTGGCCCCGGGGTTTCTAATTGAATTCCCATTTCACCTGGGGGTGCCAGCTTTCTCTTCACTGTCCCCCCGGTTTTCGAATGAAGTCCCCATTTCACACGGAGGTGCCAGCTTTCTCTTCACTGGCCCCTGGGTTTTCGAATGAAGTCCCCATTTCACATGGGGGTGCCGGCTTTGTCTTTATTGGGCCCCGGGGTTTCTAACTGAAGTCCCCTTTTGACCCAGATGTGCCTGCTTTCTCTTCATTGGCCCCCAGGGTTTGGAACTAAAGTCCCCATTTCACCCGGTGCTGCCTGCTTTCTCTACATTGGCCCCTGGGATTTCGAATTGAATTCCCCATTTCACCCGGGGGTGCCAGCTTTCTCTTCACTGGCCCCCGGGTTTTTAAATTGAAGTCTCCATTTCACACGGGGGTGCCTGCTTTGTCTTGGTCCCCGGGGTTTCTAACTGAAGTCCACATTTCACCCGGATGTGCCTGCTTTCTCTATATTGGCCCCCGGGGTTTCAAACTAAAGTCCCCATTGCATCAAGGTGTGCCTGCTTCCTCTTCATTGGCCCCCGGGGTTTCGAACTCAAGTCCTTATTTTACCCGGGGTTGCCTGCTTTCTCTTTATTGGGCCCCGGGGTTTCCAATTGATATCCCGATTTCACCCCGGGGTGCCTGCTTTCTGTTCTTTGGCCCCCGGGGTTTGTAACTTAAGTCCCCTATTCCCCAGGGGGTGCCAGGTTTCTCCTCATTGGCTCCTGAGATTTCTAATTGAAGTCTCTATTTAACCCCGGGGTTCCACCTTTCTCTTCATTGGCCCCCGGGGTTTCTAATTCAAGTCCCCATTTCACACGGGGGTGGCGGCTTTCTCTTCATTGGGCCCCGGGGGTTTGTAACTGAAGTCCCCATTTCATCCAAGTGTTATTGCTTTCTCATCATTGGCCCCAGGGTTTCGAACTGAAGTCCCCATTTCACCCGGGGCTGCCTGCTTTCTCTTCATTGTCCCCTGGGGTTTCTAATAGAAGTCCCCATTTCTCCCTGGGGGTGTCTGCTTTCTGTTCATTGGCCCCTGGGTTTTGTAACTTAAGTCGCTTTTTTCCCGGGGCCTGCCTGCTTTCTCTTCATTGGCCCCCGGGATTTCTAATTGAAGTCTCCATTTAACCCCGGGGTGCCAACTTTCTCTTCATTGGCCCCAGGGTTTTCTAATTCAAGTCCCCACTTCACACGGGGATGTCGGATTTCTCTTCATTGGACCCCCGGGTTTCGAACTGAAGTCCCCATTTCACCTGGGGCTGCCTGCTTTCTCTTCATTGGCCCCGGGGTTTCGAACGATCGTCCCCATTGCACCCAGGTATGCATGCTTTCTCTTCACTGGACCCTGGGGTTTTGAACTGAAGTCCACATTTCACCCCGGGGTGCCTGCTTTCTCTACATTGGTCCCCGGGGTTTCCAATTGATGTCCCCATTTCACCCGGGGGAGCCTGCTTTCTGTTCATTGCCCTCGGGGTTTGTAACTTAAGTCGCCTTTTCCTCCGGGGTGCCTGCTTTCTCTTCATTGGCCACCGTGGTTTCTAATTCAAGTCCCCATTTCACACGTGGGTGCAGGCTCTCTCTTCATTGGGCCCCAGTGTTTGTAAATGAAGTCCACATTTCATCCAAGTGTTACTGCTTTCTCTTCATTGGCCCCGGGGTTTCGAACTAACTTCCCCATTGCACCCAGGTATGCATGCTTTCTCTTCAATGGACCCTGGGGTTTCGAACTGAAGTCCCCATTTCACCTGGGGCTGCCTGCTTTCTCTTCATTGGCCGCCGGGGTTTCGAACTGAAGTCCCTATTTCACATGGGGGTGCCTGCTTTCTCTTCATTGTCCCCCAGGGTTTCTAATAGAAGTCCCCATTTCCCCTTTGGAGTGCCTGCATTCTCTTCATTGGGCCCCAGGGTTTCGAATTGATATCCCGATTTCACCCCGGGGGGCCTGCTTTCTGTTCATTGGCCCCCGAGGTTTTTAACTTAAGTCCCCTTTACCCCAGAGGGTGCCTGCTTTCTCTTCATTGGCCCCCGGGATTTCTAATTGAAGTCTCAATTTAACCCCGGGGTGCCAACTTTCTCTTCATTGGCCCCCGGGGTTTCTAATTCAAGTCACCATTTCACAAGGGGGTGCCGGCTTTCCCTTCACTGGGCCGCCTGGTTTCGAACTAAAGTCCCCATTGCACCCAGGAGTGCCCATAGACAGCAGGGCTCACAGACAACAAGGCCCATAGACAGCAGGGCTCACAGACGACAGGGCTCACAGACAGCAGGGCTCACA
>NW_003852614.1:0-4450 GCF_000181295.1 Otolemur garnettii
AGTCAAATGGGGCTGATCTGACAGTTGTCCAGGACCAGGAACTGAGCAAGGGATTGCGACTTGTTAGAGGGATGACCGCCTTCCCACTCCTCCATTCTTGCTTTTTTCTGCCTGTAGCTGCACCGAGTCGGCCATGTGTGAACAATCTCTCTAGCTTCCTACGCTTCCTGCAGGCGCTTGTGACTGCCCCACTGACTTGGCCGGTGACGCAGGAAATGTAGTGTCCTGGTGCCAGTTGGTTATGGGCTGTTCCCTGCTTTCTATCATGCCGGAGCCCCATCATTGGGTGATGGTGATAATGAGCCCAGGCCTGGGACCACGATCCTTCCCCCATCCCCACTGGCCTGCAGAGGAGGGAAGCCACTGAACTTCCTGGTCATGCTCCAGCTCCTCTCACCAGGACACTCCCTGTGGCCTTGGCAAATAGTGTGTCCCCCTTGAGCTACCGTGGAGCATCGTAACCTTCAGGCTGGCTCACCCGCCTCACGTTTTCTGTCCGCTCCAGGATGGCTGCATCATTGAACCTTGCTGTTCCTTCCTCTACCATCTGCCCATCCCAGGCAGGCATTTCTACTTCTCTTCACGTGGGCCATGACTTTCCCGAAGCTTCTAAGGGTCACCCTGGCAGTGAATTTCCTCCATCTCCTGGAGTCCTCACCACGAGGACTTAAGTCCTATGACACGAGAAAGTGCCTCCACTGGGTAACACTTGCTTATCCAGTCTTATACTCCAGCCCCGCCCCCATCCAGCACCCTCAAAATCCTCTCCCAGGGGAATTTCCCCTCCTCCTCCCACCGCCTGCCAGTACAGGCTAGCTCTTCCCTGCGACTTCCTTGTCGTACAATCTCTTTTCTCTCTTATCAAGCTCAGCATTACCCAGAAAGTTTATGGAGAGGAGACAAGGGCAGCCCCCAAAGGCAGCACCTGTGGCTCCGTGGGGGTGGGAGCTCTGCAGCATCTGCCAGCACAGGGTACGTGCTAGCTGTCGGTAGGGAAGGAAGGCCCACCCTGCAAGCGCCATCCAGCTGTCCTCATCGCATAGTTCAGGGCCCTATTTTTTTTTCCAAACAGGGACCGGACTTTGACATAACAGGGCCTGAGCTGGTGGAAGATGTTAACGTCCCCAGGTCCTGTGTCTCTTGCTATATCAACTCATGTTGATATGGTGCTCCTCTCCTCAGGTCGTGTCTGTTCCTCTTCTGCGGGAGGAAAGGGCCTCCTTCTTAGCCACCCAGGAGGCCTTCTGGGTCTTACACTTAGCCCTTAACTGTTTGGTAATGTCTTTCAGTTTCTCGTTATCCCTCCACAGTGTGTCTCGACAACTTAGCAATCACCAGCTGCCTCCGACATCCGCCATCCACCATCTGCCATCTGCCATCCGCCATCCGCCATCCGCCATCCGTGTAGACATTCTTCCCTCCCGACTGTGCAAAGGCCTGAATCATCTCACTGATGGAGGTGAGCCCCTGCACCGGGATGTTTCCCAGCTAACTCGAGGTAAAACCTCAAGCCATTCGGAGGTCACTTTGTGCTAGAGATTATCCATGCCCACATAATACCGGGGATGGGATCCTCTTTGTCATTCTGGTGGTGAGTGAGCCCTCAAACGACACCTGGGACCACTTTTCATGGTTTGGGTCCTCCAAAAGTACAGAGGCCAAGAGACGATGGGCCATGGAAGATCACTGTGGGCCAAAGGCACCTGAGGAATAAAGGGGGAAGGAGCAGGACCAGGTGAGGAGAGTCTTCGGAGCGCCGTGCAGGCCCCCTCAGCTAGCAATCTCAGAGGCAGTTTGTGTTTCGGTTGGGCTGATGCGAAGTCCCCAGCCTCCGCTGTCAGTTAGAGAAGTCCGGGTCCTGCAGTCGAGTACCCCTGCTGCGCTCAGTCTCTGGCTGGGAGCTGCCCAGAGGAAGTGTCATCTTGGTGCTAACTCAGGGGACCCGGAGAAGTGGCAGGTGGGGCTTCTCAATCAACTGTGCTCCCTGCAGCAGGAGATCTGAGGGGCACGGTTCCATGGCATCCCCGGGAGGTGGGAGTCCAGAATGACTAAGATTCCTGTTTTGAGTGACCGCGTGGCGAGGCATTCACTAGCACAGGGACATAGGAAGTTGAGCAAGTTTAGACAGGAAATGATGGGGCTGTTGTTTGGACTCGTGGAGTTCGAGGTACTCACGTAGCGTATGTAGACTTCTCTTCAAAATTTGCTTCTGCAGTGATCAAGAAATACTGTAACGTCTCCGGATATAGAACACCAAATCAGCGGCCTTCATATATGTCGACAACAGTCAAGCCGAGATTCAAATCAAAGGCACAATTCCCTTCACGGTAGCTTCAAAGAAAATGAAAGACCTTAGCATAAACCCAACAAAGGAGGTGAAGGATCTCTACAGAGAGCACTATGAAACCCCAAGAAAAGAGATAGCTGAAGATGTTAACAAACAGAGGAAGACACCATGCTCATGGCTGGGGAGAATCCACATTGTTAAAATGTCTATGCTACCCAAAGCAATTTACAGATTTAATGCAATCCCCATCAAAGCACCAGCATCATACTTCAAAGAGCTTGAAAAAGTAATTCTTCATTTCACATGGAACCAGAAGAAACTCCGAATGGCCAATGCAATTCTAAGAAATAAAAACAAATCCGGAGGCATCACATTACCAGACTTCAGGTTATACTACAAGTCCATAGTGATCAAAACAGCATGGTGTTGGCATAAAAATAGAGACATAGATCTATGAAACGGAATAGAAAACCTAGAGATGAAACCAGCCTCATGTCACCATCTGAACTTCAATAAACCAAACAAAAGCATGCACTGGGGAAAAGAATCCCTATTTAATTAACGGTGCTGAGAGAACCAGTTAGCCACATGTAAAAGACGGAAACTGGACCTGTGCCTCAAGCTGCTGACAAAAATTGACTCACGCTGGATAAAGAATTTAAATCTGAGACACGAAACAACACAAACTCTAGAAGGAAGAGTAGGGAAAACTAACGCTATAGGGCTGGTGAAAGATTTTACAAAGAAGACCCCATTAGCAATTGCAGCAGCATCAAAAATAAACAAATGAGACCTGATCAAGCCTCAAAGGTACTCACAGCTAAGGACACAATAAACAAAGCAGATAGATGACTTTCAGAATGGGAGAAGATATTTGCATGTGAGAAATCTGACAAAGGGCCAATAACCAGAATCTACGGAGAACCCAGGCAAAAAGACCAATGATCCAATTAATCACTGGGCAAGAGAAATGAACAGGACCTTCTCCCACGAAGACAGAAGGATGGCCCACAAACACATGAAAAAATGCTCATCGTCCCTAAGCACCAGAGAAATGCAAATCCAAACCACCTGGAGATGTCACCTACCACCAGCAAGAATAGCCCACATCACAATGTCCCAAAGCTGTAGATGTTGGTGAGGGTGCGGAGAGAAATGAACACTTATACACTGTTGGTGGGATTGCAAACTAATACAGCCTTTCTGAAAAGAAGTATGGAGAATCTTTAAAGAGCTAAAAGCAGACCTTCCTCTTGATCCCGCCATCCCATTTACTAGGTATCTATCCAGGAGAAAAATCAAGACGTTTGCACTCAAATGTTTATAGCAGTTCAATGCACGATCCCAAAGGTGTGGAAACAACCCAAGTGCCCATCGACTCATGGATGGATGAATAAACTGTGGTATGTGTATACCACGGAATGCTATTCAGCCATAAAAAAGATGGGGACTTTATGCCTTTTGTATTTACCTGGATAGAGTCGAAGAACATTCTCTGTAGTTAAAGTATCTCAAGAATGGAAGAACAAGCATCTCATGTACTCAATGCCAATTTGAAACTAGTAGACGAACAACCACAGGCTCACATGAGAGGAAAAACACAATTAAATACAAGAAGGGGGGAGGGAGTGAGGAGGTCAGTAAGCCCCCACCTAATGGGTACAACATGGGGGTACATAGCACACCTCTGGGTGATGGATTCAAATTCAACTCTAATATTTCCTAACAAACGTAAACTATGTAACCTAATCATATGTACCTTCATATTAATCTGAAATAATAATAATACTAATACTACTAATAATAAAGACATTTGCTTCTGTGGCTGCAGGGAGGGGAAAGAGCTAGGGTTACAGATTGAGGCATCATTCATTCTCCCAGCTATCATTTATGGGAGTGCCTTTTCACACTTACAATCACGATACAAGTCCCTGGTGTTCTCCCTCCTGTTCCCACTTCCTTCACCCTTCTCAGAGGTAACCCTTATCCTGAACTTGCCTTCATCGTTTCTTTTCTTTTCTCTCTTTCTTTTTTTTTTCCTCTTCACTCTGTCACCCAGACTGGAGTGTGGTGGTGTCATCATAGCTCTCTACAACCTCAAACTCGTGGGCTCAAGCGATGCTTCCACTTCAGCCTCCCAAGTAACTGGCACTACCGGGGTGC
>NW_003852614.1:5101-17749 GCF_000181295.1 Otolemur garnettii
TTTTTCTCTAGGAACACTAGATCGCACCTCATCACTGAGCTTGGGGACATTTTGAATGGTGAAATTCCCAATGGAAAGCGCGCACACACACACACACAAAAGCAGCACATGACACTCAATAGAAGAGGACACTTGCTTGCAGTATGAGACCTGAAGTAAGAAGGCAGAGGTCCCCTCCACCTCTTTCGACCTCAGGTGGCTAACATGTGTGCTTTGAGGAACTCAAAATTTTCCCTGCTCTGCACATGTCTGTGAATGACCGTGAAAGCATGCCTACATTGATTTGGGGTGACAGGTAAAGTTTAGCAAGTAGGCAAATTCACAAATATGGGGTCCATGTATTATAAGGAGTGGTGCGGTAGCCCAATCTATCTCTATCCATTCTACAGTTGATGAGCATTTGTGTTGTTTCCAGCTTAGAGAATGTCACACACAGTGTCGCTGTAAACATTCTGGGGCACGTTTCCCTGTTAACATGAGCAAGAGTCCTCCTGGCCAGAGCTTTCTGACCTTTGGACTGGGACACTGAGCCTTATCCTTGGAGGCAGCCAGACAGCCACTCCTGGACCTGTTGGGTCTTGCCCTGAGTGGCCTTGTCTTCTTACTGCTTCAAGCCTCACAAGCATCATTTTCTGTGTGGGCCGTAGAATAAGGTGGCCCGGAAACCGTGTTCCAGTGTTTGTACCTCGGAGTGGACTTGGTGGCTCATTGGAGAGGTAACCTTCCAAGTTTACTAGATCATGTCAGGTTTCTTATGAAGTGACTGTGCTAATTTACACTCCCATGGAGGATATTTTTAATTGTTTCTGTTGGTCTACAGCCTCAGCAACATTTGATGTTATCAAACTACAAAGTTTTTGTCTATCGGGTGAATGCGAAATGGTATCTCACTGTGGTTTTAATGTGTAATTTCCTTGATTAGTAGTGCGATGGTTCATCTTTCCATATGTATTGGCCTTTAAGTTTTCTTTTCTGTGAAGTGACCCTATTTACTATCTTTCACCCACTTCCCCCTTGGGTTATTTGCCTGTTTATTTGTGAGAGCTCTCCTTGTAGTCTGTGTTTTAAGTCTTTGATGCTTTCGTGTGGTATAATTATCTTCTAGTTTTGTAGCTTTCCTGTACTCCCTTCATTGCACCTTTGAATGAAAAGGAGGACTTGGGAAAGTTTTGCACAACGTTTTATTATGAAAAGCTCCAAACATTCAGAAAAGATGAAAGTGTTTTGTGTACTCATTGTCTAAGTTCCACTCTTCACATTTTGTTATGCTTGTTTCTCACACATCCATCCATCCCTTCTTCATTCCTCAATTCATCTTAGTTTTAGGTGCATTTCAAAGGAAAATGTCAGACATCATAGGGCCTAATTTTAATGTACTAGAATTTTAAAATTCTTTTTAAAGTTTATTTTTCTGTCTTGTTCATGAAATCTTTCCTACCCCGGGGTCATGAAGACATTCTTCTATGGTCTCTTCTTCAAATGCAAGTTTTTGACCCACCTGGAATTAATTTTTGTTCATGGTTGAAGGCAGGAGTCCATTTCTTTTTCTTTTCCAACCCCATACCCCGTTGTCCCTGCACTCTGTAATGAAAACGCCATCCTCTTTGAACTGCTCTGTCGTGCTGTCTCTTGTCATAAATGGTCTATCTATGCGAGAATGTTAGGTCTATTAGTCTACTTTTGAGCCACTCCGATGCTTTCTTGTAATAATTACAGCAGCTTCATAAGACACTTCATCATGCTTGCCCTTCAAACAGTGCTGCAAAAAAAATATTGATCATCTTATAGAGCAAGTCCTCTCACCTCATTCTTCTTCATGAGAGAATTGTGACCATTCTTGACTCTTCACACTTCTATATACATTTTAGAATCAGTTTGTCACACTCCACAAATACCCTGTTGGTGTTTTGATCAGGACTGCATTGAATCTACAGATCGCTTTGGGGAGAACTGACATCTTTATAAAATTGACTCTTCCGATCTGAGAACATGGAATATCCTTACTTTTAGTTAGGTCTTTCAATAAAGTTTTATTATTTTCCCCTTAGGGGTCACGTACATTGAGATATTATCATCAACTGGACTTTAAAAATTCTTCTTCTGTGTGTTCAAACTATTTAGAAATACACGTAGTTTCTGTACATAGACTCTACCCAGAACTTTGCTGAGTACTTTCAATAAGTTCTATAATTTATATGTGGATTCATTTGCCTTTTCTGTGGACACGATCAAGTCCTCCACAAATAACGAGAGATTATATTTATATTTCCTTATTTTCAAACTCTTTGCTTTCCATCTATTTGCTTGCCATACTGTACTGCCTAGGCGTTCTAGAACAATGATGAATAGAAGCAGCAATAGCAGACATTTTGCTTTATTCTTGATCTTAGATCCTCTCACCATTTCTCCATTAGAAATAATGTTTCCTGTAAGTTCTTTGTAGATACCTACATTGACTTAAGAAAAGTCCTTTCTCTTACTGGTTTCTTAACATTAAAAAAGGTCATGAATGTTTCCTGATTATACTCTTAGTGCCCATGGGATCTGTAATGATGTTCCCCTTTTCATTCTGATGTTGGTATTTCATTTCGTGTCTCTTTTTTCTTATCAATCTGTCTGGAGACTTAACAATTTTATTTATTAATCTTTTCAAATAACCATCAGTCATTACTAATGTTTTCTGGTTTTCTGACTAAATTCTGTTTTTGTCTTTATTGTTTACTTCCTTCTGCTTACTCTGGAGTCATCTATTCTTTCATTTCTACTTTTCTGCTTTTGTTCTCTCTTTGTTTATTTCATTATTATTATTATTATTATTTTTGCAGTTTTTCGCCAGGGCCGGGTTTGAACCCACCACCTCTAGTAAATGGGGCCGGCACCCTACTCCTTGGAGCCACAGGTGCTGCCCTTTTTTTTTTTTTTTTTTTTTTTTAAGATAGAGTCTCACTCTGTTGCCCAGGCTAGAGTGCCGTGGTGTCAGCCTAGCTGACAATAACTTCAAACTTCTGGGTTCAAGAGATCCTCTTGCCTAAGCCTGGGACTACAGGTGCCTGCCCACTTGGCTAACTTTTCTACCTTTAGTAGAGATGGGGTCTCATTATTGCTCTGGCTGGTCTTGAACTCCTGAGCTCAAAGGATCCTCCCATCTCCGTCTCTCAGAGTGCTAGGGTTAGAGGCGTGAGCCACCATGCCCAGCCCCTTTTCTAGTTTCTTAAGGTGGAAACTTAGGTCAGTGATTTGAAATTGTTTTTCTTTTTTAATATAAGCATTTAATTTTATAAATTTCCCTGTAAGTACTGCTTTAGCTGCATCTCACAAATTTTGATATGATGTGTTTTCATTTTCCTTCATTAAAAATTATTATTTGTTCTTGTTTTATCTGCTTTTACCCGTCATTTATTAAGAAGTCTGTTGTTTCATTATCCTAAGTGAAGTATCTCAAGGACAGAAAAAGAAACACCACATGTACTCTCTAACAAGCTGGAACTAACTGATGGGCACACGTGTTCACAGAGGGAAGTAAACCTCAGCAGAAGTCAACCACGGGGGAGGGAGGAGGAGAGGAGGGGCAGAAACCTACCTAACAGGCACAATGAACACTATGCGGTGATGCGCAGTCTTACGGCCCTGACTCAAGTGCTACGAAAACTATCCCTGTAACGAAAAACGTTTGTACCCCACTAATATTTTGAAATAAAAATAACAAATATAAACATAAAAAAGAAGTGTGTTAATTTACAAATATTTGAGGATGTCCCAGATAGTGTTCTGTTATCCATCTCTAGTTTCATTCCATTTTGGTCAAAGAACATGCTTTGTATGATTATAATTATTTTTGGAGGTTTGTTTCATGCCCCAGACATGATCTGTCTTGGTAAATGCCCTGTCTGTACTTGAAAAGAATGTTTACTCTGCTGTTGTTGATCAGAGTTCTATAAATGTCAAATAGGTAAAGTTGGTTGATAGTGTTGTTTGGATCTTCTACACCCTTACTGATTTTCCCTGTACCTATGTTATTGATCATGGAAAGAAGAATGTTGAAGTCTGCAAGTACAATTGTAAAATTGAATAATTTCCTTTCGGTTGTATTACTTTGGCTTCAACCATTTTGAAACTTTGTTGTTAGGTGAATATTAATGTAGAATTTTAACATTTTCTAACAATTTGCCACTGGTGAATTTTCACACCTTTAATCTTTTGTAACATCCTTTTTCATCCCAGGTGCTATTCGTGAATACTACTTTCTCAGTTACTTGTGTTTATTTATTTATTTAGAGACAGAGTCTCACCTTGTCACTCTCAGTAGAGTGCTATGGTGTTTTAGCTTACAACAACCTCAAACTCTTGGGCTCAAGCGATTCGCTTGTCTCAGCCTCCCCAGTAGTTGGGACTACAGGCGCCTGCCACAATGCTTGGCTATTTTTAGAGATGAATTTTCACTCCGGCTCAGGCTGATTTTGAACCTATGAGCTCAGTCAATCCACCAGCCTTGTCCTCTCAGAGTGCTAGGACTGCAGGTGTGTGCTACTGCAACTGGCATATGATATTATATTTAAAGTGGATTTCCTACAGACAAACTAGAGTTTGATTGCTTTTTTTATATAATCTGACATTCTAGCTTTTCCATTGATGTGTTTAGAGAATCAACATTTAATACGGTTATTGCAATAAATTTCAAACTACCATCTTGCTATTTGTCCTCTTATCACCTCTTTTGATCAGTAAATATAATTCACCATATTAACAAAAAAGAAGAACCACTATATGATGACTTCAATAGATGTAGAAAAAGCTTTTTGACAAAATTCATCATCCATTTAAGATTAAAAATTAAAAACCTCTCAGAAAAGTAGGAATTAAGGAGAACTTTGTAAATTTAGGATAGGTATGAAAATGACAGGTGACATGCTATTATCATTTTTTTTTTTTGAGACAGAGTCTCACTCTGTCACCCTAAGTAGAGTGCCATGGTGTCACAGCTCCCAGCAACCTCCAGCTCTTAGGCTTAAGCAATTCTCTTGCCTCAGCCTCCCAAGTAGCTGGGACTACAGGCACCTGCCACAATGCCCGGCATATTATTTTTATTAAAATATTCTTTTTTGGGGCATCCCACATTCCATGTCCTGTTCTAAGACATGGATGTATATCTGTGAAAACAGCAGATGAAGTTCTCAGTTTCACGAGCTTACTTTCCTTTTTTTTTGAGACAGAGTGTATGTTGCCCTTGGTAGAGTGCCATGGCATTGCATCTCCCAGCAACCTCAAACTCTTGGGCTTAAGTGATTCTATTGCCTCAGCCTCCCAAGTAGCTGGGACTTCAGGTGCCCAACACAATGCTCGGCAATTTTTGTTGTTGTTGTTGTCATTGTTGTTTAGCAGGCCCAGTCTGGGTTCAAGCCCACCAGCCCCAGTATATGTGGTTGGCGCTCTAGCTATGGGCCCTGAGCCAAGAGCTTACTTTTCTATCATAGGTGTACAGCAGCATTTTTCAAATTTTCAAATCCTTTATTCTTCGAGTTTGCCTTTCTAGATGCTGGTTCAATCTTTATTGATTGCTCAAGATGCTGCACTGATCTAGAACATTCCTTTACCAAATTCAAAGTGGTGAACCCACCTTTTCTTGGTTTATTCCAATGTTTCCAGAGGACCCATCCTCCAGGGACTTCCTGAGAAAGGGTACATGTAATACGATTTCTTTTCAGAGTTTACATGACATGATCTCATACTTATTTGATACCTTGGCATATGATTTTATGTTGAAAATAATTTTCTCCAATTATTGTGACATAAGAAAAATTCTTCTAGATGTCAACCCAGGCACAGAATATATGAGTATGACTTCAAAGGCAAATACAGCAACAAAGCAAAAATAAACAAATAGGACCTAATTGAATCAAAAAGCTACTTCACAGGTAAGGAAATAATCGACAGAGCAAATAAGCAATGTACAGAATGGAAGAAAATCTTCACCAACTATACATCTAATAAAGGGCTAATATCCAGACTCTACAAAGAATTCAGACAAAACAGCAAGTAAAAAGCAAACCGCCCATTCAAAAAATGGGCAAACGACATGAACAGAATTCTTTCAAAAGAAGAAGCCCAAATGGACGAGAAACTTGAAAAAAATGTTCAATGTCACTAATCATCAGGGAAATGCAAATTAAAACCACAAGGAGATACCACCTTACCCTTGTCAGTTTGAATGGCTATTTTTAAAAAGGCAATAAGCAATAGATGTTGGTGTGGGCTGGTGTGGATGCAGTAGGAAAGGAATACTTACATGCTATTGGAGGGTCTGCAAGTTAGTACCATCTCCGTGAAAAACAATATGGAGATTCTTCAGAGAAGTAAATGCAGACTTACTCTTCAATCGAGCAGTCGTATTACTGGGTATCTGCTCAAAACAAAAGAAGTCATTTTATCAAAAAAACACCTGTGGGAGGTGGAGCTAAATGGTAGACCAGAAGAATCATTTGGCTGAGCTCTCCTAGTTCGACTGAGGAAAGAAAGAGAAACCAGCCATACCTGGCATGGGAACCTTACTTGGAGTCGTAGCTTGGGGTGCATAGCAAGATCATGGTGTACAGGAGACAGCACGTGATCTGGAGTGGTGGAGATCTGGCTCACCAGACAAATGATTAAGAGCCTGCAGGAACGGTCAGATCCCCAACAGAGGTCTGGGGATGGGAGGAAGCCTTTCCACAGTTTTCAGTTCTTGGGGGAAGCTATGCATGGATTGGAAAGCTTGCAAGAGTGGGTAAACTTGAACAATATACAGGAACCAGATTTGAGTGCTGGTTGGAGTGGATTTGCCATCAGTTTTGTGGCGGGCAGGGCAGCCATCCTGGGAAGGTCCTGGCTGCCAGGGGGCCACCATTGTGTGAAGGCTATGAGAAAGACGTGAGGGTGGACCTCTTATCAGGGTCCTAAATCATGGCCATCTTTATTCTGTCTGCCTGGATCAGAACTCCACTCTTGGGACAGCTTCATTGGCTCCCGCAACCCATGGGAACTGTTGTCGAGGGCACTGTGAGACTTAGCTCTGAAGGATTCTGGAGAGCTTTATGAGCCCAACCTGGTGGAGTCTGAATGGTGAGGAAACAATCATATGATCACCAAGGGCAACTAAGTTGGGAACCAGGTCCATGCCTGGGAACTAGAAAGAGGTTGCCTTCTGTGTTCTCCATGCCCTTAAAAAAACACATCGCCACCTGGAGTCATAGCAATATATTGCAACATACACACATTCCTATTCCTATTAAAGTTGGTCCCTTCTAATATATATATATATATAAAAATATATATAATATATATATCTAAATATATATATATTATATATATATTTAATTTTTTTCCTCTTTGTTACTGAGGTTGCTGTTATTTTTGGATATCAAACCTTTTTTGTTTGTTTGTTTTGCTCTGTTTTGTTTATTGCTCATTTGTTTCTTTGGTTCTAGTCCTAACTTCCATTTTTACTTTTATCATGTGCAAGGGATCCTGTATTTTTTGGTGGTGGTATTATAACCTCATTTATTTTCTCTGTTTCACTCCTCTCCATTCTCTCTTTTAGATAGAGACTTCTAATTTTCTCATCTTTCCCACATAAATCACTCTTGAAACAGCTAAGATATTCCCTCCTTTTGGGGGGGGGGAGGGATCTTTCTTCTTTCTTTTTTCCTCTTCCCTCTCCTTTATTTGATATAAATCTATTTTGAATTTGCTTTATCTATTCTTTTTTTCTTTTTTTTCTTTATTCTCTGAGAGCTGGGATGGCACAGCTGTGGTCTCACAGGAAGGTCACTGTAGTAGTCTGGCTCGAGGAGGCCAAAAGATCATGGTCTAGGGAGGCCTTTTGCTTTTGGCCTTGAAAAGAAAGTGTTGACAATTCCACACTGCAGAATTTTTCTATTTCTTTTTCATTCTTATTTAATTTTTTCCTTTTTTTTTTTTTGTTTTTAGTCTTTTCTTTCTCTTCCCATTTTTGGCAGAGGAAGAGTCTGGCTTTGCTCAGGCTGGCAAGGAGCTCCTGATTTTGAGGAACCCACAGCCCAGCCCCTCAAAATCCTTGAGTTACAGGTGTGGCCTTAGCACTGTGCCGATCAATACCATTTCTTCTAACACTCTCATTCTCTCTTCCTGTCCTCCCTCTCTCCTGTTCTTCAATTTTTTTTCATTCACCCCACTTCTTTTTTTCTTTCTCTTTTCTTTTTATCTTTATTTACCTTTTCTTCTTTATTTTCCTCTTATTTCTTCCTGCTCACTCTTTACCTTTCTCTTCCTTTTGGCATTATACCATGAGGCTACTTCAACACATAACTCTGAGGCAAGGTAATTTGAAGTGAAGGAGGGAGTGAGAAGGAAAAAAGAGGAGAAAGAGGTGATCAAGAAGAAAGTATACATGAGGAGGAACCAACAGAAAAATTCAAGCAACATGAAAAAACAAAGCAGAGCAACTCCTCCAAGTGACCATGAGGCAACTACTGCAGAAGACTCTACCTATATAGAATTAATGGATTTGACAGAAAGGGTATTTAAAATATGGATGATAAAGACAATGAAGGGAATAGATAAGAAAATAGAAAGAGAGAGCCAAAAGACAGAGAAGAGATATGTAGAATATGGAAAGGATATGGTGGAGCTTAAGGAAATGAAGGGGACAATCAGGGAATGTAAAGATGCAGTAGAAAGTATCAAAAATAGATTAGACCATGGAGAAGGGAAAACTTCAGAGCTAGAGGATAAGGTTTTTAGCACAGGTAGTTAAATAGTCAGAAAAGAAGAGAGAGAAAGGAGAACAGTTGCTTAGAGAACTATGAGACCTCATGAAGCATTCACACCCATACAAATAATATGGATCCCTGAAGGGGAAGCAGAACATCCCAAAGGCATGGAATCCCTACTGGAGACTATTATAAATGAAAACTTCCCAAGTTTTACAAAAGATTCTGACACACTCTTTTTAGATGGATATTGAACCATGGGGCATCTCAACTCAAACAGACCTTTTCCAAGACACGTTTAATGAACCTGTCCAAAGTCAAGAAGAAAGAGAAAATTCTGTAAGCAGCCAGCAGTAAGCACCAATTGACCTACAGGGGCAGTGCCATTAGGGTGACAGCAGAGTATTCAATGGAAACTTTCCAAGTAAGAAGAGAGTGGTCATCCACCTTCAACATTCTTAAACAAAACAATTTTCAGGCCAGAATTCTGTATCCTGCTAAACTAAGCCTCAAAATTGATGGAGCAATCAAATCCTTCGCAGAAAGACAAACACTGGGGAAATTTACCACAGCAAGATCAGCTCTACAGGAAATACTTAGACATATTCTCAACATTGAACATCGCAATGAACCACCAGCAAAAAAAAAAAAAAAAAAAAAAAAATCCTGAAGCTAAAGGTCAAAACTAAGCTTCCACAATGGCAGAAAGCATAAAACTACACAACTGACTATCATGAAATAAGAGGAATAGAATTCTGCCACACTTGTCAATTCTCTCAATAAGTGTCAGTGGATTGAATTCCCCACTAAATGCCATAAGCTAGCTGTTTGGACAAAAAAGCACAAACCATCCCTATTCTGTCTCCAGGAAATGCACCTAGCCTTAAAGGACAAATCAAGATTCAGGGTTAAGTGATGGAAAACAGTATTTCAAGCAAATGGAAATTAGAAGAAAGGGGTTGCAATTTCATTCTCAGATATAAGCAGATTTAAAGCAACTAAAGTTAAGAAAGACAAAGATGGACAGTTCATGCTGGTCAAGGGAAAAATACAACAAGAAGACATTTTTTTTTGAGACAGATTCTCACTATGTCACCCTGGGTAGAGTGCCATGGTATCATAACTCATAGAAACCTCAAACTCTTGGGCTCAAGTGATCCTCTTGCCTCAGCTTCCTGAGTAGCTGGGACTACAGACACCTGCCACAACGCCTAGCTAATTTTTCTATTTTTAATAAAGACAGGGTTTCACTCTTACTCAGGCTGTTCTCAGACTCCTAAGCTCAAGCAATCCACTTGCCTGGGCCTCCCAGAGTGCTAGAATTACAGATGTGAGCCACTGTGCCAGGCCACAGCTTTCTTTTCTATGAGGCACCTATATATTACCTTTTCTCATTTCCCCTTGAGTTGTGTGCATGTTTATCTATACATTTTATATTCTAATTCCTCGGTGATTTCATGTGATGCAAATATCTTCTAGTATTAGCTTACTTCTTATCTCTCCTTTTTTTCTAACAGAAAAAATTTTTTTAGAAGATTTCATTATGAAAAGTATTATGTAAAGAGAGGAGATGAGAATCTTGGGGACCTGCTAGTTATAGACTCTCTTCGTTCTTGGTTATATTGCTGGTTACCTGGTTATATTACTCCTTAATCAGTAAAACCTTCTGCTCTTCATTAAAAATGCTTTTCTCTAGTCCAGATCATTCCTGTCACCATACTACATGTTGTGATTTCTCCCACTTTAAAAAAATCTCTTTTCCTTTGAGCTATCCCATTTTCACCTACTCACCTTTATAGACAAACTCCATGAAAGAATTCTCTCTATATATATTTATATTTTAAATATATATATATTATATATATATATTTTTTGCAGTTTTTGGCTGGGGCTGGGTTTGAACCCACCACCTCTGGCATATGGGGCCGGCGCCCTACTCCTTTGAGTCACAGGCGCCACCCTATATTCTTTTTTAATGATTAATTAACTATTTATTTTTATTAAGTCATTTGTACATAGATCATAAATATATTTATGCCATTATATACCATTATAGGATTCAATGTGTTGATTATTTGTACAAATTGGAATGCTTACATCCTACTAAGCAACATAGCCTTCACCATTTTTACCCAATTACAGGTTTAAGACATTTATGCTCTACACCTGATAAATGTGTTGGTAGTCACCCTACCCACCCTCTCTCTATCGTCCCACCCCCCTCCTTTCCCCTCTCCCTCCTGTTCCCTCCTTCATCCTTAGGCTATAGTTGTGTTTCATTTTTCACATGCATGTGTGAGTGATTATAAATTGGTTTCACAGTAGTACTGAGTACATTGGATTTTTTTTTGTCCATTCCTGAGATACTTTACTAAGAAGAATATTTTCAAGCTCCATCCATGTAAACATGAGAAAGGTAAAGTTTTCATTCTTTTTAATGCTGCATAGTATTCCATAGTATACATATACCACAATTTATTAATCCATTCATGGGTCGATGGGCACTTGGGCTTCTTCCATCGTCAGAAAGAAGTGGAAATGTTGAACACACCTATAACAAGTTCCAAGATAGAATCAACTACAATAAATCTCCCCAAAAGGAAAAGCCCAGAACCAAATGGCTTCACATCAGAATTCTACCAAACCTTTAAAGAGTAACTAGTACCTATATTATTTAACCTTTTCCAAAACATAGAAAAGGAAGGAATACTTCCCAATACATTGTATGAAGCAAATATCACTCTGATACCCAAACCAGGAAAAGAGCCAACAACAAAAGAAAATTATAGACCAATTTCTCTAATGAATATTGATGCAAAAATATTCAATAAGATCCTAGCAAACAGAATCCAACAACACATCAAACAAATTATACATCACAATCAGGTGGGTTTCATCCCAGGGTTCCAAGGATGGTTCAACTTACATAAATCCATAAATATAATACATTACATAAACAAATTAAAAAACAAAGTCCATATGATTCTCTCAATTGATGCAGAAAAAGCTTTTGACGATATCCAGCATCCTTTCTTGATCAGTACGCTTAAGAAAATAGGCATAGTAAGAACATTTCTTAAACTGATAAAGGCCAGCTACAACAAACCCACCGCCAATATCATAGTGAGTGGAATAAAACTGAAATCATTTCCACTCAGATCAGGAACCAGGCAGGGATGCCCACTGTCTCCACTGCTTTTTAACATTGTAATGAAAGTCTTAGCCACCACAATCAGGCAAGAGAAGGCAATCAAGGGGATCCGAATGGAATCAGATGAGATCAACCTGTCACTCTTCACAGACGATATGATTATATATCTGGAAAATCCCAAGGACTCAACTATAAAACTCTTAGAAGTGATCAAGGAATACAGCAATGTCTCAGGCTACAAAATTAACGCTCACAAATCTGTAGGCTTTATATATAGCAACAATAGTCAAGGGGAAAAATCAATCAAGGACTCTGTTCCCTTTGCAGTAGTGCCAAAGATGATGAAATATCTGGGAGTGTATCTAACTAAGGACATGAAGATCTCTGTAAAGAGAACTATTATTTTTTTTTTATTGTTGGGGATTTATTGAGGGTACAAGAAACCAGGTTACATTGATTGCATTTGTTAGGTAAGGTCCCTCTTACAATTTTGTCTTGCTCCCAAAAGGAGTGTTGCACACCAAGACCCCCACCCCATCCTTCCTTCCCTCTCTCTGCTCTTCCCTTCTCTCATCTCTGTCTCTCTTTCCCTCTCTCTGCTCTTCCTTTCACCCACCTCCCTCCCTTCTTCTCTATCTCTCTGCTCTCCCCTTCCCCATCCTCCACTGTGTACTACATCATTAATTTTTCTCATATCAAAATTGAGTACATAGGATTCATGCTTCTCCATTCTTGTGATGCTTTACTAAGAATAATGTGTTCCACTTCCATCCA
>NW_003852614.1:18279-24659 GCF_000181295.1 Otolemur garnettii
GGCTTTCTTCATGTGTATTAATTTGAGTTCTCTATAGATCCTAGTTATCAAGCTTTTTTTCTGATTCAAAATATGCAAATATCCTTTCCCATTGTGTAGGTTGTCTATTTGCTTTGGTTGTTGTCTCCTTAGCTGTACAGAAGCTTTTCAGTTTCATTAAGTCATTTGTTTATTTTTGTTGTTGTTGCAATTGCCACGGCAGTCATGGCAGACTTCTTCATGAAGTCTTTCCCCAGGCCAATATCTTCCAGTATTTTTCCTATACTTTCTTTGAGGATTTTTATTGTTTCATGCCTTAAATTTAAGTCCTTTATCCATTTTGAATAAATTTTTGTGAGTGGGGAAAGGTGTGGGTCCAGTTTCAGTCTTTTACATGTGGACATCCAGTTCTCCCAGCACCATTTATTGAATAGGGAGTCTTTCCCCCAAGGTATGTTCCTGTTTGGTTTATCAAAGATTAGGTGGTTGTAAGATGTTAGTTTCATTTCCTGGTTTTTTATGTGATTCCAAATGTGTATGTCTCTATTTTTGTGCCAGTACCATGCTGTCTTGACCACTATGGCTTTGTTATATAGCCTAAAATCTGGTATGGTGATGCCCCCAGCTTTGTTTTTATTACTAAGTGCTGCCTTAGCTATACAGGGTTTTTTTTTTTTGGTTCCATACAAAATGCAGAATCATTTTTTTCCAAATCTTGAAAGTAGGATGTTGGTATTTTAGTAGGGATGGCATTGAATCGGTAAATTGCTCTGGAAAGTATAGACATTTTAACAATGTTGATTATTCCCAGCCATGAGCATGGTATGTTCTTCCATTTGTTAATATCCTCTGCTATTTCCTTTCTTAGGATTTCATAATTTTCTTTATAGAGGTCCTTCACCTCCTTTGTTAGGTATATTCCTAGGTATTTCATTTTCTTTGAAGCTATGGTGAAGGGAGTTGTGTCCTTAATTAGCGTCTCATCTTGGCTGTTATTGGCGTATACAAAGGCTACTGACTTGTGGACATTGATTTTATATACTGAGACATTACTGTATTTTTTTATGACTTCCAGGAGTCTTGTGGTTGAGTCTTTGGGGTTCTCTAAGTATAAGATCATATCATCAGCAAAAAGGGAGAGTTTGACTTCCTCTGCTCCCATTTGGATGCCCTTTATTTCCTTGTCCTGGCTAATTGTATTGGCTAGAACATCCAGCACTATGTTGAATAGTAATGGTGATAGAGGACAACCTTGTCTGGTTCCAGTTCGGAGAGGAAAAGCTTTCAGTTTTACTCCATTCAGTAAAATATTAGCTTTGGGTTTGTCATAGATAGCTTTGATCAGTTTCAGAAATGTGCCACCTATGCCTATACTCTTCAGTGTTCTAATTAGAAAAGGATGCTGGATTTTATCAAATGCTTTTTCAGAATTCTATATTCTTAACATCTAAAATTCTTCTCCTTCCCTCTCTCTCTCTGTCTCTTTTTAATTAAAAGTCTTTGTTGGGTGGGTGTGTTGCCTCACACTGTAACCCTAGCACTCTGGGAGGCTGAGGCAGGAAGATCACTTGAGCTCAAGTGTTCAAGACTGCCTTGAGTGGAGTGAGACCCCATTGCTACTAAAAATAGAAAGATTTGCTAGATGTTGCAGTGGGTGCCTATAGTCCCAGATACTTGGGAGGCTGAGAAGGAAGATCACTTGAACCCAGAAGTTTGAAGTTGCTGTGAGCTAAGCTAACAACCACACACTCTAGCATGGATAACAGTAAAACTCTGCCTCAAATACATCTTTCTTGCCCTGTTCTAAGATATGGATTTACCTCTGTGAGAAAAACAGATGAAATCCCCGCCTCCAAGAAAGCTTACATTTCAGTAATAGGTCGAAAGCAGTGTTTTTCAGATCCTCAAATCCATCCCTTTCTTTGTTCTCAGAGATTGCCTTTCTAGACTCTGGTTCAATCTTTATTGATTGCTAAGGGTAGTGCACTGATTTAGAATATTCCTTTACCAACTCTTAAGTGGTGAACCCACCTTTTCTTGGTTTACTCCAATATTTTAAAAAGACCCATCATTCAGGAACTTCTTGAGAAAGGGTCTATGTTACATGATTTCTTTTCAGACTTTGCATAACCCCAATTTTTTTAAATCTCATAATTGATAGCATGGCATATAATTTTATGTTGGAAACAATTTTCTCCAATTATTATGAAATATTAATTGTTTTGTACCTTCTAGTTTCACTTTTGAGAAGGCTAGTGGTATTTTGCATGCTGTCATAATTGCAAATTTTTGTATATGATTCATATTTTAATTTTTAAAATTACATATTTGAAATTAACTATTTTTGGTTTGCAGTACCATGAATTCTAACACACAGATAGGTTCTCATAACCACTACCATAATGAAAATTCAAAATATTTCCATCACTCCCCAAATCTCCCTTATTTTGCCCCTTTCTGGTCAAATCATCTTCCCCATACTGAACCTCTGACTAATGATCTGTTTCCCATCTGTAGATTTACCTTTTCTAGAAAGTTATAGAAACATAATTATATGGCATACAGTCGTTTGAAACTGGCTTCTTTCACTTAGAATAATGCATTTATGATTCATCCAGGTTGTTATATGCATTAATAGTTCTTTTCTTTATATTTTTAAATAGTGTTCTCTGTATAGATTTATGCTTTTTGTTTATTCATCTGTTGGAGGACATCTTAATTACTTTCAGTTTTTGGTGATTATTAGTAAAGTTTCTATGAATATCTGTATACATTTTTGTGTCAACATACTTTTCATTTCTCTAGGGCAAGTACCCAGGAGTTGGATTGCTGGGTTATATGATAAAATGTGTTTTAACTTTACAAGAAATGGGCAATCTGTTTTCCAGAGTGGATGTACCATTCTGCATGCCTGCCATCAATATATAGGAGTTCCAGTTTTCTCTACAAACTCTAACTCACCATCACTTAGTATTGCCAGTATTTTTAATTTTAATCATTCTAATAGGAGTATAGTAGTATCCCAGTGTGGTTTTGTTTTTGCATTGTCTCTTTTTAGAAACAAGGTCTCATTCTGTTGTCATGGCCTGTGTGCAATGGCACAATCACAGCTCACTGCAACCTTGAACTCCTGGGTTCAAACAATCCTCCCACCTCAATCTCTGAAATAGCTAGGGCTATAAGCATCCACTGTGCCTGTCTCATTTTTTATATTATTTCGGTAGTGATGGAGTCTCACTACATTGTCCAGGTTGGTCTTGAACAGTTGCCCTCAAGCTATCCACCTGTCTCAGTCTCCTAAAGTTCTGGGATTACAGGCATGAGCCACCATGCCTAGCCCTCATTGTGGCTTTAATTCACATTTTCCTAATGGCTAATAATGTTGAACATCTTTTCATGTGCTTAGCTGTCATTCCCATATCTTGATTGATGAACTGTCTTTACATATATTTTGCCCATTTTTAACTGGATTTCTTTTGTTCTGATTAGACATTTTGACAGTTCTTTGTATATTTAAAAATATTTTTCACTTTAAAAATATTTTCTCCCAGATTCTGGAAAGATGGCAGACTGGTAGCAACCCTGGTCAGAGGCTCCTGGCAAAGGAAGAAAAACTGGTTGAAATCAGAGTCTATGAATCCAAAGACGGGGAGCTGAGCCCAGAAAGAAGTTTGGCAAGCTGTAAATCCAAGGAAGAGCATTTAAGAACACAAAAAACAGGTATAAAGTGGGCCCCAGAACTGCTTGCTAGAGCCGCCCACCTCCTGAGGGTGGTGGGTGGCTGCAGAGAAGTCCCCTGCACCGGGAAGGCACAGAACTACTTGGTAGAGCCTTGTGCACCCCGCGGGCAGCAGCGGAGGAGTCCCCCACTATGGGAGGGCCCAGAACTGCTTGATAGAGCCATGCACCCCATGGGTGGCAGAGGAGACCCCCACTCCAGGGCTCTGGGCTGGTCCAGAACTGCTTGCTAGAGCTGCAAGCCTCCCGTGGGCAGCAGGTGGCCACGGAGGAGTCCCCTGCTCCTAGAAGTCACAGAACTACTTGCTAGAGCCTTGCACACCCCCGTGGGCAGCGATGGATGAGTCCCCCACTTTGGGAGGGCCCAGAACTGCTTGCTAGAGCTGCGCACCCCACGGGCAGCAGAGATCCCCGCTCCAGGACTCTGGGTGGACCCAGAACTGCTTGCTAGAGCCCCATGCCTCCTGCAGGCGGTGGGTGGCCACAGAGGAGTCCCCTGCTCCAAGCAGCCACAGAACTACTTGCTAGAGCCTCGTGAGCCCCATGGGCTGCGACAAAGGAATCCCCAACTTTGGGCAGGTCCAGAACTGCTTGCTAGAGCCCTGCACCCCATGGACGGCAGAGGAGACCCCTGCTCCAGGGCTCTGGGCAGGTCCAGAACTGCTTGCTAGAGCCACAGGCCTCCCATGGGTGGTGGGTAGCCACAGAGGAATCCCCTGCTCCTGGCAGGCACAGAACTACTTGTTAGAGCCCTGCACACCCCCGTGGGTGGTGGTGGAGTGGTCCCCCACTCTGGGAGGACCCAGAACTGCTGCTAGAGCTGTACACCTCCTGCAGGCGATGGGTGGTCACAGAGGAGTCCCCTGCTCCAGGCAGGCACAGAAATACTTGCTAGAGCCTTGCACACCCCACAGGCCATGACAGAGGAGGCCCCAACCTTGGGTGGGCCCAAAACTGCTTGCTAGAGCCATACACCCCACAGATGGCAGAGGAGATTCCCACTCCAGGGCTCTGGGTGGACCCAGAACTGCTTGCTAGAGGTGTACAACTGCCGCGGACAGTGGGTGGCCACAGAGGAGTCCCCTGATTTGGGCAGGCACAGAACTACTTGCTAGAGCCACATGCACCTCACAGGTGGTGGCAAAGGAGTCCCCGGCTTGGGGCAGGCCCAGAACTGCTTGCTAAAGTCCCATGCCTCATGGGTAGCAGAGGAGATCCCTGTTCCAGGCTCCTGCTCTGGGCAGGCCCAGAACTGCTTGCTAGTGCCACGGGCATCCTGCGGGCAGTGGCGGAGGAGTCCTCCATTCCAGGCAGCCCCAAAACAGCTTGCTAGAGACACACACACCCCACGGGGGCCAGCAGAGGAGTTCCCCGCTCCAGGCACCCATGCTGGGTGGGCCCAGAACTGCTTGCTAGAGCCACATGTGCCCTGCAGGTGGTGGTGGAGGAGTCTACCACTCTGGGTGGGCCCAGAACTGTTAGCTAGAGCCACATGCGACCCATGGATGGAGGTGGAGGAGTTCCCCACTCCCGTGCTGGGAGGGCACAGATCGGCTTGCTAGTGCCGCACGCATCCAACGGGTGACGGTGAAGGAGTCCTCCACTCCCCCACAGCTACTCTGGTGGGGCCGAACTAGGACTGATCTGGTCACTCGCATACCCTGCACTACCATTGCCATTCCCCCACCCCCTGGCTTCTCCAGGGTGCTGAACTAGGACTGATCTAGCCACTACAGTTCCCCTGTTCCACCGGTTGCCCTGGAGGGGCTGAACTAGGACTGAACTGGCTGCTGAAGGTCTCCTGCTCCCGGGTCGTCCCGGCAGGCTGAACGAGGTCTAACCCTGCCACGCACACTCCCGTGCACCTGCTGCCATTCCACTGCACCCCAGTTGCCCCAGCACCCAAGAACTGGGAGAAGACAACAGACACACTCTGCCTATCTCTCTGGGCAACCAGAAGAAGCCACCAACTGAACGGTTCTGATAAGGCCTCCAAACAAGATAAACTCAGCATGGGGCAGAATCAGCGGAAAAATTCTGGCAACTCGAATAACCAGAGTAGATCAACTCCTCCAAGGAAAAATAGGGCAGACGCAATTGAAGACCCCATCCACAAGCAAATGGCTGAGATGTCAGAAATTGAGTTTAGAATGTGGATAGCAAATAAGATTAACAGAAAGGAAGAAAGGAAGGAATTAGAAGTTCAGGAAATTATTCAAAAGATTTCTCAAGAAATTATTCAGAAGCTATCTCAAGGAATTATTCAAAAGATGTCTCAAGAACTCAATGATTTCAAAGATAAAATGATCAAAGATTTTGAAACACTGAGACAAGAGGTTGCAGCCCTCCAGGATCTGAAAGATACAGTAGAATCCCTCCATAACAGAGTGGAACAGGCAGAAGAAAGGATGTCTGATTTTGAAGACAAAGTTTTTGAAGAAGCCCAGGAGCACAAAGATCAAAAGAAATGGAGAGCAAAAACAGAACTCACTCTCAGTGAGCTCTTGGATAATTCAAAGAAAACTAATATTCACCTTATAGGAATCCCTTAGATAGCTCTCGGATAATTCAAAGAAAACTAATATTCACCTTATAGGAATCCCTGAAGGTGATGAAGTTGCTTCACAAAACACAGAGGCTCTTCTTCATGAAATTATGAAAGA
>NW_003852614.1:28665-34769 GCF_000181295.1 Otolemur garnettii
GGGGGAATGGGTTGAGGGAGGGGGATTGGAGGGATCACTTCTGAGGTTTATCTTACAAGGGTACAAGTGAATCTTTCTAAGAGTAGAATATGAACGTTTTAACACAATAACTAAGAAAATGACATGAAGGCTATGTTAACCAGTTTGATGGAACTGTTTCAAATTGTGTATGAAAACCCCACGCTGTACCCCAGAAGTGCATTAATGTACACAGTTATCATTCAATAATATATATATATATATATTCTTTTTTCCTCCCATGGGTGGCACCTGTTGCTCAGTGGGTAGGGTGCCGGCCCCATATACTGATGGTGGAAGGTTTGAACCCGGCTGCAGCCAAACTGCCACAAAAAAATAGCCAGGCGTTGTGGTGGGTGCCTGTATTGCCAGCTACTCGAGAGGCTGAGGCAAGAGGTTGAGGTTCCTGTGAGCTGTGATGCCTTGGCACTCTACTGAGGGCAATAAAGTGAAGACTCTGTCTCAAAAAAAAAAATATTTTCCCACTGGCTCAGTGCCTGTAGCTCCGTGAGTAGGGCCCCAGCCACAAACACCAAGGCTGGTGGGTTTGAGTTTGGACTGGGCCTGCTAAACAACAATGACAACTGCAACAATATAATAGCCAGGCATTGTGGTGGGCACCTGTAGTCCTAGTTACTCAGGAGGCTTAGGCAAGAGAATCGCTTGAGCCCAAGAGTTTGAGGTTGCTGTGAGCTGTGTTGCCTTAGCCCTCTACCAAGGGTGACATAGTGAGACTCTGTCTCAAAAAAATAAGTTTTTTTTCCCTTTCTATGTCTGTCTTTTAATTCTTGTAACAGGGTCTTTGTTGGAGCAAAAGTTTTAAATTTTGGTGAAATACACTTTAAAATCCATGGCCTCTATGGATGAGGCTTTTGATGTTATTTCTAAGAGTTCTTCATCTAACCTCAGGTCAGGATGATTTTCTCTTACATTTTCTTCTAAAGAGTTTACAGTTTTATGTTTTACATTCTGAATTAGGGCTTTTAGATTTCAGATTAATGTAAGGGCACATATAATTGGGTTACATTGTTTACATTTGTTAGGTAATATTCAAGTTGTGGTTGCGTTCTTCACCCAGGAAGAGTGCCATATGCCCTACATTGTACCCATTAGGTGGTAGTGAATTAAGTTTTGTATAAGGTATAACATTTACCTATTTACCCTCAGAATATTTTTTGTGTGTGGATACCCAAATATTGCAGTGCCATTTGTGGAAAAACTATACTTTCTACCTTGAGTACGTTTTGTATCCTTAAAAAGAGTCAGTTGGTATGACCTACATCAGCCAGTGGTGATGTAGGTTGCTCCAAGGCCCAGGCCCTCCATAGAAACAAAAAAACAAGCAAAACCTATCAAAAACAACTTGCTCAGAATTCTGGAAAATAGTTAAAACTTACAGCAACCAAGTAAATGCTGAACTGAGAAAAATGCAACTTAAAAATTGTAGGAAATAATTGTGGTATTTATATTTATTCTCACCCTGGTACCCTACCTGGTTCAGTGGCAGTCTACATTCCCAGTGAGAGACTCTGGTCCCTGCTTTGGAAAAGAGCAGAACAGACATACCTCAGAGAATTTTGTTTGTCTATTCCACCTTGTCTAGGGGCTAGCCAAATCACCTTATTCGGAACTCATGAAAGAAAAGCAGGCAGATATTTCTTTTAAAAATTGCCCAAACAGCTTTCGGCCGGAGACGCCATCTTCCAGTAATTCACCAAAATTACGAACACAAAGGGAAAAAGGAGAGGCACCCGATGCATGTTCTCTAGGCCTTTTAGAAAACATGAGTTGTTCCTTTGGCCACATACATGCGAATCTACAAGAAAGGTGATATTGTAGACATCAAAGGAATGGGTACTATTCAAAAAAGCATGCTACACAAATGTTACCATGGCAAAACTGGAAGAGTCTACAAGTCACCCAGCATGCTGTTGGCATTGTTGTAAACAAACAAGTTAAGGGCAAGATTCTTGCCAAGAGGATTAATGTTCGTATTGAGCATATTAAGCACTCTAAGAGCCGAGATAGCTTCCTGAAACATGTGAAGGAAAATGATCAGAAAAAGAAGGAAGCCAAAGAGAAAGGTACCTGGGTTCAACTGAAGCGCCAGCCTGCTCCACCCAGAGAAGACCACTTTGTGAGAACCAACGGAAAGGAGCCTGAGCTCCTGGAACCCCTTCCCTATGAATTCATGGCATAAAGCATATAACATAGCACACAGGAGTGCCAGTGGACTCATGCTTTTAGGTGCAAGAACATATTTACTCTCCATGAGCTCATGGCATAATAGGTGTACAGCATAGCACACAGGATAACCAATTAGACCCCGTGTAACAGTGATACAAGGTGCTGGAACCTATTTCCCATGAATTCAAAAGTCAATCAGTGTTTTGTCACATTCAATGGCAAGGTGCCTCCCTGAGCTACTGGAGCCTCTTCCCTATGAATTCATGGGATGGTAGTTAAAAATAATAGCCTAAAAATGTTTGTTGTTCGTTCACTACAAATGTGAATTTTTTTTTTTGCTGCAAAGAATTATTAAACCAAATTTTAATGTATCCTAAAAAAAAAAAATGCCCAAACAATTCATAATCTCTAGCAACAAAGGATTATTATCGAGTCATGGAAAAGAGTGTTGAAAGATTATGTGGAAAAGCTGGGGACAGAGGGAAATTACAGCATTCAAAAGCACCCATGTTTACCAGAGAATTTAGAAAGCCATATGCATGTCCAGGGAAGGATGCATGCTTAGAAAAGTTCTGAAAAGACCCTAAACTTTCATTTATGCCTGCTCTCTAGGCTCAGTGCAAGCAAGAAGTAAAGGCTAAGGTGGAGTTTTTTTTTTTTTATTGTTTGAGATTCATTGAGGGTACAAAGAATTAGGTTACACTGATTGCATTTGTTAGGTAAAGTCTAACTTAGTAGTGTGTCCCGCCCCCAAGAGGTGTGCCATACCCCATGACCCCCGTTCCCCCTCTTCCCCTCTCCCTACTCCTCATTCCCCTATCACCCACCTTGAATTAGTTAATCTACTGCATTCATATTAGAATTGAGTACACTGGATTCTTGCTTCTCCATTCTTGTGATGCTTTACTATAGAGAATGTATTCTACCTCTACCCAGGTTAATACAAAAGTTATAAAATCTCCATCTTTTTTATTTTTTATTTTTATTTTTTTGTAGAGACAGAGTCTTACTTTGTCACCCTTGGTAGAGTGCGTGGCATCACAGCTCACAGCAACCTCCAACTCCTGGGCTAAGGTGATTCTCTTGTCTCAGCCTCCCAAGTAGCTGGGACTTCAGGCACCCACCAAAACGCCTGGCTATTTTTTTGTTGCAGTTTGGCCGGGGTCAGGTTTGAACCCACCATCCCTAGTATATAGGGCCGGTGCCCTACTCACTGAGCCACAGGCACTGCCCAAAGTCTCCGTCTTTTTAATGGCTGAATAGTGTTCCATGGTATACATATACCACAGCTTGTTAATCCATTCCTGGGTTGGTAGGCATTTAGGTTGTTTCCACATTTTGGCAATTGTAAATTGAGCTGTGATAAACAGTCTAGTGCAAATGTCCTTATAATAAAAGGTTTTTTTTTTCTTCTGGGTAGATGCTTAGTAATGAGATTGCTGGATCAAATGGGAGGTCTAATTTGAGTTTTTTGAGGTTTCTCCATGCTTTCTTCCAAAAAGGTCTTATTAGTTTGCAATCCCACCAACAGTGTAAAAGTGTTCCCTTCTCTCCACATCCATGCCAGTATCTGAAGCTTTGAGACTTTATGATGTGGGCCATTCTCACTGGGCTTAGGTGATATCTCAGGGTGGTTTTGATTTGCATTTCTCTGATGATTAGAAATGATGAGCATTTTTTCATATCTTTGTTAGCCATTTGTCTGTCTTTTTTAGAGAAGGTTCTGTTTATGTCTCTTGCCCAGTGATATATGGGATTGTTGGCTCTTTTTTTGTTGATTAATTCAAGTTCTCTATAGATCCTAGTTATAAAGCTTTTGTCTGATTCAGAATATTCAAATATCTTTTCCCATTCTGAAGGTTGTCTGTTTACCTGAAGGTTGTTGTTTCCTTAGCTATACAGAGCTATTCAGTTTAAGTCCCATTTGTTTATTTTTTTTTTAGGCAAGAACTTTAATGAACTGAACAGTTATCAGCACCAGAAACCAATGCAGGAGATACAAAATTATCATCTTATGTCAGAAAATTTCTCATGTTGGCAACAGTATAGGTCCCGCTGAATTCTAAGTGACTGGAGTAATAACTCTACCCTATGAATGCCCACTGGGACTCTGGTGAGCATGGTAGTATCTTAGCATAAAGTTCCTTTTTCCTGATAACTGTAGGGAAGAAGAGATGAAAGGAGTATACCCAAAAGGAAGGGGGTGAGTCTGGGGACCTTGTGCAGACAGCACTCACAGGGGTCCCTGAGCCCAGGGCTCAGAACTTCAGGGGACTGACAGGCCAGTACCTGGGCTTCTTTCTGTCACAGTGCTTGTCAAAGCTCAGCTGCACTGAAGCCTCCATGGCCTGGATCTTGGCAGCGCTGTCCCCATACAAGAGCTTCATCTCAGCCTTCCGCCGCTTGCCTGGCCTCTCAGTGGGGGGTTTGACTGACCTATGGAGGTTGTAGCATAGGTCATGGTCAGCATTCACATAGTCATCCAGGCGCTGTGCATCCAGCTGCTGCCGCCGCCGTCATTCTTCTCTGTGCCTCTTGGTCTTTGCAAAATACTGGCGGAGCTCCTCTGTGATTACCATGTTGCTCAGGTCACATTCTATTCCCTGTCTGACTCAGTCTCTACCTCCTCATCTTGGGAGAAAGTTTGGTCTTCTTTTGAGGATACCTGGAACCTCCTGCTAATGTGTCACTGCTGCCTAGACCTTCTGAATTGTGAACTGCGGTGGTAGTCCTGCTGGGCTAAGTGATGGTCACCAAAAGACTGAGGATCTCTAGCCTCATTATCACAAGAACTTGGGGAAGAAGCTGGAGAAGGGAGATGCTGTGAAAAATTGAAATAGAATTACATGGTCTTTCTGTAGGCATTCTGGTGGTTTCGCATCCAAGCCATTGGATAGCTTGCATATGCTGCGTATCTTGCATAGGCTGGGTGAGAATACCAATACTCAGAAGCTTTTGATGTTGATGCCTGTGCTGCCATCCTTCTTGTGAGAGTTCAAATGGGCACTGAATCTCAGCAGGTACTGGAAGCGGGCATCTGGTGTCCCATTTGTCCCAGTATCTTGCATATGCTGGATGAGAATACCAATACTCAGAAGCTTTTGATGTTGGTGCCTGTGCTGCCATCTTTCTTGTGAGAGTCCAAATGGGCACTGAATCTCACCAGGTATTGGAAAGCGCACATCCGGTGTCCCATTTGTTTATTTTGTTGTTGTTACAATACTCGTGGAAGTCTTCTTCATAAAAATCTTTCCTCAGGCCAGTATCTTCAAGTGTTTTCCCCACACTTTATTTGAGGATTTTTATCATTTCATGCCTTAGATATAAATGTTTTATCCATCTTGAATCAATGTTTATAAGTGGTGAAAGGTACGGGTCCAGTTTCAGTCTTTTACATGTGGTTATCAGTTCTCCCAGCCCCATTTATTGAATAGGGATTCTTTCCCCCAGTTTATGTTCTTGCTCAGTTTATCAAAGATCAGGTGGATGTAATGTTATTTTCATCTCATAGTTTTCTATTTGGTTCCAAATGTCTTTGTCTCTATTTTTGTGCCAATACCCTGCTGTTTTCATCACTATGGCCTTGTAGTACAGCCTAAAGTCTGGTAGAGTGATGCCTTTAGCATCATTTTTATTACTAACAATTGCCTTGGCTATACAGGGTTTTTTTTCTGGTTCCATACACAATGAAGAATTATTTTTTCCAAATTTTCAAAGTATGATGTTGGCATTTTAATGGGGGTTGCATTGAATCTGTAGATTGCTTTGGGAAGTATAGACATTTTGACAATGTTGATTCTTCCAAACCATAACCATGATCTTCTGCTATTTCTTTTCTTAGAGTTTTGTAATTTTTTTTTTTTTTTTTTTTTTTTTTGTGGAGGTCATTCACCTCTTTT
>NW_003852614.1:35397-41534 GCF_000181295.1 Otolemur garnettii
TAATGTGAAGCTGTAGTCTATTGGCTAGAATTTTATTGAGAATTTTTGCATCTATATTCATTAGGGAAATTGGCCTGAAGTTCTCCTTCTTAGTTGTGTCTTTTCCTGGTTTGGGTATCAGGTTGATGTTTGCTTCATAGAACGTTGGGGAAGATTCCTTTCTTCTCAATTTTTTGAAATAATTTTTGCTGTATGGGTAAAAGCTCTTCTTTCAAGGTTTGATAGAATTTTGGTGTGAAGCCATCTGGATCAGGGCACTTTTTTGTTTTTTTCTATCTCAGTGCTTGAAATTGATCTGTTCAGGAGATCCATTTCTTTTTGGTTAAGTCTAGGGAGAGGATGTGATTCTAGGTATTGATCTATTACCTCATTGTCAAATTTCTGAGCATAGAGATTCTTGTAGTACTCAGAAATAATCTCTTGGATCTCTGTGGCATCTGTTGTTATTTCCCCTTTATCAGTTCTGATTGAGGTTATTAGAGATTTTACTTTTCTGTTTCTAGTTAATCTATTCAAAGGTTTATTGATTTTTATTTTTTTAAAATGCAACTTTTTGTTTTGTTAATTTTCTGAATGATTCTTTTCTTTTCAATTTCATTAATCTCTGATTTAATTTTGGTTATTTCATTTCTTCTGCTTGATTTGGGATCAGATTGCTTTTCTTTTTCTAGTCCCACAAGAAGTTTTGTGAGTTTCTTGATGTGTTCTCTTTCTGCTTTTTGAATGTAGGCATCTAATGTGATAAATTTTCCTCTTAAGACTGCTTTTGTTGTATCCCACAGATTTTGATAACTTGTATCTTCGTTGTTGTTATGTTTCAGGAATTTAACAATTTCCTCCTTTATCTTCAGGTATTTTCCCCACACTTTCTTCAGGGATTTTTATTGTTTCATGCCTTAGATTTAAATGTCACCCATCTTGAGTCAATTTTTGTAAATGGTGATGAGAGAGGATAGCCAGAAAACGTGAGGTCTAAGAGAACAGAGGTCTTCTCAAGGAGACGCCAAGGATACACTTGCAAGGTCCTCCCCATGGTGACTTAGTGTTTAGGAATTTGTAGAAACTTAATTTCCTAGGACCTAAAAACCAATGCTTGCTTTCACTTCTGTAATAGCATGTAGTTCTGCAAAAGCCTGAGCCTGCTTCTCTAGCTTGATTGAAACTGACCAGTGAGAAAGGTACCTGTGGGCTGGAACTTTTTTTTTCTTTTTTTTGAGACAGAGTCTCACTTTATTGCCCTTGGTAGAATGCTTGGCATCATAGCTCACAGCAGCCTCCAACTCCTGGGCTTAGGTGATTCTCTTGTCTCAGCCTCCAGAGTAGCTGGGACTACAGGCACCCACCACAACACTTGGCTATTTTTTTTGTGGCAGTTTGGTCAGGGCAGGGTTTGAACCCTCCACCCTCGATATATGGGGCTAGCGCCCTACTCACTGAGCCACAGGCACTGCCCGAGGGCTGGAACTTTTTGACTGGAGATAAAAAGGAGAAGACTGAGGCAGTCAAAGAGTGTAGTCATTTTGAACTCTTGTCTGCTGTTGCTCTGCTGGCTGGAATAAAACTTTTCCTTTTTTAAACATGGTGTTTGGGAAAAATAAATAAATAAACATGGTGTTTAGTTGTTCATTCTCTCCATTGGACCTCCTCTTCCTGCAACATTTCAAGGTGTGGGTTGAATTTCAGTCTTTTACCTGTTGTTATCTTGTTCTCCCAGCACCATTTGTTGACATGGGGATTCTTTTCCCCAGTGTATGCTTTTGTTTGGTTTATTAAAGATAGACGGCAATAAGAAACTGGTTTCATCTTATGGTTCTGTTCTGTTCCATTTGTCTATGTCTCTATTTTTGTGTCAATACCATGTTATCTTTATCACTGTAGACCTGTAATACTACCTGAAGTCTGGTAGATTGATGCCTCTGGACTTGTTTTTATTACTAAGAATTGCCTTGGCTATAAATGGATTTTGCTACTTCCATAAAAAAATGAAGAACTATTTTTTTTCCAGTTCTTCAAAGTATAATGTCAGTATTTTAATGGGGTTTGTGTTAAATCTGTAGATTGCTTTGGGTAATATAGACATTTTAACAATGTTGATTCTTCCTAGCCAAGAGCATGTTATGTTCTTCCATTTGTTAATGTCTTCTGCTATTTCTTTTCTTAGGGTTTCATAGTTTTCTTTGTAAATATCCTTCACCTCTTTCATTAGGTGTAGCCGAGTCACATTAAAGGCTGCCATGACTTTGTTCTTGATTGAAACTATCTCAAAGTCTGCAGGAAGCTATATTCCTTTGAAGACCCTATGGAGAGATTAGAAAAACTAATCTAGTGGGAGACAGGCACTGAAAACAGAGCATTGCTGTGGTCGGGAATTTCCTGGAAGAGACCTGAGTAGTGGTAAATCAAGATAAGGTTATTGTGCTGCTAAGTTAAAGATTACATCTGTCCTTTACAGATGAATACTTTGTTCCTTAAAGCAAAAAGAGATAAATAAGGCTCGTGACTTTCCCATAACTTTATTGTATTGTAAATTTAATACTATGTGTGTATGTGCAGAATGCTTTATTATTAGGGTATATAAGTCAGTAAGAAATAAACTAGGGGGCTGGACACCTGAGCAAGTGGCAGCCACCTCCTCTTCCAGACATTCTAACTGCTAGTCTACCTCTGAGACATTGGCCTGATTGAATCACGCAACATTAGGTATATTCCTAAGTATTTCATTTTCTTTGAAACTACTGTGAAAGGAATTATGTCCTTGATTTGCTTCTCAACTTGGCTAGTACTGGCATGTAAAAAGGCTACTGACATGTGGACATTAATTTTACACCCGAGACATTACTGTATTTCTCAATCACTCCCAGGAGTCTTGTGGTTGAGTCTCTGGGGTTATCTAGGCATATCATCATGTCCTTGAAAAAGAGTGAGTTTAACTTCCTCTGCACCACTTGTATGCTCTTTATGTCCTCCTATTGCCTGATTGCATTGGCTATAACTTCCAGCACTCTGTTGAATAGTAGTGACTATAGTGGAAGTGGACATTCTTGTCTAGTTTCTGTTCTAATTGGAAACACTTTCGTTGAGTTTTACTCCACTCAGTATGATATTGGCTGTGAATTTTTCATAGATGACTTCAATCAGTTTAAGAAACGTGCCATGTATACCTATATTCTTCAGTGTTCTTGTTTAAAAAGGATGCTGAATTATGTCAAATGCTTGTTCTGATCTATTGAGAGGATCGTATGATCTTTGTTTTTGCTTCTATTGATATAGTGAATTACATTCATGGATTTGTGTATGATAAACCAACCTTGCATCCTTGGTATGAAGCCTACTTGATTGTGATGTATAATATTTTTAATGTGTAACTGCAATCTCTTTGCTAAGATTTTATTGAGTATTTTTGCATTGATATTCATCAGCAAAATTGGTCTATAGTTCCCCTTTTAAGTTGGGTCTTTTCCTGGTTTTTGAATCAAGGTGATGTTTGCTTCATAGAATGTATTGGAGAAGATTCCTTCCTTCTCAATAATTTGGAATAGGTTCTGCAGTATAGGTACAATCCCTTCTTTGAAGGTTTGATAGAATTCTCATGTGACATAATTTAGTCCAGGGCTTTTTCTATTGGAAGATTTTCTATTGTTTCTTCATTTTCGGAGCATGATATTGGTCTGTTCAAGATAACTATTTCTTCCTGGTTAAGTCTAAGGAGAGGGTGTGATTCCAGGTATTGGTCCATTTCCTCCACATTGTCAAATTTCTGGGCATAGTGTTTGTTTGTTTGTTTGTTTGTTTGTAGTAGTCAGACATAATCTCTTATGTCACTGTGGTTCTGTTGTTATTTCCTCTTTTTCATTTCTGCTTGAGGTTATTAGAGGACTTCCTTTTCTGTTTCCAGTTAATCTGGTCAAAGGTTTATCAATTTTGTGTATCTTTTCGAAGAACCAACTTTTCTTTTTAAAATTTTTTTTAAGAACCAACTTTTCATTTCATCAATTTTCTGAATTATTCTTGTGTTTTCAATTTCATTAAGTTAGGGTTTAATTTTGGTTATTTCTTTTCTTCTGCTAGGTTTGAGATTGGATTGCTCTTCTTTTCCAGGTCCTTGAGATGATGCATTAGGTTGTTGATGGACTTTCTTTCTGCTTTTTAGATGTAGGCATCTAAAGTGGTAAATTTCCCTCTTATGACTGCTTTTGCAGTATCCCATAGGTTTTGGTATATTATAGCTTCATTGTTGTTGTTATGTTTGAGGAATTTAATAATTTCCTTCTTTAGCTCCTCTTTGAGCCAACTATCATTTAGCATAAGGTTGTTTAATTTCCATGCTGTTGAGTGGGGATGAAAATTTTTATTGGCGTTGAGTTCTACCTTTATTGCCTTGTGGCCTGAGAAGATAGAAGGTATAATTTCAATTCTTTTAAATTTCTTGAGGTTTTATTTGTATCCTAAGATGTGACCTATTTTTAGTCAAAGTGACCATGTTTTTTCTTCTTTTCTTATTTTTATTAAATCATAGCTGTGTACATTAATGCAATTATGGGGTACAATGTGCTGGTTTTATATACAATTTGAAATATTTTCATCAAATTGGTTAACATAGCCTTCACCACATTTTCTTAGTTATTATGTTAAGACATTTATATCCTACACTTAGTAGATTTAACTTGTATCCTTGTAAAATGCACTGTAGGTGGGGTACCACCAGTTACCCTCTTTCCACCCATCCTCTCCCCTTCCCTTCCATCCCTCTCTTCTTTGCTCTTCTTCTGTGGCTATAGTTGGGTTATAACTCTTTCATATGAAAGTGTGGATGTTTATAAATTGGTTTCATAGTAGGGCTGAGTACATTGGATACTTTTCTTCCATTCTTGAGATATTTTGTTAAGAAGAATATGTTCCAGCTCCATCCATGTAAACATGAAAGAGGTAAAGTATCCATCTTTTTTTAAGACTGCATAATATTCCATGGTGTACATATACCACAATTTATTAATCCATTCATGGGTCAATGGGCACTTGGGCTTCTTCCATGACTTAGCAATTACGAATTGAGCTGCAATAAACATTCTGGTGCAAATATCTTTGTTATAAAGTGATTTTTGGTCTTCTGGATATATACCTACTAGAAGAATTGAAGGATTGAATGGCAGGTCTATTTTAAGATCCTTGAGTGATCTCCAAACATCTTTCCAAAAGCAACGTATTAGTTTTCATTCCCACCAGCAGTGCAGAAGTGTTCCCTATTCTTCACATCCACATCAACATCTGTGGTTTTGGGATTTTTTGATGTGGGCTAATCTACTGGAGTTAGATGAGATCTCAAAGTGGTTTTGATTTGCATTTCTCTTATGATTAAGGATGATGAGCATTTTTTCATGTGTTTATAGGCTATGCATCTATCTTCTTCAGAGAAGTTTCTCTTCAAGTCCCTTGCCCACCCTGAGATGGGATCACTTGTTCTTTTCTTGATAATACGTTTGAGTTCTCTATGGATTCTGATAATTAAACCTTTGTCAGAGACATAATCTACAAATATCTTCTCCCATTCTGAAGGCTGTCTGCTTGGTTTACTTACTGTGTTTTTGGCTGTGCAGAAGCTTTTTAGTTTGATCAGATCTTAGTAATGTATTTTTGGTGTTGCTTCAATTGCCCAGGGGATCCTCCACGTAATATATTCTCCCAGGCTGATTTCTTCAACCTTAAGACATGAAACTATAAAAATACTAGAAGAAAGTGCAGGGAAAACACTTGAAGAAATTGGTCTGGGCAAATAATTTTTATTTTGCAGTTTTTGCCCAGGGCTATGTTTGAACCTGCCACCTCCGGTATATGGGGCTGGCGCCCTACTCTGTTGAGCTACAGGTGCCGTCCGGGCCTGGGTGAATATCTGGCCAAGTCAGTGGGGCAGTCACAAGCGCCTGCAGGAAGCGTAGGAAGCTAGAGAGATTGTTCACACATGGCCGACTCGGTGCAGCTACAGGCAGAAAAAAGCAAGAATGGAGGAGTGGGAAGGCGGTCATCCCTCTAACAAGTCGCAATCCCTTGCTCAGTTCCTGGTCCTGGACAACTGTCAGATCAGCCCCATTTGACTGAGGAGGTGGAAGGACCCGGGAACAAGGTGGGGAGGATCTACTGTC
>NW_003852614.1:51476-62248 GCF_000181295.1 Otolemur garnettii
GCCTCGATTTGGGGGCGCCATGGAGAGACCAGGGTGAGGGCGAGGGCGCGCTGGCAGACCCAGAGGGCTTCCAGGAGGAGCAGGAAGTGGCAGAGGCGGGAGGGCTAGTGTTTGGGGGCCGGGAAGGCCGGTCTGATATCCCAAGCGATAAGAAGGATCTGGACTACGAGTCTGTGATGGTCGAGCCGCCACTGAGCGACTGGGATGTCCGGGGCGTCCGCAGACTCGCGTCCCCAGAGAGCCGCGACCCTGAAGTGTCCACCATCTGGGCGGACCTAGAGGCAGGTCCCGGCGGCAGAGGCGCCCTTGCCGCTAGCTGCGTGGCCTCTCGGCAGGCTTCTGCCACCCCTCCTCGCCCCAGCGTGGCCCCGAGAGGCCGGGCCTGGGGGAACCCGGTGAGAAGCGCTAAGAGTAGGTTGAGCATCAGCGTGGACCTCCCGCAGCACTCCGTGGAAGGTGTAGTCGGGCTGCCTTCTGACCCCGAGTCCTCAGATGAGTGCAGTGAGGTACAGATGATGAGGGTGAGCATCTACCCCAAAGAAGGCGGCCGAGGCGAGCTGGACAGCCCCGAGGAATCTGGAGACACACCCAGACACTCGAATTTCCTTGTCAGGGAGAATTTCCTTCAGGTGCCAGGCTCTTTCCTGACCTCTGCTACCCGAGGACTCACCTCAGCCATGGAAAGACAGGCCTTTGGAGAGCTGGACAGCTCTTCCTCTAAGAAAATGCCAAGCGTGCTCTGGAGGAAGGGAGAGAGCAGGCCTAGCTGCCCAGGACCCGCTGCTGCTGCTGCTGCTGCTGTTGGGAGCAACCTGCCCCGGGCCACTCCTAGGAAGAAGGTGGCCCAGGAGAAGAAGTCCCCAGGGAGTGCCTCAAAATTCGCCGTGGGGAGAGTCTTTCCTTCCTGGGGGCAGAGGCTCTCGGTTGTTCCCCTGGAACCGGCCACCTTCCCCCCGATCTCTGGTGTACCGCTGCTTGGGAGGTCCAAGGAGTATTCCTTGCGGTCATCTGGACCCCCCCAGTCCAAGCACAGCGGCGCTGGGAAGAAATCTGCGGTGAGGAAGGCAAAGGAGTACCAGCCTGTGGTCAGGGAAGATAATGAGCCAAAGAGAGATCCAGTCCCAAGGGCCCAAGTGAGTAGGCCATCTTCCCCCCTGTCTCCTCACACTTCCCCTGCCCCGGGCACGCACATCATTACTCGTGTCCATCGTTACTCTGCTCAGGGGTTGTCCGTGGGAGTCCACGGTCATTAGGAGGCCCAATCAGGATCATCTTAGTAGAGGCACACATTAAGGGAGCACTTGGTATGGGGCAGGCTCTGTTCTCGACACTTTGCACACTTCCCGCCTCCTCCCCAGAGAGGGGCTGGGATGGAAGGCAGGGCTGGAAGTTGGTTTGGATTGGAGGGTTCCTTAAAGTTTGGGCTGCAAAGCTTGGGTTGTCCAGACTCATCAGCCTCCTGGCTCCTCCTTCCTAGCTGTTCCCCAAGCCTGCCTGGCAGTGGGCCTGGACTGTCTGAGCGTCCCCATTGTTTTTCCTGGCTCCGCGCTGCCTCCTGGCCTGGGGCTGACTGAGGGAGAAAGGGCTAATAAGATTGCAGCCTCTGTATTCCCCTCCTTATTCCCCACCTCACCCCAGCCCCTGCACATACATGCTCACACTCACACGCCCTTGCCCAACTCTGAGAAAATTTTGCTTCAGCCTCCAACACACAGGCCAGGGCCACCTTGCCTGTGGGTGTATCGTGGAGAACTCAAAAGTGGCAAACCCAACACCGGAGACCTCCAAGTTCCAGGAAACTCACGGGCCTCGGCCTTGAGCCAGGGAGGCATCATGCCCAGAGGCCCTTCATCGTCCGGTGAGTCTTGTGGGTTTGCTAGCATGGAGGGGAGAGGGGTCGAGAAGGGAAACCTCTGACTGTGTCACCTCCCGGGGGGGTCAGCCTTCCTCCCAGGCTTCCCTGCCTACCCAAGCAGCTGTCCCCCAGGAAACGGGGTGTAGGCAGGGCTGGAGTGGTGTTTGTGGGCTGGGGGTGATTTGTAGCAGCACCCCAAACTCTTGACTCCAGAAGTAGACTCTCGACAGAACAGAGCCTTTTCTGTTAAGTCCTGTTCAACCACATTGCTCCTCCCAGGGGCTGGCTGTGGCTGCAGCTCTGCTAGTGTGAGACCCAGAGCCACAATCCTAGGGGGCCACAGGCGCAGAGGGGCTGCCGCAGGGGAGCAGGGAAGGCAGGCCCAGAGAGAAGGTTGGCGCTGCTGGGCAGAGCAGAAGAGCACTCTCTTCTTGCCAGCAGAGGGTGCTGCTGCCTCACTTTAGACCCAGCTAGGCCCTTTCCCACCACACTGTGAGACTTGGAAGCTGGATTTTGTGATCTTTCAGGTGATCAGGGACCACCTGTCCAGACCCGAAGACTGGAAAGGCAGCAGCAACAGCCACCAGGAGCACAGGGCTGTCCTCAGGTAATGCCTTGTCTGGCTCCTAGAAACCCAGGTCCTAACTAGGTGGTGGGAAACATATCCAAGTTAAACTGGCTTCTGTGTCCCCTGCCCCTTTCCCCACACCATGGAGAGAGAGGAGACGCCTCCTTTCCTTTGAGGATTCCTTGCCAGTCTAGCCACTGGGCTGCGGGCAGTGGGGACATGCAAGGGCTGGCAGGTGGAGGACGAGGAGTTAGGAGGCCAGAGTATACTAATAATGTCTCTTCTTCCTGTGTCCACTGGGTTAGTGTCTGCTGCTACAGAGGGAAATAGACGACCTTAAGGAGCAACTAGGTATGATGAACCCCTGGCTGGGGCGGGGGAAGGGACAGACCAAGACCACAGTGTCTTACTTCCGGTGCTGGGGACACGGGGAAATACTGGGCTACAGGTGCAGGCAGCATCACTGGGACCGACGTTTCCATTGGGAGGAGGACCGAGCAGGCCTGGCCCTGGAGCCTGCTGTGCATTTCCTAGAGCTGGGGGTGTGCACGGATAGCAGTGTATCGGGTGAACCCCAGGTCCACTTTGTCAACGAATCCCATAGATCTCCTTCTCTTAGCACCTTTAGAGCTACCTCGTTTCGTTTCCCTTTTCCCTGCTTGGGATGGCGCCTATGGGTTTTGTTGTTGTTTACGTGCTTATTTGTCTTTTTTAACACATTCTGAACAGTCCTGGCATGCCCCAGGACTGAGAAACACTGGTACATTTTGTTCCCGTTTAGAAGAAGGTCCCACGTTTAATTCAGGTGGTGGGTGGGTGAGTCAGTCCCAGGGCTGCCTGGACAGGGGCTGCTGAGGTTTCAGGTTGCAGGGACAGGCGGTTCCCCATGGGGGAAGGGGGATGGGTTCCTGTCTCCCTACATCTGGAGTGCCCGGTTGTGCCTCTCTATTCCAGTGGCCATGCAGTCCCTCCTTGACAGGCTCCAGGCCCTTTGAAGTGAGTGTTACACATACCACACCCCTTCCGCGACCCCTTCCCGCAAAGCTGGCTGCTCAGGAGGGCTGTGGGCTGGCCCTGGCTTGTGACCCTCAGACCCTGCCTGACTCTGCTCTGTTTGACAGGTTGGACCCAGCATCATGTACGAGACAAACAGCTGGCAGCTTTGGAGCCCAGGAGCTGCGACCATACTGGTTCCCCCCGTTTCTTCTTCTGCCAGGGCTTCCTCTCTTGTGCTGCTTTTGCCCTGCCCCCACCTCAGTTTACAGTGGTTTCAAATTAAAAGTAGTTCTCATATTCTGCTCTGTGGTCTGCCCTGCTTCTACGGGGAGGGGTTGTTGTGAGGAAGGGGAGGGGTGGGGAACTGCTCCATTCCGGGAGCATTTTAAGAGCCCTTGTAACCCTGGCATGCTGTGGTTGGCCCTCTCCCTGCGGGGCATCTCCCTGGGCCAGGCTGCGGGCGGTGGCAGCCCCACACTCAGCCTCACCGTGTGCCCTGGGTCTAGGCTCTGTGAGAGCCCCACCCAGCCACGTTAAAATTTCTTCCCTTTCCCCTGCGGGCCCTGTTCATGGTCCCTCCTAAAGTCCTATTTGCGGGTCTTATGGTTCCCACTTTTCACCGCTATTCCCCCCTCCCCTTCAGCAGGAACTAATTGACCCCCTTCTAGAGGTCCAACCCCTCTTTCCCTTCCTCATTTGGTTCATTCACTGTCCTGGTTCTCCCCTCTCACCCTTCTTTTCTGTCATGAGCATCCTTGATCTCGTCCATGGCTTCATGTCCATGGCCTTTTCCACAGGCTTATTATTTCAACGGGTGTTAAAGAGCACAGTTCAGCTCATACTCTCCCTCCAGGGCCCAGTCCTCTTTCTGGAAGCATTCTCTCCCTCTGATGCCACCATGTAGAGCAGCAGTTCTCAACCTATGGGTTGAGACCCCTTTGGGGGGGGGGTCGAACGACCCTTTCACAGGAGTTGCCTGAATACATCCTGCATATCGGATATTTACATTATGATTCATAACAGAGGCAATGTTACAGTTATGAAGTAGCAACAAAAATAATTTTATGGTTGGGGGTCACCACAACATGAGGAACTGTATTTAAGGGTTGTGGCATTAGGAAGGTTGAGAACCACTGATGTAGAGGGACAACTTGGCCAGAAACTGGCGCATCATCCTCGGTTCCTGTTTAGCCCTCACCTCTGAACCTCAGTTACCCAATCCCATCAGTTCTCCCCCCTTAGTTTCAATGGAGGCCTAGACACAGAAACTACATCCCAGGAGGTGGCAGAGCACAAGGCGAGGTGCAGGAAACACACGAGAAGAGAGCAGGTTAGTCTCTGGGTGGGAGGTGGAGCAAATGAGTCCATTCTAGTGCCTCAGGCCAAGCTCAGGAAAACCACTGGCCAGCTGCTATACCCCATGGCCCATGGCCAAGGGATCAGAGCCTCCACAGCCCTCATGTTGCAGCCAGCCAGCCCACTGCCCCTTCTCTGTCTGATTGGCTTCATGGCCTTGACTTGAAAAAGGGCAGTTAGTTTCCAGGGCAAGTGTGGACCCTAGGTCTAAATGTCCTGGGATGGGCCCAGTTGGGTACCAGATGGGCCACCCCCATGCCAAAGATTTTCCTGAATATGATCTTTCTGTGTCCCACCTCCATCTTCCGGGATGCCTACTGAGCTCTCAGGAGCTGTTGTCTGAGCTCCCTGTTCTGATTTCACCCTCACTGACAATTGGGATGGCCTTCTTCCTTCAGCTAGCATCCCAGGCTGGGCGGGCCTGACACTCAGAGGGACAGAGTCATGTGAGAGTGAGGTGAGTACAGGTTCTGCCAGCCTCCATTTCCCAGAGACTAGGTATTTAACAGATAAAGAGGAGACAAGTGCAGACGTCCTTCGGGGTTAGTTTGTGAGGGAAGGTGTTCGTCCATCTGTATGTGCTTGTGAATCCAATGGGGGATAATCTCCCTGGAGGGAAAAAGAGCTTATTCAGGGAGTGGAGGCAGAGGTTAAAGATCCATAAGGTATCAAAAGAGCAAAAGCAAGGGTGGGATCTACCTTTTACAAGAGGTGTTTTACAAGTCAGGAAGGTATAGAGTGGGATGAAGTTGAAGTTGCCAAGCCCAACGATGGGTGCCAGGGCTCTCAGAGTGCTTAGGTCGCTGGACCAGGGTCTTCATCCTTTGTGGGATGAATATGATGTCTCAAAAATCCTGTGTGTGTCAGTGGAATGATAGTGTGAAGGCTGGCTACTTCACAGTAAGTGGACATGCCTCATCTTTGAAGGAAAGAGCTCCTGTGGGAGACTGCCACGACGACAGGTAGAAAGGTCACAGGGAGGATGCAAAGTGGAAAAGCGGGACTATGACTATGCTTGGAAAATTGGTCAGGCTTGGTGTGACCTTCCCCCTGCATTATCACTCTGTCTCCTTTCCGGACTATGTGGTCTGAGCTCAGGAAGACGTATCATCACACATAAGGAGGGACAGTTACAGAACTCAGAGCCAGAAAGGAACGTGAGCTGGGACTTAAACCAAGCACTTCAAACCCCTCACTTGGGGGGTGGGACTTGATTCCCCAGGCTAAGGCTTTGACCCTGATCCACGTGGTCATTTCCTAGTGGGATAACACAGCAGGCTGGTGTCTTAATGATAATGTTTGGCAGAGACTTTCCAACTTGGGATTCTGACAACAGAGATATCTAAGCCCCATTCTGATGGGAGCAGAATTCTGGCACCGGGCACTGGCCCAGAGGCATGGGGCTGTGGTTGGCAGGGTGAGGAAGGAGAGGAGCATGTAGAAGCAGGTGTAAAGGGCATGAACACAACTCTTGGGGACTAGTTTTGCCAGTGCCAACTCCCACCGCTGAGCACAGGATCTATGTTCTCTATTCAGACCAACTACTGCACAATAGTGTTACTTTAAGGTGGACCCAATAGACTGTGGTGGGCTGAGGCTTCCATTTCTAGGGGAAGTCAGTTACAGAATGTGAGTCTCACATTAGAGCAGTCCATCTAGTCCCCAGAGCGCAGGAGGCAGTGGAACCTCTCCCCACATTCAACGCCCCTCAACTTTTTTTTTGTTTTTGAGACAGTCTCACTCTGTCACCCTCGGTAGGGTGCCATGGCATCACAGCTCACAGCAACCTCCAACTCTTGGGCTTAAGCAATTCTCTTGCCTCAACTTCCCAAGTACCTGGGACTACGGGCACCTGCCACAATGCCCGGTGATTTTTGTTGTTGTTGTTGCAGTTGCCACTGCTGTTTTAGATGGCTGGGGCTGGGTTCAAACCCACCACCCTCGGTATAGTGGTGCCCTACCCACTGAGCCACAGGCACTGCCCCCACAATGCCCCCTTTTGCTGTTCCCTCAAGCTTCTTCTCCCCAAAACAGGGATATAGAGGCTGGCCTGGAGAGCTCTGGACCCCCCTCCCCCCACCCTGTGCTGCTCCTCAGCTCAGAGGGAGCTCTGGAGTCTTGCTGAGCTACATCCCTGCCTGTGTATGACTCAGCTGTAATGGAGGAGTCCTGAGCAAAATCTCACCTATACCAGGTGCCAGAGCTCCCAAATGCTCATTTCTAAAAAAGATCATCTCCTCTTCTGACTTCAGCTATGGGTGACTGGGCAAGCCAGAAAGCAAGAGGCAGCAAGGGTGACATACTTGGCTGTGGTGGAGGCCCAGCACACAGCAAGTGGGGATATGAGATGACAGCTGAAGTATGAGAGTTGTCGTGGTGAGTAATCACCATGGATTTCAGTCTTTACTGTCACGAACTCCCGGGTGAACTTTGACAACTTCATGTGAATTTGTCCTGATTCTCCATGCCAAGAACTCCTCCTTTCCCCATCCACATTTTCTCATTATCTGTTTCCTCTAATGACAAAGCAAACATCCAATGTACATTGTGGCTGCCATGGTGGCCATGTGAACTACGCTTGCATGATTCTAGAGCACACTATTCACTTGACTCCAGAGTAAACAGAGCCATGTGGCTGTGCAGTGTTGAATTCCCTGTCACTACCACACAGAATAAGAAGCAAAACATTGGCAGTGTGGAAGCCGCCTGTGAGCCCTACCCTAATTACTTCTCCCCCTCCAATCTCTCCAGAGGTAACTGCTGTCTTGCCTTTTCCAAGAATCGATCACTTTCTCTTACAGTATTAACAATTGGTGTTTAATCAATAACTCTTACCAAGATATAAGAATTAAATTAGGGGGCAGAGCCAAGAGGGTGGACTGTAGTCAGCTTTTTACAGAAGCTCCCATCCAGAAGGAGGCTTAAAGGACAGAAGTTTAGCAAGGGAGCTGATGGTTTAGAGTGGAGCCAAGAGAGAAGATTGAAGAATGCACTTCAACCTTCCTGAGGTGAGCTGTGACCCCAAAAATACAATCAAAAGGTACAAAATCCACCACCAAGTGGACAGGAGTCCCCTCCCCCACAACAAGGGCTCGCGGTTTACTCCATGCAAACAAGCAAGCAGAGTTCAAACTTCCTCCCACTCTATCCCATGGGAAAGACCCCCTAAAACCTGGACCTCCTACCCCTGCAGGCATGCCATGGCACCCTCCTGCCAGGCATAAAACTGTAAAACTATATAAAACTGTATATATTCCCCACCTGCAACATTGAACTCTGAGGATTCCCCACCCACCCACACTGAGGTCTGGGTTTGTTACTTATGGAGTCCAGATTCCTGGGCATCTCCTTGAGAGAAGTGGAGGGGGAAAGGGCTGGTGCTGCTCTGTGCTGACTGTAGCACAAGCATGAGGAGAAGAAAGTTGGCTCGGAGGAAGCCATACAGCAACAGTGGCATCCTGAGCTGTGAACTGGCACCATTCCAGATAGCCAAGCCCTGTCTCTCTGGGCAACCAGAGGTTCCGGACAACAGGCAAAAGCTGAATGCGGAATGGACTTGGTAACTTTCATAAGTAAAGAGACCATTAGCACCACCCTCAGGGTAATACAGCTGAGACAAAGGCAGAGGACAGGCAGAGGCTGGAATTGACACCTGAGTGTAAACTGCTATTTGTCTGCTGCCCAGAGCTGAATGCAGCCTCTGACTTACAGAGGAATCTAGCCTGACAGAAGCCTAATTCAAACACACAAGGCCCCCCTGCTGAACTCAGATTTCTGGCTGATTTTGGCAGTCATAAACCCCGGGAACAGTGGCCTACTGGAGTGAATAGGGTCACAGACCTGGGGGATTACGAGTGACTGGATGCAAGGTGGGGAAGGAGGTATTAACCTTCCCAGACTAACCCATTTGCTGGGTGGGTCCCTTTGCCCTCACGGAGCACTGGAGCAAGTTATATCTGAGCTGTGAGCAGACTCTTATTTAGGTGACGGAGACATTTGAGCTCTTCCACTTGAAACTGGTGCTGATTGGGACAACTGATTTGGACCCCTTAAACCTGGCAGACCACCCAGGGACTATTCAAAGGGGCACCCTGAGTGTATGGTTGAGGGAAAGTTTGATTTTCCTTGCCCAGCTGTTGTTTGTGGGGAGCAGGGCGACATTATTGCTGGTATTTCTCCACAGCAGAGACTTCAACCAAGAGAAACTGAATCACTAGGGTAGGACAGAGACCAGCTGAAAATAAGACAGAGCCACTTAGCCCCACCACACCAAGCAGGTCCCCAGTCTTTCAGGCTGTAACACCATACAGGTCCTTGACAAACTTCAAGGGGAAAAGCCAAATGGGGTAAAATAATCATGGGGCAGAATCAGCCAAAAAGCTCTGGTAATATGAATAATCAGAGTAGGTCTACCCCCCCCAAGAAAGGATGTGGCAGACAAAATTGAAGATCCCCTATATAAACCGATAGCTGAAATGTCAGAAATTGAATTCAGAATTTGGACTGCAAATAAGATTAATAGAATGGAGGCAAAGATAGAACTAGAAATTCAAGGAGCATTCCAAAAGTTTACACAAGAATTCAACGAATTCAAAGACAAAACCACCAAAGAATTTGAAACATTAAGGCAAGAGATTGCAGACCTCAAAAATGTGAAAAATATGGTAGCATGTCTTGGTAACAGAGTGCAAGAGGCAGAAGAAAGGATCTCAGATGTAGAAGACAAAGCTTCTGAATATGTCCAAACGTCCAAAGAGAATCAGAAATGGAAAGCAAAAATGGATCATTCTATCAGAGAGCTCTGGAAAAATTCAAAGAAAACTAATATTTGCCTTATAGGAATCCCTGAAGTCGATGAAGTTGCTTCGCAAAACACAGAGGCTCTTCTGTATGAAATTATGAAAGAGAACTTTCCAGTTACGTCAAGAGATCCTGAAATCCAGATTGCAGACAGCTTCAGAACTCCAGCATGACTCAACCCGAATAAGACATCCCCCAGACACATCATAATTAACTTCACTAAAGTGAATATAAAAGAGAAAATCTTGAAAGCAGTGAGACGTAAGAAAACCATAACCTACAAGGGAAAGAATATTAGAATAACTGCAGATCTCTCTGCCAAAACCTTTCAGGCAAGAAGAGGGTGGTCATCGACATTTAATATCCTAAAACAAAATAACTTTCAGCCCAGGATCCAGTATCCAGCTAAACTGAGTTTCATTTATGATGGAGAAATTAAATACTTTAATGACATCCATGCATTGAAGAAATTTGCCATTACCAAACCAGCTCTCCAGAATATTCTCAGACCTATTCTCCATAATGACCAGTGCAATCCTCCACCACAAAAGTAAACTAACTCAGAAACAATTGATCAAACTCCAACTTCTACAGTGGCAAAAGGATTAAAAACATCCACTGGACTTTTGAACAACACGATACCTAAAATTTTATCAGGCTTATCAATAATTTCAATCAATGTGAATGGCACAGATTGGCTGATTGGATACAGAAACTCAGACCAGACATCTGTTGTATACAAGAATCTTATCTTACCTTAAAAGACAAATATAGCCTCAGGGTGAAGGGATGGTCATCTACATTCCAGGCTAATGGAAAGCAGAAAAAAGCAGGTGTTGCAATTTTATTCGCAGATACAATAGGTTTTAAACCAACAAAAGTCACCAAAGATAAAGATGGCCACTTTATATTTGTTAAGGGCAATATTCAATATGATGAGATCTCAATTATCAATATCTGTGCACCCCACCATAATGCACCTCAATTTATAAAAGAGACTCTAACTGGCATGAGCGACTTGATCTCGCCCAGCTCCACGATAGTTGGAGATTTTAATACTCCTTTGGCAGTGTTGGATAGATCCTCCAATAAGAAGCTTAGCAAAGAAATCTTAGATTTAAATTTAACTATTCAACTTCTGGACTTATTAGACATCTACAGAACATTTCATCCCAACAAAACTGAATACACATTTTT
>NW_003852614.1:64190-76690 GCF_000181295.1 Otolemur garnettii
TTACTCAGAAACAAAAACAAAGCAGGAGGAATCACGCTACCAGACATCAGACTATACTATAAATACATTGTGCTCAAAACAGCATGGTACTGGCACAAAAACAGAGAGGTAGATGTATGGAACAGGATAGAGAGCCAAGAGATGAAGCCAGCTACTTGCCGCTATATGATCTTTGACAAGCCAATTAAAAACGAGTGGGGAAAAAATTCCCTATTTAACAAATGGTGCTAGACGAACTGGCTAGCGACCTGCAGAAAACTGAAACTGGACCCACACTAACTAAGATAGACTCTCATTGGATTAAAGACTTAAATTTAAGACATGAAACTATAAAAACACTAGAAGAAAGTGTAGGGAAAACTCTTGAAGAAATTGGCCTGGGTGAATATTTTATGAGGTGGATCCCCCCTGGACAATTGAAGCAACATCAAAAATATTCTACTGAGACCTCCTCAAATTAAAAAGCTTCTGCACAGCCAAGAACACAGTAAGAAAAGCAAGCAGACAGCCCTTAGAATGGGAAAAGATATTTGCTAGTTATGCTTCCAACAAAGGTCTAATAACCAGAATCCACAGAAAACTCAAACATATTAGCAAGAAGAAAACAAGTGATTCCATCTCAGGGTGGGCAAGAGACTTAAAGAGAAACTTCTCCAAAGAAGACAGACGCATGACCTACAGACATATGAAAAAATGCTCATCATTCCTAATCATCAGAAAAATGCAAATCAAAACTACCTTGAGATATCATCTAACACCAGTAAGATTAGCCCATATCCCAAAATCCCAAAATCACAGATGCTGGTGGGATGTGGAGAAAAGGGAACACTTCTACACTGTGAGTGGGAATGCAAACTAACACGACCCTTTTGGAAAGTCATATGGAGAACACTTAGAGATCTAAATATAGAACTGCCATTTGATCCTATAATTCCTCTGCTAGGTATATATTGAGAAGACCAAAAATCAGGCTACAATACAGATATCTGTACCAGAATGTTCATTGCAGCCCAACTCACAATCTCTAGGTCATGGAAGAAACACAAGTGCCCATCAACCCATGAATGGATTAATAAATTGTGGTATATATACACCATGGAATATTATGCAGCCCTAAAGAAAGATGAAGACTTTACCTCCTTCATGTTTACATGGATGGAGCTGGAAAATATTCTTAGCAAAGTATCTCAAGAATGGAAGAAAAAGTATCCAATGTACTCAACTCTATTATGAAACTAATTGTTAACTATCATAGGAAAGCTATAATCCAAATGGAGTCCAAGAATATCAGGAAAGGGGTGAGAGATGGAAGGGGGGGGAGGATGGGCCAAGGGAGGGCGATTGCGGGGATCATGCCTATGATTTTTCCTATAAGGGTACATGTGAATCTTTCTAAATTTCGAATATAAATGTCTTAACACAACAATTATGAGAACGACATGATGGCTATGTTGGCCAATTGGATGAGAGTATTTCAAATTGTATATGGAAACAACACCCTGTATCCCATGATAGAATTAATGTGCACAAATATGACCTAATTTAAAAAAAAGTCAATACTACCCAAAGCAATATATAATTTTAGTGCAATCCCCATTAAAGCTTCACTGTCATACTTTAAAGATCTAGAAAAAATAATACTTCATTTTATATGGAATCAGAAAAAAACCTCAAATAGCAAAGACATTACTCAGGAACAAAAACAAAGTAGGAGGAATAACGTTACCAGACCTCAGACTATACTATAAATTGATAGTGATCAAAACAGCATGGTACTGCCACAAAAACAGAGAGGTAGATAGATGTATGGAACAGAATAGAGAGCCAAGAGATGAATCCAGCCACCTACTGTTGTCCGATCTTTGACAAGCCAATTAAAAATATCAAGTGAGGGTGGAGACTGTGGCTCAGTGAGTAGGGCGCCAGCCCCATATACTGAGGGTAGCAGGTTCAAACCTGGCCCTGGCCAAACTGCAACAAAAAAATAGCCGGGCATTGTGGCACCTGTAGTCCCAGCTACTTGGGAGGCTGAGGCAAGAGAATCACCTAAGCCCAGGAGTTGGAGGTTGCTATGAGCTGTGTGATACTGCCATGGCACTCTACAGAGGGTGATAAAGTGAGACTCTGTCTCTAAAAAAAAAAAACAAAAACAAAAAAAATATCAAGTGAGGAAAAGATTCCCTATTTAACAAATGGTGCTAAGCTAACTGGATGGCATCCTGTAGAAGACTGAAACTAGACCCACACCTTTCACCATTAACTAAGATAGACTCTCACTGGATTAAAGATTTAAACTTAAGACATGAAACTATGAAAATACTAGAATAAAGTGCAGGGAAAACACTTGAAGAAATCGACTTGGGTGAAAAATCTATGAGGAGGACCCCTCGGGCAATTGAAGCAATGTCAAAAATATACTTTGGGGACCTGATCAAACTAAAAAGTTTCTGCACAACCAAGAACACAGTAAATAAAGCGGGTAGACAGCCCTCAGAATGGGAGAAGATATTTGCTGGTTATGTCTCTGACAAAGGTTTAATAACCAGAATCCACAGAGAACTCAAACGTATTAGCAAGAAAAAAACAAGCGATCCCATCTCAGGGTGGGCAAGGGACTTGAAGAGAAATTTCTCTAAAGAAGAGAGGCGCATGGCCTACAGATATATGAAAAAATGCTCTCCATCCTTAATCATCAGAGAAATGGAAATCGTAATCCCATAATTTGGGAGACTGGGGGGGGGGACACCAGCCTGGGCAGCATAGCAAGACTCTACCTCCAAAAAAATGTTTTAAATAACTAATTAGCTAGTCATGGTGCCATGTACCTGTAGTTCCAGTGACTAGGGAGGCTGGGGCAGGAGGCTTGCTTAAACCCAGGAGTCCGAGGCTGCAGTGAGATATTATCATGCTACTGTGCTCCAGTCTCGGCAACAGAGGGAGGCCTATGTCTAAAAACAAAGAAACAAACACAAGTTATATCTGTAAAACATAATTATATACATATATATGCAGAAAATATAATCCTACAAATTGACAATTATATTGTCACCATGCCAGCTAACAACTAACCAGATCATGAAATAGTAAATTGCACCTCCAGAGAAGTTCCATCCGAGTTGCTTTCTGTGAAGAAATCCAAATGCAACTGTAAGATTCCATTTATATACTATCCTGGAAAAGACAAAAGCTATAGGGACAGAAAACAGATCAGTGGTTGCCAAGATTGCATGTTGAGACAGGGGCTGAAGGAATTTGGGGGGTGATGTTGATGCTATATATTTTGATTATGGTGGGGGTTCTACAACAGCACATGTTTAAAACTCAGACTTATATGTAAATTTTATCTCAATGATCCTGAGTTTTAGGAATCAATTTAAACAGTACATCTCGGATGGTTATTGAAAATTACTCAATATTTTTTTGTTTTTCTCCTCTGCTCTGCTAATGTGGAGAATTATATTATTAATACTATTTCTTCTGAAGTTAGTTTGTGTTCCTGGGATGAATCCAGTTGAGTCATAGTGTCTTGTATATTTTCCTTTTTATAATCTGTAGGATTCAGTTGCTAATATTCTGCTACTGACTTTTGCTTCTATGTGATGAGTGTGTGATTGACCAGCAATTTCTCTCTCCCAAACTGTTCTTGTAGAATTTGTGATTGAGGTTATTCCAACCTCATAAAGTGAGTTGGGAAGTGTTCCTTCTTTTCAGTCTTCTGCAAGAGTTTGTGTCAAACTGAAGATGCTTATTCTTAGGATGTTTGTCTGAATTCAGTGGGGAATCCTGGAGGGTTTTTGTGAAAAGCATTTCGACCACTGATATATTTCTGTAATAGTTATGGAATGATTCAGGTTAGCGCTTCCTTCTTGCGTCAGTCATGGCAAGTTTTGTTTTGCTAGAAATTGGTGACCTTTCTCTTCATTTTCAAATTGATTAGAATAAAATGATCCATTATATCCCCCTTCACCCTAAGTTTTTTTTTTTAATTTCTAACCTACATTAGAGTTGCAAGGAAAGTGCAACAAGCACCCATATATCCTTCAACCGGATTCCCCAGTTGTTCACATTTTGTCTCATCTGCTTTATCCCTTCCTGCATTCCCTCCCCCGTGCTTGTGTGTAATCATTTGAGTTACTTGAAGACATTACCATATGTCATCCCTAACTGCTTCAGTGTGTGTCTCCTACAAAAAAAGAATGGTCTTCCTCAAAATCTTACTGCAGTTATCACACTTAGAAAATTTATGAGGTTGGAATAACCTCAACCCCAGATTTCTTCTCTATGAGCATGTGAAACATTTTTCGATGTCCCCATGTTGGGCTTCAAAGCTGCTTCCTAGAAAATCCTCTTTCCAATCATAGATCATGCATTGCATTTAGTTGTCAAGTCTCTTTAGTGTCACATAAACTAAAACAATTACCCTGACTTTTTTTTTTTCTGCCTTGCATGACATTGCCAGTTTTGAAGATCCAGGGCAGTTGCTTTGTTGGGAGCCCCTGACATGGGATTTGTCTGATGACTTCCTTGTCATGAGATTCAGGGTAAATGTTTTCAGAAAGAACCCTGCATAGGTATGTCCCATCCTTCTCAGTACATGAAACTGGAAATTCTTCATGTCAATTTGTCTCATGACTGGTGACGTTAACTTGGTGTGGTCAGGGCGCTATTTCAGATCACCCTATTGGGAAGGGACTGTCTTCCCTTTATAGTTAATAAGCACAGAGTGCTGTCACTGCATAGACAGTGTGTGAATATCCAGTCCCCCCCCCCCCCCGCCAATATCCTCATTACTTTTTGATGTCTGTGTCACTTGTGCTTATTTCTGCCTTTGGTTTGTCTATATGGATCTCCTCACTTGCTTTGTTTTCTTCATCATTCTGTCTAGAGTTTTATCAATTTTGTTCTTTTGCCAAACGACCAACTTCTGGTTCTGTGATTTTTTTTAAATTGCATACTTGTTTCCCCTTTTAGTGGTTTCTGCTTTACTACTTCCTTCTGCTTTTCTTGAGCTTATGTTGCTGGCTTTTTGTTTGTTTGTTTGTTTGAGACAGAGCCTCATTTTATCACCATGGGTAGAGTGCTGTGGTATCATAGCTCACCAGCAACCTCAAACTCTTGGACTCAAGTGATCCTCTTGCCTCAGACTCCTGAGTATCTGGGACAGTGCCCGCCACAATGCCCCAGCTAGTTTTAGAGATGGGGTCTCGCTCTGGCTTAGGCTGGTCTGGAACTCCTGAGCTCAAGCAATCCACCTGTCTCATGCTCCCAGAGTGCTATAGGCGATTCTCTTGCCTCAGCCTCCCTAGTAACTGGGACTACAGGCACCTGCCACAATGCCCAGCCATATTTTTGTTACAGTTTGGCCAGGGCCAAGCCCGAACCTGCCACCCTTGGTATACCGGGCCAGCCAACACCCCACCCACTGAGCCACAGGCGCCGCCAAGCTAGCTTCTTTTAAATATATGTTTTTAGCACCCCACATATCCCTCTCAGTGCTCCTTTACTTACATCAAAAGGGTATATGAGTAGTATTTTTGTAATCATCCAATTCTGAATATGGGAAAGCACACAGATCTTCACTTTCCTAGGACTAGATCAGTAAATTGTGGTATATTTATACAATGGAATATCTTTTTTTTTTTTTTGCATTGGAAATGTACAAAGTACTCCTTCCTACAGAGAATAATCGGCTTGAATCTTACAAAGATAACATTGAGTGGAAGAAGCAAATAACAACGTAAACACATTTAATAATGCCATTCAAACTTTTAATAGCGGGCAACACTATCCTATTTCATTAAAAATGCATACTTAGGATAATAAAACCATAGAGTGAAGCACAGAAAAGGTAATCCTTAAAACAAAGATGGCTTTCTTTTAGAGGAAGAATTAGGCTGATATCAGGTAGGGAAGCCCCAGGAGCTTTGGAGGATGATCTCTGTGTTCTCTTTGGGAACTGGGGAAGTGGTTCCGTAGAGGTGCACTTGATAATCATTTATTAAACTACACACATATACTGTGATATTTTCTTTATGTATGTTACTTTTCACCATGAAATAGGAACAAAATAGTGCTAAGGAAAATAACATCGTAGTAAACCTATTTTAAGTATTTTACGGCTAGAAGGATAACTGATATTTTCTTTATAGCAGATCTCATTGACATTAGTAATATTTTACTAATAATAATGGCTTTGTTTTCAATTTTTCATAAATTTCACTAAAAACTAATAGGAAAGATGCCTACATAATTGTAATATCAACCTCAAATTTTTGGTAAATATTTTGTATTTCGGTGGTAAATTTTCATTCAGAATTTAATTGTGATTTTGTACTGAAACTCCATGGAAAGATTATACTTGTATAGTCTCTCAGATTAGACTTTTTACCTCCCCACCCACTTACTCTTAGTAGTGGAGGACCAAGAACCCAAGGAAAAGAAACGAAAGCAAAAAATCCAAGATGTGCCCTCATTGTAATACCCTTAGTTGACCAACTGAGGGCAGTGCCGTTTGGGCTGTTTGTTGGTAAGTAAGTGGTGGCTATGCTGATTTTGTCCCTTTCAAGGTAGTCCTCTTCCGTGCTATTGGCTGTTGGGACTAAAGGGGTCGTTTGTGCCAGCTGCAGTGGTGATTGTTGTTTGAATGACCTACATCCCCCTTGTCTGTTCAGCACTTCCAACTTAAGTCTACCCTTGCTACTGCTTCCACCTCAGCAACTCTTTTTCTTCCTTTTTTTTCCCTCCAGGCAGACATTCAGACCACTGATGGAGCCCAGAAAGGCCTAAAGACAGCAGAAGGGTGTGCTTCAAGACTCCCCGCCCCCAATTGCTGGGCGGCGCCTGTGGCTCACTGAGTAGGGCGCCGGCCCCATATACCGAGGGTGGCGGGTTCAAACTCGGCCTGGCCAAACTGCAAAACAAACAAAAATAGCCAGGCGTTGTGGCAGGCATCTGTAGTCCCAGCTACTTAGGAAGCTGAGGCAAGAGAATCGCCTAAGCCCAAAAGAGCTAGAGGTTACTGTGAGCTGTGACTCCACAGTACACTACCGAGGGCGACAGAGTGAGACTCTGTCTCTAAAAAAAACATTGCTTGTGGGGAGCAAAGCTAGAAACATTTTCCTGAAAAATCAGCCTTCAACTCACAATGAGTTTCCCCTGCTTTTGTTTCTAGCCTTGTTCTGCCCCAAGATGGCTCAAATGAAAGCTCTACAAATGCACACTAGTTGGTGGCATTAATGGGGTCATGTAAGAAGAATGTTGAGGTTATGTATTTATCAATTAATTAAATGATATAGAACCATTCTCTGGGGCCACCCCTCTGCCTAAAGGTAAATAACATTTCCCATTATAACTACCACTCTATTCTCTGATCTCATTATTCAGAAGCCCTACTATGTTACCTCCCTTACATAAGGGCAAGTGTGAAGCAAAAGTCAAGGAACCATTTATGTAGAAATTTTATTTTATTATATTTTATTTTATTTTGATGAGGTCTCCCTCTGAAGCCCAAGCTGAAGGGCAGTAGCACAATCATAACTCACTGTAACCTCAAACTCCTGGGCTCAAGCTAGCCTCCAGCCTCAGCCTCCCAAGTAACTGGAACTATAAGTACATAGTGACTAATTTTTTAATTTTTTATAGACAAGTCTCACTATCTCTCAATAGCTTCAGTATCCCACGTAATTGGGGTTACAGGCATGACCCACCATACCCATTGAAAGTTTATTTTAAATGACTACATAAGTAAAGGGTCTTACCAGATTCTTTTTTTTTTTAATTAAATCATAGCTGTGTACATCAGATTCTTGTTAAGGATTTTTCACCCCTTTGAACTACATTTTCTTTATTGCTAATTCTATCATACCAGAAGACATTTTTCTGGAAAAATGATTTGCCCATAACTCTAGGACACAAATGCCTCAACTGATTGCTTTTTTCTTCATGGTTCCTGCCCTAAAATCATAGAAGTGTAGAATATTGGAGCTTGGAGAAATCTAGTAGGTCAAGTCATGGGCCAATGTGCAAATGAGGGTTCTGAGAGCTGAAAGGGCAGTGCCGTGTCAAGGCTCCCAGATTGTTCGAGGTTGTGCTCTTTGGTCTCCATTTTGTCCTTTGGCAGGACATACACTGCTCCATCTCTCAGGCCTCATGTGGGTTGATGTCAACTGGTGCAGCTTCTTTTTTTTTTTTTTTTTTTTTTTTATATGGTGCAGCTTCTTAACCTCTTGACTGATTCTAACACTGCAGTCTCTCCCATTTGCTGTCAGTTACAGCCAAATCCAAATTAACCCACAAGAGCATCCCAAGTGAAAAAGCAGCTGTCCCCTTTACCTCACTCACAGGACCTGTGGTATACTGAGCTCACCCAGGATGGTTGTCTGTTGTTATTGTACCATTCTTTACAGGCCTAATAGATGGCAGAATAAGGTAGGGCAAGCCTTAGATGAGGAATCAGGAGATCTGGCTTTCTCCTAACCTGCTGAAAATCACTTCCCCTTTTGGAGTTTCTGTTTCTCCATCTGTGAAAAGAGGAAGGTGGCCTAGAACAGTGGTTTCAATATGGGGTCCATGAACTTCCCAAAATTGTGTTCATAGTTGTAGGAGGAAATGTATACAGTCTCCTGGGGAGAATATACAGAGCTTTCATTAGATTATCAAAGGGACCCCCAAAATTCATATGTTTAAATCCTAATTCCCAATGTAACTATTTGGAGACACCAGGGCCATTAGGGAGGTAACTAAGCTAAAACGAGGGTGAGACTCTAATCCAATAGGACTGGTGATCTTAGAAGAAGAGACACCAGAGCTTGAGCTCTTTCTCCATTATCCAAGGACGTAGTGAGAAGGCTAAGTCAGGTAGAGGGATCTCATGTTGAACCAAATTTGCCAGCGCCTTGACTTCCAACCTCCAGAACTGTGAGAAAATAAATTTCTATCATGTAAGCCACTCAGCCTCTGGTATTTTGTTATAATAGCCTGAGCTGACTGATACAGATTCCATAACAAAAACAAAAATATTCAGAGGCACTAGATCCACTGGTCCCCCAAAATTGTGTTTGGACATTCATGTTGTGATGTCTCAACACAACAGCCCAACTCAATATGTCTCTGGATATTTTACAGACTTATTTAGTTTTTAACTTTTTGTATACATAGTTTACATAATTGTGATTATAGTGTATATACAAATCTGTTTTCCTGGCCAGGCATGGTAGCTCAGGCCTATAATCCCAGAACTTGGGAGGCCAAGGCAGGTAGATTGCCAGAGCTCACAGGTTCGAGACCAGCCTGAGCCAGAGTGAGCCCTCATCTCTGAAAATAACTGGGCGTTGTGGTGGGTACCTGTAGTCCCAGCTACTTGGGAGGCTGAGGCAAGAGAATCGCTTAAGCCCAGGCGTTTGAGGTTGCTGTGAGCTATGATGCCACAGCACTCTACCAAAGGTGACAAAGTGAGACTCTGACTCAAAAAAAAAAAAAAAAAAAAAAAAAAAACCCACCAAATCTGTTTTCCTTTTCTCTGCTTAGAACTGTGCAACATATTTATTATTGAAACATACTGAGTTTTCTAATGGCTGCATAGCACAAGTTTGGATATATATAAACCAATATCCAGAGTTTAAAGTTCTGATTCTACCACCAATGTGACCTTAAGCAAGTTATCACATATTTGTTCCTTGTACATAAAATGGGGATAAGATTTGTATTTACCTCATGTAGCTATTATGAGAATCAAATGAGATAAGGTATATAGAGGGCCTGGTACATACTAGAATTTCAATAGATATTAGTAGGTCTCATCATTGTCATTGTTGAGCATTCAGGTTGTGAGGTTTTCTTGCCCTTATAAATCATTCTGCTGTGATCAAATGTCTGTACACAGAGAATATTTTTCTTTTAAATAATTTCCTGGCTTGGCTCCTGTGGCTCAAGTGGCGAAGGCACCAGCCACATAACCCTGAGCTGGTGGGTTTGAATCCAGCCCAGGCCTGCCAAACAACATTGACGACTGCAACTAAAAAAAAAATAGCTAGGCATTGTGGCAGGCACCTGTAGTCCCAGCTACTTGGGAGGTGGGGACAGGAGAATTGCTTGAGCCCAGGAGTTGGAGGTTGCTGTGAGCTTTGATGTAACGGCACTCTACCCAGGGCAACAGCTTGAGGCTCTGTCTCAAAAATAATAATAAATAAATAAATAATTTCCTCAGGCTAAATTCCCTATAGTAGTATAACTGAATCAATAGGTTGTTTTTTTTTTCCTATAATTTGGAATTTTTATTTTCTTCTTATTGAACACTCTCTTTTATATTTATTTAGTGTAGATCTTTCTTGTGCATACATAACAAAGGAAAACACAAGCAGGGCCTGGCACAGTAGCTCACACCTGTAATCCTAGCACTCAGAGATGCCAAAGTGAGTGGATTGCTTGAGCTCAGGAGTTCAAGATAAGCCTGAGCAAGAACGAGACCCTGTCTCTACTAAAAATAGAAAAACTGAGGCAGAAGATCTCCTGAGCCCAAGAGTTCGAGGCTGTTGTAAGCTATGATGCCACTGCACTCTACCCAAGGTGACAGAGTGAGACTGTCTTTAAAAAGAAAATAAAAGAAAGAAAACATAAGCAAGATAAATCAGTGAACTCATTTCTAAAAGTTCTTTATATTTCGTGAACTCTTCTGAATCCCTTTTCACTGAGAGTTGTCTGTGGTGATGGTTTTTTACCTTACGGTATACTTTGGTGGTGTAGCATTTAACAACAGACTGCTCTGCTATTGACTTCAGAATTTTTCTTCTGCTGAGACCCCATCAGCACCATTTCAGTGGAGATGCTTTCTTGATCGTAAAAGGGGATTTTATGTACAGACAATGTCAACCATATCACAAAACTACCAAATGGCCAATAGCCATCACTGGCTGTCAGAAGCATCCTGATTTCTGAGACATGAAAATGTGAACAAAAGGTGTCTTAGAATCAATGAAATGTGCTTTCTCACCACTACTCTGAATTCTACCTTCTTCAGATAGAATATATATATTTTTGAGACAGAGTCTCACTATTTCACCCTCTGTAGAGTGCTTTGACATCATAGCTCACAGCAACCTCAAACTTCTGGGCTTAAAGCGATTCTCTTGCCTCAACCTCCCAGTAGCTGGGACTACAGGCACCTGCCACAAAGCCCAGCTATTTTTTTGTTGCAATTTGGCTGGGGCCGAGTTTGAACCAGCCACCCTCAGTGTATGGGGCCAGCGCTCTACTGACTGAGCCACAGGTGTCACCCAGAAAGAATATTTTTTAATAATTGTGTATGTTTGAGATTTCCAAGATGATGTTATGAGATACATATGGATAGTAAAATGGTTACTATAGTAGAGCAAGTTAACATTATCTCACTACACATCCTTTTACACATCTTTTTTTGTGAGAAGAGCAGATAAAATCTACTTATTTAACACAAATCCCTAATATATACAATTTTATCAACTATAGTCCTCATATTGTGCATTAGATTTTTGAAACTTATTCCTCAGACATAACTGCCACTTTATATCCTTGACCTACATCACCCTATTTCTTCCCCTTCTCCTCTCCTCACCCTGGCAACCACTGTTACGTTTGATCTTATTTTTAGATTCCATATACAAGTGAGATTACACAATATTTTCATTCTGTGTCTGGATTATTTCACTTAGTATAATGTCCTCTAGGTCTATCCCTGTTGTGGCAAATGGCAGGAAATCCTTTTTTTTCTTTATTTCTTATAGCATAACTGTGTACATTAATGCAATCATGGGGTACAGTGTGCTGTTTTCATGTACATTTTGAAATACTCTCATCAAACTGGTCAAGATAACCTTCTTGTCATTTTCCTAGTTATTGATTTAAAACGTTTATACTCTGCTTTTAGAAAGATTCACTTGTACCCTTGTAAGATAAACCATAGAGATGACCCCACCAATCTCCCTCCCTTCCCTCATCCACACCCTCACCTTGCCCTCCCACCCCCTTCCCATATTCTAAGGCTATAACTAGGTTATGACATTCCTATAAAAGCTATGAATTAGTTTCAAAATAGGGCTGTGTACATTGGATACTTTTTCTTCCATTCTTGAGATACTTTGCTAAGAAGAACATTTTCCAATTCCATCCATATAAACATGAAGGAGGTAAAGTCTCCATCCTTCTTTAGGGCTGCATAGTATTCCATGGTGTACATGTACCACAATTTGTTGATCCATTCGTTGGTCAATGGGCATTTGGGTTTCCATGACCTAGCACTTATGAATTGGGCTGCAATAAACATCCTGATACAAATATCTTTGTTGTAATTCGATTTTTTGGGTTTCCATGACCTAGCACTTATGAATTGGGCTGCAATAAACATTCTGATACAAATATCTTTGTTGTAATTCGATTTTTGGTCTTCTGGATATATACCTAATAAAACAATTGCAGGATCAAATGGCAGGTCTATTTTTAGTTCTCTCAGTGTTCTCCAGATGTCTTTC
>NW_003852614.1:81690-86705 GCF_000181295.1 Otolemur garnettii
TCCAGCTACTTTTAGCTGGTAGGCCCTGCCCAGAAACATCACTTTGGGGGCAAGGGAGGCAGAAAGAGACTCCAGGAACCCAAGAGGAGGTTGGGAGCAGTGGAGAACCAGCACAAGAGCAAGTACTTGTGTTTCAGCAGAGGCCAGCCAGTTTTCAATAGTGGCAGTTTTCAGACAGAGAAGGCCTGCCCTGCAGGTGTTTTGTTTTGTTTTTTGGATCTGGGCACTTGTTGGAGTTTACCCTGGGAGAGCTTGGGCCAGCAAGTGGGTGATCTTGAACAGTGCCCAGGGGCCAGAACTGAGCCGCTGGCCCAAATAGAGCTCTCCTTGTTCAGCTGGGGGCTGGGCACAGCCATTGTGGGAAGGCTACCTTGCAGGTTCCACCCTCAGTGTCCTAGTGAGAAGCTGGTTCTTGCACACTTGATAAGCTGGGCAGCCACCTATGGGGAGATTTGAGCAACATACACTTTCCTGGGAAAGCCACTGTGTGACCAAGGGGTACAGTTGAGAAAGGTCGAGGTGTATCTATTACACTGGCTGATGAGAGCTTTAGGCTCCCAATCCTGCGTGGATTGAGGGCAAAGAAATCAGGAAGATGGGACCAGGTCTTCTCCACAAGACAGAAGCTTTGAGCCTCCATCTTATACAGCTCTATCAGTGCAGTGATTATCAACTCATACCTCAGAAGATCACCTGTTGTCCAGGCAATATATGGCAAGATATATATTGTTTTTTCTTTTATAAAAAAATTTTTTTCAGGCGGCACCTGTGACTCAAAGGAGTAAGAAGCCGGCCCCATATGCCAGAGGTGGCAAGTTCAAACCCAGCCCTGGCCAAAAAAAAAAATTTTTTTTTCAACTTATCCCCCTAGATTTTTCCTTTTTGTTCCTTTGTAATTTTAATTTGTTTTCTTTTTTGATGCAGAGTCTAATTATGTCACCCTTGGTAGAGTGCCCTTGCATCACAGCTCACAGCAACCTCAAACTCTTGAGCTTAAGCTAAGGTAACCAGACGTCCCGCTTTTGGCAGGACAGTCCCAATTTTTAACAATTTGTCCTGCATCCCACGGTGTTTTAGAAAAGTCCCAATTTTTTGAAAGAATGCATGACAAGCTAGGGAACATCGGGAGAATGAGAAGGGAATATACAGTTTTCGGCTGCTGAAAAGGTTAATATAACTCCATTTGGGAATGAAGAGGTTAATGTGACTTCATTTGGAAATGAAAAAGCTAATTTTTAACTCCCTACTCCCCTCCTGGACAAGGTATCAGAAGGAGACTGGCTCCCTCCCTTGCTTCTAGGCAAGGACAATTAGCTCAGAAGGAGTCAAACTGTCTGGAACAAACAAGTAGCCCCCCCCACCCAGACTAAGGTGACCAGACTTCCCACTTTTGGCGGGACAGTCCCGATTTTTAACAATTTGTCCTGCATCCTGCGGCGTTTTTAAAAAGCCCTGATTTGGGTGGGCAAAACCAAGATGGAGGACTGCAGCCAGCTTTTTACAGAAGCTCTGTCCAGAAGGAGGCTTAAAGGACAGAAGTTTAGCAAAGGAGCTGATGGTTTGGAGTAGAGCCAAGAGAGAAGATTCAAGAGTGCACTTCAACCTTCCTGAGGCAAGCTGCGACCCCAAAAATATAATCAAAAGGTACAAAATCTACCAACAAGCGGAGAGGAGACTCCTCCCCCCACAAGAAGGGCTCACAGTTTACTCCATGCAAACAAGCAAGCAGAGTTTAAACATCCCCCGACTCTATCCCACGGGAGAGACCCCTTAAGACTGGACCTCCTACCCCTGCTGGCGTGCCACGGCACTCTCCTGCTAGGCATAAAACTGTATATAGTCCCCACCTGCAACATTGAACTCTGAGGACTTCACCGCCCACCCTGAGGTCTGGAGGTTTGTTACCTATAGAGTCCAGATTCATGGGCATTTCCTAGAGAGAAGTAGGGGGAAAGGGCTGGTGCTGCTCTGTGCTGACTGTGGCACAGGACTAAGGAGAAGAAAGTTGGCTCAGAGGAGCCATAAGGCAACAGTGGCACCCAGAGCTGTGAACTGATGCCATTCCAGACAGGCAAACCCCGTCTTTCTGGGCAGCAGACAGCAGCCACAGGCAGAAAGAATGGACTTGGTAACTTTTGTAAGTAAAGAGACAATTAGCACCAGCCCTCACGGAAATAGCTGAGACAAAGGCAGTGGGTGGGCAGAGGTTGGAATTGACATCTGAGTGTAAACTCTTAATTGGCTTCAGGCTCAGAGCTGAGGTCTTCACCAGCTCTAGAAAGCCTCTGACTTGCAGAAGAATTTAGACTGGGCAGAAGATGTGAGGCTGTAATGGCCACAACTTTCAAAGCGTAAACTCTCCCCCTGCAGACTGGACTCAGATTTCCCAACGAACACCTCACCCTCAGGGGAATGCTGAGACAAAGGCAGTGGGCGGGCAGAGGCAGAGATTGACACGTGAGTGTAAAATCTAATTGCTGCCCAGGGTTGAGTTGCTCATCATCAGTAGCAGCCTCTGACTTGCAGAGGAATCTAGTAGTGACAGAAGGCAAAGGGCTGGAATTAAGAGAATGTTCACAGCCTAATTTAAACATGCAAGGACCCCGTGCCGGACAGAGAGTTCTGGGTGATTTTGGCAGTCGTAAACCCCAGGAGCAGTTGCCTACTGGAGTGAATAGGGTCACAGACCTGGGGGATTACAAGTGACTGGGTGCAAGGTGGGGAAGGTGCTATTAACCTTCCCAGACTAACCCATCTGCTGGGTGGGTCCTTTTGCCCTCACAGAGCACTGGAGCAAGTTATACCCGAACTGCGAGCAGACCCCTCTTATTTAGCTGCCAGAAACATTTGAACTTTTCCACTTGAAAAGGGTTCTGACTGGAACAACTGATTTGGACTCCTTAAACCAGGAAGACCACCTAGGGACTATTCAAAGGGGCACCCTGGGTGTATGGTTGAGGGAAGGTTTGATCTTCCTTGCCCAATTGTTGTTTATAGGGGGCAGGGTGATTTAATTGCTGGTATTTCTCCACAGCTGAGACTTCAACCAAGAGAAACTGAATCACTAGAATAAGACAGAGACCAGCTGAAAATAAAACAGAGCCACTTAGCCCCATCACACCAAGCAGGTTCCCAGTCTCTCAGGCTGTAACACCATACGGGTCCTTGACAAACCTCAAGGGGAAAAGCCAAATGGGGTAAAACAATCATGGGACACAATCAGCGGAAAAGATCTGGTAATATGAATCACCAGAGTAGATCAACCCCCCCCCAAGAAAGGATGTGGCTGGTAATATGAACAACCAGAATAGGTAAACCCCCTCAAGAAAGGATGTGGTAGATGAAACTGAAGATCCCCTATATAAACAGATAGCTGAAATGTCAGAAATTGAATTCAGAATTTGGATTGCAAATAAGATTAATAGAATAGAGGCAAAGATAGAACTAGAAATTCAAGGAGCATTCCAAAAGTTCACTCAAGAATTCAATGAATTCAAAGACAAAACCACCAAAGAATTTGAAACATTAAGGCAAGAGATTGCAGACCTCAAAGATCTGTAAAATATGGTAGAATCTCTTGATAACAGAATACAAGAGGCAGAAGAAAGGATCTCAGACATAGAAGACAAAGCTTCTGAATATGTCCAAATGTCCAAGAAGAATCAGAAATGGAAAGCAAAAATGGATCATTCTATCAGAGAGCTCTGGAACAATTCGAAGAAAACTAATATTAGCCTTATAGGAATCCCTGAAGGCAATGAAGTTGCTTTGCAAAACACAGAGGCTCTTCTTTATGAAATTATGAAAGAGAACTTTCCAGATATGTCAAGAGATCCTGAAATGCAGATTGCAGACAGGTTCAGAACCCCAGCACGACTCAACCCGAATAAGACGTCCCCCAGACACATCATAATTAACTTCACTAAAGTGAATATGAAAGACAAAATCTTGAAAGCAGCAAGACGTAAGAAAACCATAACCTACAAGGGCAAGAGTATTAGAATAACTGCAGATCTCTCTGCCGAAAACTTTCAGGCAAGAAGAGGGTGGTCATCGAAATTTAATCTCTTAAAACAAAATAAGTTTCAGCCCAGGATCCTGTATCCAGCTAAACTGAGTTTCATTTATGATGAAGAAATTAAATACTTTCATGACATCCATGCATTGAAGAAATTTGCCATAACCAAGCCAGGTCTCCAGAATATTCTCAAACCTATTCTCTATAATGACCAGTTCAGTCCTCCACCACAAAAGTAAACTAACTCAGAAACTATTGATCAAACTCCAACTTCTACACTGGCAAAAGGATTAAAAACATCCACTGGACTTTTGAACAATGCAATACCTAAAATTTTATCAGGCTTATCAATAATTTTAATCAATGTGAATGGCTTAAATTGTCCTCTAAACAGGCACAGGTTGGCTGATTGGATACAGAAACTCAGACCAGACATCTGTTGTATACAAGAATCTCATCTTACCTTAAGAGACAAATATAGCCTCAGGGTGAAGGGATGGTCATCTATATTCCAGGCTAATGGAAAGCAGAAAAAAGCAAGTGTTGCAATTATTCGCCGATACAATAGGTTTTAAACCAACAAAAGTAACCAAAGATAAAGACGGCCACTTTATATTTGTTAAGGGCAATACTCAATACAATGAGATCTCAATTATCAATATCTGTGCACCCAACCAGAATGCACCTCAATTTCTAACTGGTTTAACTGGCATGAGCAACTTGATTTCCCCCAGCTCCATCATAGTCAGAGATTTTAACACTCCATTGGCAGTGTTGGATAGATCCCCCAATAAGAAGCTTAGCAAAGAAATCTTAGATTTAAATTTAACTATTCAACTTCTGGACTTATCAGACATCTACAGAACATTTCATCCTAACAAAATGGAATACACATTTTTCTCATCAGTACGTGGAACATACTCCAAAATTGATCACATCTTAGGCCACAAATCTAACCTCAGCAAATTTTAAGGAATAGAAATTATTCCATGCATCT
>NW_003852614.1:90132-93095 GCF_000181295.1 Otolemur garnettii
GGAAAATGTTCTTCTTAGCAAAGTATCTCAAGAATGGAAGAAAAAGTATCCAATGTACACAGCCCTATTTTGAAACTAATTCATAGCTTTTATAGGAATGTCATAACCTAATTATAGCTTTAGAATACCGGAAGAGGGTAGGAGGGTGAGGTGAGGGGGATGGATGGGGGGAGGGAGAGTGATTGGTGGGGTCACCTCTATGGTTTACCTTACAAGGGTACAAGTGAATCTTTCTAAAAGCAGAGTATGAACATTTTAACTCAATATCTAAGAAAATGACATGAAGGTTATGTTAACCAGTTTGATGAGAGTATTTCAAAATGTATATGAAAATAGTACACTGTACCCCATGACTACATTAATGTACACAGTTATGCTTAAGAAATAAAAAAAATAAATAAATAAAAAGCCCCAATTTTTGGAAAGAATGCATGACAAGCTAGGGAACATGGGAGAACAGGAAGGGAATATACGGTTTTTTGGCTGCCATGTGGCTATTTCGCCAGGATATGTGTTTTCCATTATTTTTCTTAATTTTATAATGTTAAACTTTAATAATAACAAATAATTGTTGAGAACTGATTATTGAGAACTGCTTATCAAAGTTTGCATTGTTGTCAGGCCCCGCCCCCCAGGCCCCACGCCCCCCCAGTGTTGTCCCGCTTTACCAATGTTAAAATCTGGTCACCTTACCTTAAACAATTCTCTTGCCTCAGCCTCCTATTTAGCTGGGACTACAAGTGCCCACCACAACACGTGGCTATTTTTTACTTATAGTTGACATTGTTGTATAGCAGGTCCAGGCTGGGTTCAACTCAGTGTATGTGGCCAGCACCCCAACCACTGAGCTACAGGCACTGAGCTTTTAACTATATTTTTTCATTGTTTCCTTTTTCAACAGTAAGGGCTCCATTTTTGCTACTTTTTCTGCTCCTGTTATTCTTCCCCCCCCCCCAATTTTATCCCTTAAGATTTTTTGTTTGTTTGTTTTGTTTTGTATTATAGTATTTTTGTTTTTCTTCTCTATTTCTCGGAGGTGGGGTCTTGTTTCTGTTTAGGCTGATAAGGAGCTCCTGACCTCAAAGGACCCACCCAACCCAGCCCCCCAGAGGCTGGAAATTGTGGGTGCAGGTCAAAGCACCCCACTGAACATCACTATTACTCCTGTCCCTCTCTTTCTATTCCTCTCTTCTTTTTGTCAATCTTCCCTTTTACACCCCCCCTTCCTTTTCCCTTTTTGTAAAATCTTTTGTCCTTTCTTGCTCTTCACTCTTCTCTTCCTTTTGGTCCTATACCAAAAGGACACTTTAACACTTAAGGTCAGAGACAAGTAACTTAAAAAGGAGGAGGAAATGAAAGGAAAGAGTAGGGTAAGGAAGCATACAAAAAGAAAACACTCATGAGGAAGAAACAACAGAAAAATTCTGGCAACATGAAAAACCAAAACAGAGCAACCCCCACCCCAGAAGATCATGAGGTAGCTACTGCAGAGAATTCCATCTATAAATAAGTGTTAGAAATGATAGAAAGGGAATTTAAAATATGGATGGTAAAAACAATGAAGAAAATTACTGAGAAAGTGGAAAATAACCAAAAGGAAATCCAAAAACAGAATGAAATAAGAAACGAATCATTTGAAAAATCTAGAAAGTATATAACAGCTTAAGAAGCTGAAGCAGTCAGGTGAATTTTATGGCATATGAGTTGTATCTCAACAAATCAAAAGTACAAAAAAAGAGTTAAAACCTACCAACAAAAAATAGTCCAATTTCCCAAATCTATGGTTTCAAGTACAAAGTAGAAAAAGAAGTTATGTGTTTATAAAATAATTTATTTTTATTTTCCACTATGAAGTCATGAGTATTTACATGTAACTTTTCCTTTTCCCCAACTTTCTTATTAAAGTATGTTATTCTTTATCATGTAAACTTCCCCTTGTATGAAAAATAACAAATACTGATTTAAGTCATAATTAGTTAACAAATGAATGGACTAAACTTGGAATTATTTTCCTATTTTCTTTTTTTTATTAAATCATCCTGTGTACATTAATGCAGTCATGGGGTACAATGTGCTGGTTTCACATACAATTTGAAATATTTTCATCAAACTGGTTAACATAGCCTTCATGGCATTTTCTTAGTTTATGTTAAGACATTTATATTCTACATTTAGTAAGTTTCACATGTACCCTTGTAAGATGCACAATAGGTGTGGTCCCACCAATTACCCTCCCTCTACCCATCCTCCCCCTCCCCTCCCCTCCATTTCCTCTTTCCCCATATTCTTGGAGTATAATTTGGTATAATTGGGTACACTCATATGAAAGCTATAAATTAGTTTCATAGTAGGGCTGAGTACATTGGATACATTTTCCTCCACTCTTGAGATACTTTTCTTAGAAGAGTATGTTCCAGCTCCATCCATGTAAACATGAAAGAGGTAAAGTCTCCATCTGTCTTTAAGGCTGCATTATATTCCATGGTGTACATATACCACAATTTATTGGTTCATTCATGGGTCGGCGAGCACTTGGGCTTCTTCCATGACATAGCGATTATGAATTGCGCTGCAATAAACATTATGGTACAAATATCTTTGTTATAATGTGATTTTTGCTCTTCTGTATATATACCTAGTAGAGGGATTGTAGGATTGAATGGCAGATCTATTTTTAGTTCTCTAAGTGATCTCCAAACACCTTTCAAAAGGAACATATTAGTTTGCATTCTCTCCAGCAGTGTAGAAGTGTTCCCTTTTCTCCACATCCACACCAACATCCCTGGATTGGGGATTTTGTGATATGCTAATCTTGCTGGAGTTAGATGATATCTCAAAGTGGTTTTGATTTGCATTTCTCTGATGATTGAGGATGATGAGCATTTTTTCATATGTCTATAGGCTGTGCACCTGTCTTCTTCAGAGAAGTTTCTCTTCAAGTCCCTTGCCCACCCTGAGATGGG
>NW_003852614.1:93417-109788 GCF_000181295.1 Otolemur garnettii
GTGTGGGTCCAGTTTCAGTCTTCTACAGGTCACCAGCCAGTTCACCCAGCACCATTTGTTAAATAGGGAATCTTTTCCCCACTGAATGTTTTTAACTGGCTTGTCAAAAATCAAATAACGGTAAGTACCTAGGTTCATCTATTGGTTCTCTATTCTGTTCCATACATCTACCTCTCTGTTTTTGTGCCAGTACTGTGCTGTTTTGATCACTGTTGATTTATAGTATAGTCTGAGGTCTGGTAGCATGATTCCTCCTGCTTTGGTTTTTTTCCAGTTTTTGGCCAGGGTTGGGTTTGACCCCACCACCTCTGGCATATGGGGCTGGCTCCCTACTTCTTTGAGCCACAGGTGCCGCCCCTTCCCATTTTTTTTTTTAATTTCTGAGTAATGTCTTGGCTATTTGAGGTTTTTTCTGATTCCGTATTAAATGAAGTATTATTTTTTGGAGATCTTTAAAGTATGACAGTGGAGCTTTAATAGGAAATGCATTAAAATTGTATATTGCTTTGGGTAGTATGGACATTTTAACAGTGTTGATTCTTCCCAGCCATGAGCATGGTGGGTTTTTCCATTTGCTAACATTTTCAGCTATTTCTTTTCTTAGAGTTTCATAGTTCTCCTTATAGAGATCTTTCACATCCTTTGTTAGGTAAACTCCCAAATATTTCGTCTTCGTTGGCACTACTGTGAATAGAATAGAGTCTTTGACTGTTTTATCAGCTTGACTATTATTGGTATATATAAAGGCTACCAATTTATGAGTGTTTAATTTGTAACCTGAAACGCTACTGTATTCCTTGGTCACTTCTAAGAATTTCGTAGTAGAATCCCTGGTGTATTCCAGGTATATAATCATATCATCTGAGAAGAGTGAAAGTTTGATCTCTTCTGACCCTATATGGATACCCTTGATTGCCTTTTCTTCCCTGATTGAGATGGCTAAAACTTTCATTACAATGTAAAAGACCAGGGGAGACAGTGGGCAACCTTGCCTGGTTCCTGATCTGAGTGGAAATGATTTCAATTTAACTCCATTCAATACGATGTTGGCTGTGGGTTTGCTATAGATGGCCTCTATCAGTTTCAGAAATGTCCGTTCTATACCAATTTTCTTAAGTATTCTGATCATTAAGGAATGCTGGATATTATCAAAAGCTTTTTCTGCATGAATTGAGAAAATGATATAATCTTTGTTTTTTAATTTGTTTATGTGATGAATTACATTTATAGATTTACGTATGTTGAACCATCCTTGAGATCCTGGGATAAAATCCACTTGGTCATGGTGTATAATTTGATGTGTTGCTGGATTCTGTTAGGATCTTGTTGAATATTTTTCACACCAATATTCATTAGTGATATTGGTCTATAATTTTCTTTTCTTTTGGGTCTTTTCCTGGTTTGGGAATCAGGGTTATGTTTGCTTCATAGAATGTGTTGGGTAGCATTCCTTCTTTTTCTATATTTTGGAAAAGGTTGAGTAATATAGGTACTATTTCCTCTTTAAAGGTTTGGTAGAATTCCAACATGAAGCCATCTGGTCCCAGGCTTTTCTTTTTAGGGAGATTTTGTATAGTTGATGCTATTTCAGAACTTGATACAGGCCTGTTCAGCATCTCCACTTTATTCTGGCTAAGTCTTGGAAGGTGGAATGCTTCCAAGTATTGGTCTATTTCCTTCAGATTTTCATATTTTTAAGAATAAAGTTTCTTGTAATATTCATTAAGGATTTTTTGAATTTCTAAGGGTTCTGTTGTTATTTCATCTTTGCTATCTCTGATTGATAAAATTAAAGATTTTACTCTTTTTTTCCTGGTTAGGTTAGCCAAAGGGTTATCTATTTTATTGATCTCTTCAGAAAACCAACTTTTTGATTTATTGATCTGTTGTATAATCCTTTTATTTTCAATTTCATTTAATTCTGCTCTCATTTTGGTTATTTCTTTTCTTCTGCTGGGTTTGGGGTTAGAATGTTCTTTCTTTTCCAGTTGCTTGAGATGTCCCATTAGGTTGTTAACTTCTTCTCTTTCCATTCTCTTGAGGAAGGCTTGTAATGCTATAAATTTCCCTCTTAGGCCTGCCTTTGCAGTATCCCAGAGGTTGTGATAATTCATGTCTTCATTATCATTTTGTTCTGAAAATTTGGTAATTTCCTTTTTAATCCCATCTCTGACCCAGCTATCACTCAGCATAAGGTTATTTAGCTTCCATGTTTTTGCATGAGTATGCAGATTCCTGTTATTACTGAGTTCAAATTTTATTCCATGATGGTCTGAGAAGTTACAAGGTATAATTTCTATTCTTTTAAAATTTCTGAGGTTCAACTTGTGGCCTAAGATGTGGTCGGTTTTGGAGTATGTTCCATAGGCTGATAAGAAGAATGTGTATTTAGTTTTGTTAGGATGAAGTGTTCTGTCGATGTCTGTCAAATCCAAATGTTGAATGGTTAAATTTAAATCTAAAATTTTTTTTGCTTAGCTTCTTATTGGAGGATCTATTCAACACTGCCAAAGGAGTATTAAAATCTCTGACTACTATGGAGCTGGAGGAAATCAAGTTGCTCATGCCTGTTAGATTGTCTCTTATAAATTGAGGTGCATTCTGGTTGGGTGCATAAATATTAATAATTGAAATCTCATCATATTGAATATTACCCTTAACAAATATGAAATGACCATCCTTATCCTTACTTACTTTTGTTGGTTTAAAGCCTATTGTATTTGCAAATAAAAGTGCTATACCTGCTTTTTTCTGCTTTCCATTTGCATGGACTATAGATGACCATCCCTTCACCCTGAGTCTATATTTATCTTTTAAGACAAGACGAGATTCTTGTATGCAGCAGATATCTGGCCTGAGTTTTTGTATCTAGTCAGCCAGCCTGTGCCTGTTTAGAGGACAATTTAAGCCATCCACATTAATTGAGAATATTGATAAGCCTGGTAAAATTTTGGGTATGAGTTTTTCAAAAGTCCAGTGGACATTTTTAATCCTTCTACTGCTGTGGAAGTTGGAATTTAATCAAAAGTTTCTGAGTGAGTTCACTTTTGTGGTGGAGTATTGCGTTGGTCATTATGGAGGATAGGTCTGAGACTATCCTGGAGAGCTGCTGTAGTTATGGCAAATTTCTTCAATGCGTGAATGTCATTAAAGTATTTGATTTCTCCATCATAAATGAAATTCAGTTTAGCTGGATACAGGATCCTGGGTTGAAAGTTATTTGCTTTAGGAGATTAAAAGTCGATGACCACCCTCTTCTAGCTTTAAAGGTTTCAGCAGAGAGATCTGCAGTCATTCTCATATTCTTCCTCTTATAGGTTATGGTTTTCTTACATCTGGCTGCTTTCAGAATTTTCTCCTTCATGTTAACCTTAGTGAAGTTAATTATGATGTCCCTGGGGGCTGTCTTATTTGGGTTGAGTCATTCTGGGGTTCTGAAACTGTCTGCTATCTGAATTTCAGAATCTCTTGACATATCTGGAAAATTATCTTTGATTATTTCATGAAGTAAAGCATCTGTATCCTTCACAGCAAGCATATCACCTTTGGGAATTCCTATAAAGTGAATATTAGATCTCTTCAAATTATCCCAGAGCTCTCTGAGAGAATGATCCATTTTTGCTCTCCATTTCTCTTCCTCTTTGAGAGTTTGGAAGCATTCAAAAGCTTTGTCTTCAATGTCAGAAATCCTTTCTTCTGCTTGCTCCATTCTGTTACTGAGGGATTCTACTGTATTTCTCAGATCTTTGAGGGCTGCAAAATCTTGTCTCAATGCGTCAAAAATCTTTGGTGATTTTGTCTTTGAATTCGTTGAATTCTTGAGCCAACTTTTTAAATGCTTCTTGAATTTCTAGTTCCAACTTTGCCTCTATTCTATTAATCTTATTTGCAATCCAAATTCTGAATTCTAGTTCTGACATCTTAGCCATCTGTTTATGAATGGGATCTTCCATTGTGTCTGCCATATTCTTCCTGGGGGGGGGGTGGTCTACTCTGGTTATTCATGTTACCAGAGTTTTCCACTAATTCTGCCTCATGATAATTTTACACCATTTGGCTAGATGAGCAGATAAGAAGAAGTTGAGTGGAGGGCTCCAGGAGTAGTGATTAACCAGCCCTTTGCCCAAAAGCTGGGACTGGTGTCTGTACCTTTTCCCCGAGAGTTTTGCCAAGGACCCATACAATGCTGTGGCCTGAGAAACTATGGGCCTGCTTGGTGTGGTGGGGCTAAGTGGCTCTGTCATGTTTTCAGCTGGTCTCTGTCCTACCCTAGTATATCAGTTACTCTGAGTTGAAGTCTCAGCTGTGGAGAAATACCAGCAATTACGTCACCCTGCCCCCCAAAGGCAACAATTCAAACAGGAAAATCAAACCTTCCCACAACCACACATCCAGGGTCCCACTTTGGATAGTCCTCAGGTGATTGGACCAGTTCAAGAGGTCCAAATCAATTGTCCCAGTCAGCACTGGTCTCAGGTGGGAAAGTTCAAAATGTTTCCAGTAACTAGATAGCAGGGATCTGTTAGCAGCTCAAGTATGACTCACTCTGGTGCTCCGTGAGGTCAGAAGGACCCATCCAGCAAATAAATTAGTCTGGGAAGGTTGATGCCTCCTTCCCTACCTTGCACCTCTGTCACACCCAGTTACTGGTAACCCCACAGGGCTGTGACCCAGTTCCCTCTAATGAGCAGATCCTCCAGGGGGTTGTGCTTGCCTCAGTCAGAGGAAGATCTATGTCTCCTCAGCCAGGCCACCGCTCTCTGCCACTATCCGGCAGGGAGAGGTAGGGCCTGACAGCCTTGGGTGCTTAATGGAGGCTGGAGCAGTTCACTCATTTCCAGCCCCATCCCCTGATTGATGTTGCTGGAAAAACAGAACAACTTCGCAGAATTTGTTTCTGTCCCTGCTATATTCCCCTGTGGATCAGATGCTGTTTGAGTTCACAAAAACTGCAACTCAGTCAAAGTCTGTGCCGCTGTCTGGCCTTGGGGCAGGTGTAGTTAGAGCTCACACTCAGCTGTCAGTTCCAGCGTCTGCCCACCCGCCTTTGTCTCAGCCATGATCCCTTGAGGGCTGGGTGTATCTTAGGCTCAGTAAAGCAGTCCTCTGGGTCAACGCCGCCCTGGGAGTCTGCCATCTTTGCACATGCATATTTTGGTCCCCAAGCTCTGCTCAGGCCAGTACTGCCTCAGGCCTACCCTTTACTCATGGGACCTGCATTTCCATCCAAGATCTGTTCTGCCAGTGGCTACCACCACAGAAGATGCCTGGCTTCCATTGGTTGCTCAGAGAGACAGGGAATGTCTGTCCGGAATGGCCCCAGAGGGGATAGGGATAAGGCGTGAGCCCTATTGTTCCCGCCAGGGCTGCTGCTCTGTGCTTCAGGGCACTGCCACTCCCTCTGGTTCCCTCTCAGTTGACTGTCCTCTCCTTACTCCCATGCCATGCCACAGAATCAGCACAGACCATCAACAGCCCTGGCCCTGTCCACACCACTCAAGAAAATGCCCAAGAATCTGGATTCCATGGGGGACAGGCTTCCAGACCTCAGGGTGAGAGTGGAGGGGAGTGCTGAGAGTTCCAAATTGCAGGTAGAGAATATATACAGTTTTATGCCTGGCAGGAAAGTGCCATGGCACCCTAGTAGGGGAAGAAGGTCTGGTTTTTAGAGGGTCTCTCCCATTGAATAAAATGGGAGAATGTTTGAACTCTGCTCACTTGTTTATATGGAGTATAATGTAAGCCCTTCTCATGGGGTAGGGGACTCCCATCCACTTGGCAAATGGATTTTGTACCTTTTATTTGTATCCTTGGAGTCGCAGCTCGCCTCAGCAGGGTTGATGTGCATTCTTCAACCTTCTCTCTTGGCTCAGCTCCAACCCATCGGCTTACTTGCTGAACTTCTGTTCGTTAACTCTCCTTCTGGACGGGAGTCTCTGTGGAAAGCTGGCTTCAGTCGGCCATCTTGTCTCTTCCCTGTCTTCCAATTTTCATATATATTTAGTGTTAGGAATTTCAGAATATATAAGGATGATTAATATCATTCATTAACAATGCAATCTATGTGAAATAATCAATGTATATTAGAATCAATAATCTTTCTTTTTTAAGATACAACAGTATTTTATAAACGTTATATTTAAAATAGAATTTTAATCTATCTACTCACAAAACCTAACTTAAAACATGATACATTTATCTCTCTAGCTGATTTGATGTTACTGTTTTACATACAACACTCATTTTGTTTTATGTCAAGAACCTGAACTAAATTAAATTTGTTTTATCAGAAAACATTTCCCTCTTAGACATAAAAGTGCTTTATAAATGAAGGCACCGACAATAACTACTTTCAGATGGTACAGAATTTCTTATTTCTTGAAAACTCTGTTGTTGACCACTTCTTCATTAGTTACCTGTAGCATGACACCTTCCCATGGTAAATTGGAAGAAGCTCAATATCAGCTCTTCCCACCATAACCCCCACTTCCTCCACTGCCTCCTGGACCATAGTTTCCTCCACCATATGGTCCACCCATGTTCCTGCTACCACCAAAGTTTCCACTCTTCATTGGACCATAGTTAGAAGGTTGCTAGTTATAATTTCCAAAATCATTGTAATTTCCACTTCCATAATTTCCTCCTCCATAGTTGTCATAGCCACCTCTGTAGTCCCCACCCTGATTGCCATATCCAGGTCCTCCACCATCATATCCTCCTCCATAACCAGGGCTACCTCCAAAATTGCCACCTTCAGGTCCTGCTCCATACCCATTATAGCCATCCCAAATCCACATCCACTTCCAGATCTATCAAATCCTCTTCTAAAGTTACTTCCTGGTCCTGGTCCAAAATTTCCACCACACAACGTGAATCTCCAAAACCAAAGTTGCCTCCTCTTCCATTCCTAGAACTCTGAACTTCCTGAATTTCTTGTCTAGACAAAGACTTTCTTACTTCTGCATTATGTCCATTGATGGTGTGGTATTTCTGCAATACAATTTTATCCACAGGAGCATGAGCATCAAGAGTAACAAAGTCAAAGCCTCTTTTCTTTCCAGGCTGCCTATTGGTAATTATCTCAATGGTATCAATTTTTCCATATTCCTCGAAGTAATCTCTAAGGTGATGCTCCTCAGTATCTTCTTTAATTCCACCAACAAACACTTTCTTCACAATTACATGATCCCCTGGTTTTCCAGACTCCTCTCTTGCTACAGCATGTTTTGGTTCAACCACTCTCCCATCAATTGAATGAGGTCTTGCAGCCATGGCAGCATCAACCTCAGCCATGGATGAGAAAATTAAAAAAACAAATACTCTTGATCTTTTGCTTGCAGGATCTCTCATTACCATACAGTCTGTAAGTTTGCCCCATTGCTCATAGTAGTTCCTCAAACTTTCTTCTGTGGTTTCAAAGCTTAAGCCACCAATGAAGAGTTTACAGAACTGTTCCTTTTCTCTCTCCATTGTAGACTCAGTCACTTTGGCCTGATTTCCCGCAGCTGAGCAAGATGAGAGACATCTCCGCAGATGAACATGAGCCGAACTCATCCTGGCATTGTAGTGAAAACTGCCCCTGCTCAAGAAACAACCCTGCTAGGAGCACCTCCACACAGGACCTGGCACGGCTGCTCTAGGTTCAATAATCTTTCAGGCATGGCACCTGTGGCTCAAGTGGCTAAGGTGCCAGCCACATAAACCTAAGGTGGTGGGTTCAAATCCAGCCCAGGTCCACCAAAACAACAATAACAGCTGCAACCAAAAACAAAAAACAAAAAACAATAGCCAGGCATTGTGGCAGGCACCTGTGGTCCCAGCTACTTGGGAGGCTGACGCAGGAGACTCGCTTGAGCCCAGAAGTTGGAGGTTGCTGTGAGCTGTGATGCCATAGCACTCTACCCAGGGGGATAGCTTGAGGCTCTGTCTCAAAAAAAAAATAATCTTTCATAGACATGTATAATTAGCATTTTCTATTTACATTTCTTAATTAAAATAAAATCTCCTAGTTTAAAAAAAAAGAAATTGAAGCAGTCAATCAGGGAACATAAAGATGCAGTAGAAAGTATAAATAACAGATTAGACCATGCAGAAGAAAGAATCTCAGAGGTAGAGGATAAAGCTCTTAAACTAACTTAGGCAGTTAAAGAGACAGAAAAAGAGAGAGAGACAATGCAGAATGATCACTGACAGAATTATGGGACTTCATGAAGCATTCAAACATACCAGTTTTAGGTATCCCAGAAGAGGAAGAAGAATGCCCCAGAGGAATAGAAGCCTTACTAGAAGATATCATAAATGAAAATTTCCCAAGTATCACCAAAGATTCTGACACATTTCTTTCAGAGGGATATCAAACCCCAAGTCATCTCAACTCAAACAGAGTTTCTACAAGACACATTGTCATGAAACTGTCAAAAGTCAAGATGAAAGAAAAAATTCTGCAAGCAGCCAGGAGTAAGCTTGACTTACAGGGTCAAATCCATCAGGATGACAGTGGACTTCTCAAGTGAACCTTTTCAAGCCAGAAGATAATGGTCATCTACCTTTAACCTTCCTAAACAAAACAATTTTCAGCCCAGAATTCTATGTTCTGTTAAGCTAAGCTTTAAAATTGATGAAGAAATCAAATATTTTACTGATATGCAAACATTGAGGACAATGGCCACAACAAGACCAGCTCTACAGTAAATACTTAGACCTGTTCTACACACTAACCATCACAATGGACCACCAGCAAACTAAACATCCACAGACTAAAAGACAAAACCTAGCTTCCACAACTCTATGCTCAGTTTTTCATAAACAATGGACTATCACAAAATAAGATGAAAAGAACTCCACCACACTTATCAATTCTCTCACTAAATATTAATGGCTGGAATTCCCCCACTGAAGAGGCACAGGCTGGCCAATTGGATAAAAAAGTACAAGCCATCCATATGTTGACTATAGGAAACACACTTAGCCTCAAAGAACAAAACAAGACTCAGAGTTGGAAAACAATATTTCAGGCAAATGGAAATCAGAAGAAAGGAGTGGTTATGATCTTATTTTCAAATACAAGTAGATTTAAAGCAACTAAAGTAAAAAGAAGACAAAGATGGACACTTCATATTGGTCAAGGGAACAATACAACAAGAAGACATTTCAATTCTAAATATTTATGCACCCAACTTAAATGTTTCCAGATTGTTGAAACAGACCTTAATTAATCTGAGCAATATGATATTCAATAACACCTTAATAATAGGGGACTTTAACATTCCTCTTACAGAGTTAGACAGATCCTCTAAACCAGCAGTTCTCAACCTATGGGTCACGACCCACAGGAACTGTATTAAAGGGCTGCAGCATTAGGAAAGTTGAGAACCACTGCTCTAAACAGAAACTAAACAAAGATACAGGGACTAAAACTTGACCCTGGAACAACTGTGCTTAATAGATACATACAGAACACACCATCCCAAAGCCAAGGAAAGTACATTCTTCTTTTCAGCTCATGGAACCTTCTCCAAAATAGATCATATCCTAGGACACAAATAAATCCTCAACAAAATTAAAAGAATTGAAATTATACTTTGTATCTTCTCAGACCACAAGGCTATAAAGGTAGAATTCAACTCCACTAAAAATTATCATCCCCACACAAAGGCATGCAAACTAAACAACCTTATGCTGAATGACAGTTGGGTCAAAGAAGAGATAAAGGAGAAAATCATTAACTTCCTTGAGCATACAACAATGAAGACATAAGCTACAAAAACCTATGGGACACTGCAAAAGCAGTCCTAAGAGGGAAATTTATCACATTAGATACCTATATCCAAAAAACAAAAAGCACATCAACAATCTAACGAATCATCTTAAAGAAATGGAAAAGGAAGAGTAATCCAATCCCAAACCTAGCAGAAGAAAAGAATAACCAAAATTAAATCAAAAATAAATGAAATTGCTTTCCACTCAGCTCAATGGTAATGCAGTTGCCTAGCAGGTAGTCAGGCAACTCTCACCCAAAGGGCCAGAGTGCAAGATTCAATATGCTGATTTAGAAGATGGCTATAACTTCCATGGAAACAGGTGGAAATGCTACAGACACAGTCTTCTTCATTTACAGGGTGCCATTGAAGACTGGAATACCAAAAGCAGCATATTCTGTTGTGTCCTTCAGCTTGGAGATATCATTGATGGGAATAATGCACAGTATAAAGCATCAGAAACATCCCTAGAACTTGTTATGAACACATTCCAGAAGCTTAAAGTTCCAGTTCACAATACATAGGGAAATCATGAATTCTATAATTTCAGTAGAGACTATTTAACAAACTCTAAACTAGCACATCATCCTGAGACCATGCCTTCAGAGAATTACTACACTTATCATTTTGTACCATTCCCTAAATTCCAGTTTATTTTCATGGATGGTTATGACTTGAGTGTCTTGGGTGTGGATCAGTCTTCTCCAAAATACCAAGAGTATATGAAGATTCTGAGGGAATACAATCCAAATACAGAATTGCATAGTCCTCTAGGACTTTTAGGACCCTAGTTTGTCCAGTTGAATGGAGGATTCAGCCAAGAACAGCTGAACTGATTGAATGAAGTTCTTACATTCTCTGACACAAACCAAGAAAAGATGGTGAGTGCCATCCTCTCATTTACCCAGAGTCCTCTGACAGTGTGTGCCTGGCCTGGAACTACAGAGATGCCTTATGCCTTGGCAGTCATTTGGTCTCATGGGTGTGTGGTGTGTTTGTTTGTTGGTCATACTCATGACAGTGCCTACTCTGAGGATCCTTTAGGTGAGTACCATGTCAATCTGGAAGGAATTATTGAGACAGCTCCAGACAGCCAAGCTTTGGTCACAGTTCATGTCTATCCTGATAAGATGATGTTGGAAGGGAGAGTTCCAGACAGAATTATGAATTATAAGAAGGAAAAAGCAGTCCATTTTTAGTCTGATCTCACAAAGAGAATGAGCTTTGTGTTCACTCTTCTTAAAAATGAAAACAAAAATAAAAAGCCTCAATCTCATTGTTCAGTATTCTGCTTACATAAAAAAATGTATTTGTGGGTTCAGTGTGCTTTAGTTGATGAAACATTCAGAATTGTCATTTTGTATAATGTGTCTAGTATAAGTTAGAAAGAAACATAATAAATCAGGGAGGAGGCTGAAGTAGGGACATGTGGTCTCATAAGAATTTTATTTGGCCTTCCCTGAAATTTTTTTGCTTTTTACAAGAATGTATTCATGTGTTAACTGTAACTTAAAGTTCATAATTAAAAAATAAGCTTAAAAAAGAAATAAATGAAATTGAAAACAAAAGAATCATTCAGAAAATTAATGAAACAAAAAGTTGGTTCTTCAACAAGATGAATTAAATTGATTAACCATTGGCCAGATTAACCAGAAATAAAAAAGTAAAGCTTTAATAACCACAGTCAGTAATGAAAAGGGGGAAATAACAACTGATACCACAGAGACACAAGATATTATTTACAACTACTACAAAAAAAATCTATGCTCAGAAATTTGACAATGTGGAGGAAATGGACCAATACCTGGAATTACATCATCTCCCTAGACTTAACCAGGAAGAAATAGATCTCCTGGATAGACCAATATCAGGTACTGAGATTACAGACACAATAAAAGAGCTTCCAACAACAACAACAAAAAAAAAGCCCTGGACAACATGGCTTCACATCAGAATTCTATCACACCTTCAAAGATGAGCTTGTACCTATACTGAAGAACCTATTCGAAAACATTGAGAAGGATGGAACCTTCCCCAACATGTTCTATGAACCAAATATCACCTTGATTCCAAACCCAGGAAAGGACCCAACTAAAAAGGAGAACTACAGACCAATTTCAGCAATTAAATCAATGCAAAAATGCTCAACATCTTAGCTAATAGATGGCAACTACACTTTAAAAAAAATTATACATAATGATCAAGTAGGTTTCATCCAAGGGATGCAAGACTGATTTAACATACACAAATCCATAAATGTAATACACTGCATCAATAAAAGCAAAAACAAAGATCATATGACCCTCTCAATAGATGCAGAAAAAAAGCATTTGGCAAAGTCCAGCATCCTTTTCTAACAAGAACACTCAAGAAAATAAACATAGTGGCACATTTCTTAAGTGCTTAAAACTATGTATCACAAACTCACAGCCAATATCGTAGTGCATGGAGTAAAACTGAAAGTTTTTCCACTTAGAACTGGAAGCAGACAAGAATGTCCACTACTGCCACTATTATTTAACATTGTGCTGGAAGTTCTAGTCAATGCAATCAGGCAAAAGAAAGTTACAAGGGGCAGCCAAATGGCAGCAGAGGATGTCAAACTCTCACTCTTTGCTGAAGATATGATCTTAGACTTAGAAAACCCCAGAGACTCAACTTCAAAACTCCTGGAAGTGATCAGGAGTGACAGTAATGTCTCAGGGTATAAAATCAATGTCCACAAATCAGTAGCCTTTGTATACGCCAATAACAGCCAAGTTGAGAAGCTAATCAAATACACAGTTCCCTTCATAGTAGCTTCAAATAAAATGAAATGCCTAGGAATGTACCTAAAAAAAAGGGGGGGTGAAGGATCTTTACAAAGAGAATTATGAAATCCTAAGAAAAGAAATAGCAGAAGACATTAACAAATAGAAAAACAAACCATGCTCCTGTCTGGGGAAAATCAGCATTGTCAAAATGTCTATTCTACTCAAAGCAATGCAATTTCCATTAAAATACCAACATCATACTTTGAAGAACTGGAAAAAATAATACTTCATTTTGTATGGAACCAGAAAAAAACATGTATAGCCAAGGCTATTCTTAGTAATAAAAAACAAAGTCAAGGCCAGGCACAGTGGCTCATGCCTATAATCCTAGCACTCTGGGAGGCCAAGGCAGGTGGATTGCCTAAGCTCACAAGTTTAAGACCAGCCTGAGCCAGAGCAAAACCTTGTCTCTAAAACAGCTGAGCATTGTGGCAGGCACCTGTAGTCCCAGGTATTTGGGAGACTGAGGCAAGAGAATCGCTTAAGCCCAAGAGTTGGAGGTTGCTGTGAGCTGTGACACCTTGGTACTCTATCAAGGGTGACAAAGTGAGACTCTGACTCAAAAAAAAAAAAAAAAGAGGGCAGCACCTGTGGCTCAGTGAGTAGGACACCGGCCCCATATACCAAGGGTGGCAGGTACAAACCTGGCCCCGGCCAAATTGCAGCAAAATAATAGCCGGGTATTGTGGGGAGTTCCTGTAGTCCCAGATACTTAGGAGGTGGAGGCAAGAGAATCACCTAAGCCCAAGAGCTGGAGGGTGCTGTGAGCTTGACACCACCGCACTCTACCAAGGGCAACAAAGTGACACCCTATCTCTAAATAATAAAAAAATAGGGCAGCGCTTGTGGCTCAGTGAGTAGGGCACTGATCCCATATACCAAGGGTGGCGGGCTCAAACCCGGCCCAGCAGAACTTCAACAAAAAAATAGCTGGGTGTTGTGGCAGGTGCCAGTAGTCCCAGCTACTTGGGAGGCTGAGGCAAGAGAATCGCCTAAGCCCAGGTATTGGAGGTTGCTGTGAGCTGTGTGTGCCACAGCACTCTACTGAGGGTGATAAAGTGAGTCTCTACAAAAAAAAGAGAGAGAGAGAGAAAGGAAGAAAGAAAGGAAGGAAGGAAGGAAGAAAGAGTGGGAAAAACTCTTAACAATGTTGGCCTGGGCAAAGATTTTATGAAGACTTTATTGGCAATCACAACAACAACAAAAATAAACAAATAGAACTGCTTCTGCACAGCTAATGACACAACTAAAGCAAACTAACAACCTTCAGAATAGAAAAATATATTTGCATGTCGCAAGTCTGACAAAGAGGTGATAACTAAGATCTACAGAGAACTCAAATTAATAAACAAAAAGAGAGCAAACAATCCCATCTATCACTGGGCAAGAGACATTAACAGAACTTTCTCCAGCTCGGTGCCTGTAGCTCAAGCAGCTGGGGTACCTGCCATGTGCACTGGAGTTGGCGGGTCGATTCCAGCCCGGCCTGACAAGCAACAATCACAACTACAACCAAAAAAATAGATGAGCATTGTAGTGGTCACCTGTAGTCCAAGCTGCTTGGGAGACTGAGGCAAGAGACTCACTTAAGCCCAGGAGTTGGAGGTTGCTGTGAGCTGTGATGCTGCAGCACTCTACCCAGGGCAACAGCTTGAGACTCTGTCTCAAAAAAAAAAAAAAAGAAGAACTTTCTCTGAAGAACACAAATGAATGGCTAACAAAAAAAAAAAAAAAAAACCCGCTCATTGTCCCTCATCATCAGAGAAATGCAAATCAAAAACCACTCTGAGATATCATCTAACCCCAGTGAGAATAGCCCACATCACAATGTCTCTAAGTTGCACATGGCTGGTGTGGATATGGAGAGAAGAGAACACTTTTACACTGTTGGGAGTACTGCAAATGAATACAGCCTCTTTGGAAAGAAGTATGGAGAATCCTCAAAGAACTCAAAATAGACCTTCTCTTTGATCCAGCAATCTCATAGTAGGTATATATGCAGAAGAAAAAAACAATTTTATCATAAGGACATTGGCATTAGATTCTTTATCACACCTCAATTTACAATTGTCAAGATGTGGAAACAACCTAAATGCCCATTAACTCAGGAATGGATTAATAAACTGTGAGATACACACACACACACACACATACCCCATGGAATACTATTCAGGCATAAAAAATATGGAGACTTTACATCTTTTGTGTGAACCAGATGGAGTCAAAACACATTCTTCTTAAGTATCACAAGAATGAAAAAGCAAGAATCCAATGTACTCAATTCTAATATGAAGCTGGTAGAAGATCGAATACATGACCACACAAGAGAAAAATTCAATTCAATTCAAGATGAAGGGAGGGAGGAGGAAAGGAAAAGAAGGAGGTGAGGAGAGGAGGGAGGGACTTGGTGTGCTCCCACTTAATGGGCACAATTGTAAGGGTATATGACATACCTCTGGGTGCATGGCACAACTACAACAGGGACTTTACCTAACAAATGCAAACATTGTAACCTAATTGTTTATACCCTCATATTAATCTGAAATTTACAGAAAAGAAAAACTAAACCTAAAGGAAAGGAAGGAAATAATAAAGATTAAAGCAGAGTTAAATGAAATAGAAAAATATCAATAAAACTAAAGTTGGTTTTTTGGAAAGATCAACAAAATTGACAAATGCTTAGTAAGGTTTTAGGGGGAAAAAAAGACTCTAACTAAAATCAGAAATGAAAGAGGAGACATTATAAGCAATGCCACAGTATTATGTAAGAGAATATTATGAACTATTGTATACCAACAAATTGGGTAACCTAAAAGAAATGGATAAATTCCTCGAAATAGTCAACCCACCAAGACTGAATCATGAAGAAATTACAAATCTGAACAGATCAATAATGAGCAAGATTGAATCAGTAATCAAAACCATACAGTGGTGATGGCACAAATGTGACTCTTGCCTCCTAGCATTTCCTAACACCTGAGAGGAATGTGGAAGACTCAGGAGAGGTCACCAAAGAAGACCTCCAACAGAGAAAGAGCTCTCTGCCCACATTGCTATGTCAAAAGCCTCTATCTACCCTGCCCCTTTGGCCCTCACCCAGTCCGCTTGCCAACAGCCCCAGGCCTGGCTCCTCTGGGCCACTGATGGAGTCAGGTGAAAGGCAGCTGCCCCCTCGGGCGGATTACCTGCCTGCCTGCCTGTCCTGCTGTAATATGATGTTCTCATCATTCGTGCCCAAACCTCCATAGCTAAAAGGTGGTATTTTCCTTTGAATACAATGGTTCCTATAATTAAAAATATTCTTTAATTTTTTTCTTTTTTGAGATGGAGTCTCACTATGTTGCCCTGGGTAGAGTGCTGTGGTGTGTCACAGCTCACAGCAACTTCAAACTCTTGGGCTTAAGCGATTCTCTTGCCTTGGCCTCCCAAGTAGCTGGGACTACAGTCACCTGCCACAACACTATTCATTAATTAAAAAAAAAAAAAACTATACCAACAGAGAAGCCCAAGACTATATAGCTTCACTGGAGAGTTCTACCAAACATTTAAATAATTATCCTGAAATTCTTCCCAAAAATTGAAAAGGACATAAAAAAGAAAAATCCCTGATGATAGTATAGAGCCTGCATTGATAGGGGCACAGACTAGAAATAGGGAGACCAGCCAAAGAAGATGAAATATTTAGGAGTTTACCTAACAAAGGATGCGAAAGATCTCTATAAAGAGAACTATGAAACTCTAAGGAAAGAAATAGCTGAAAATGTTAACAAATGGAAAAACATACCATGCTCATGGCTGGG
>NW_003852614.1:111788-114441 GCF_000181295.1 Otolemur garnettii
AAAAAAAAAAAAAGAAATGGCTAGGAAGTGACACTGCCAATAGTTTAGAGAAGGAAAAAGTCAGTAGTGACAGATTTGGGACCTAGGTTCCTGAGAGAATTATGTAACCACTAGCAAAAATAGGGAATTCAGGAAAAGGAAGCAATTTGAAGAGAGATGAATTTTGCTTTGAACACACCGAATTTGAGGTATGTGTGGGATAACCAAATATAGAAGACATGTAGGCAATTTGAAACACAGATCTGGAACTCTAGAGAGAGGTAGGAGCTGAAGGTACCAAGTGGGGATTTTTTCTGTTTAAAGATAGTGGTTGAAACCAGAGATGGGCTAACTACCAGCCCACAGGCCAAATCAAACCCACCACTTGTTCCTGGACGTCTGGCAAGCTAAAATGTTTTTTATATTCTAAATGTTTATAATAAGCACCTGCACAATTGCCTTGATTTTTACCTCTTGGCCCAAAAAGCTGAAAAGATTCACTCTCTGATCTTTAAGAAAAGTCTGCCAACCCCTAGTTGAAACCATGAGCATAGAAGTGTTCACCAAGTTAGTGGTGTCAAAGGAAGAGCATCATGCTTGAGGAAGAACATAGACAGAGGTAAAACCACAATAAAAGCAGCAATGGAGATCAAGGACAATGTTTTTAAAAAAAGACAAAAAGGCAGAGTGGGTCAGAGTGCCAAGTGCTAGACAGAGTATGAGGACTGTCATCTGGGTTTGGCAGCTGGGAGGTCATTAGGTTAGTGGTCGTTAGGTTGGTGATCAAGAAGAGTGGTGGGAACAGAATTCAGACTGTAAGAGATTAACAAGTGATGAGCAGGTAGGACAATGTGTGTAGACTATTCTTTGAAGACTTAAATGTCTTCAAAGGGATGAGTCAGTATCTGGTATGGAGGGCTGAGAAGGTGGTTTTAGAATGGAGGAGATCTGAATGTATTACATACTGAGGGGAAGGAGACGTAGAAAGAACAACTGAAGAGGCAAATAAAATGGAGGATCATTGTTGGAGCAAGGCCTGGAGGAAGCACTACAGAGAGGGAGTCAGGGCTCTGGTCAGAAGAGAGTGCTGGCAAGGAATTCTTCCTCATCCATGGCAGGTGGAGACCAGGGAGAGGCAGTGAGATTTTCTGGCAGTGAGGGTGTCCCTACAGCATAAGATAAAAGGACATTTTCTCCTGAAAACTTGGACATTTGGAAGCTAAAACAGTAAGCATAGGGTTGTCCAAGCCTAGAACTTATCTAGAGAAAGGGAATGTGGAAATGCAAGGTAACAGTAAGCACACAGTGAAACCGCTGGCCATGGAGTTCTTGCTTGGTGGAGAGGTGACTTGAGACAACGGGAAGCCGGCCTAGGAGAATGAGGACAGCTTGAGGGACTAGAACCAAAGCTGAAGACAGAATGAGTTTGATGGAAGGAATAGAACAGAAAGAATCAGAGGTTACGCTCAAAAAAGAGAATTTCCAAGCTTAAAATCTTGAAAATGAAACTATGATTGAGTGAAGAAGAAAGCATCCTAGGTGTGACTGAATGTGTGGGAGGTCAAATAAGAATCGGGGTAGAGATGACTGAAATAAAAAGGAACAGTCATAGGGTGTCATTTAGTCTTCATTGCATACTTAGGAAATGGAAGGTGAAGGAAGTGAGGTACTGAAAGGTTAAGTGACCAGCTAGGAAATGGCAGAGTTCGACTTTGAACCCTGATCTATGACTCTAAGATCCACTAGATTGTGTCATGATGGGAACATGGTGCTTTGCTCTCAATGAGGGTTAAGAGCTGGGAATGGGGTAAAAAAAGATGGCACAGAGAGAGAAGGACAATGTCCTGCGGGTAAAGGCAGGTTGAAACAGGATTAAACATGAAATTAGTTTAAACATTGGGAAAGGGATAAAGAGGATTGATCTGTATGAACCAGGCTCCTAAATTAGGAACTTAATTTGTTATTTCTTTCTCTGGGCCACTTTTAACTAAAATGGTTCTGTGGAGGTTATTAGTGCGAAGCACATGATGATTTGCAGAACACTTTCACTTCATCTTGGTATATTCACAACAATCTCTGAAGATATAGCTATTATTATTTTGCTCATTTTACTGAGGAAAACACAGGGGCTCATGATCACACAGGAAGTGGTGGATATAGGTGTGCAGTCCAGATGTAATGATATTTGGCTGACTCAACAGAGTAAAAGTAGACCTTACTGCCCACATCACACCCCTGAGCGTTGAAAGTAACCTCTAGCTCCAGTACCTTCAGTCTAAGGTGAATGAAACCAGAAGGAGGTGGGCTGGGAGAATGAGCCTGGGAGACCTCCAACCGTATCCTTGGAGAGAACTATTAAGAATCTTACAAGTTGGCAGGAATATAGCAATGCTATGCATAGCCTCCGGGCGTCCTCAAACTACAGCCTGCCTAGGACATTTATCCGGCCCACCAGGTGCTTTTGCTGCCACTGCCTATCCTGCTTAGCAGCTGACTCATCCCGGGGCCTGCAGTCCAGCCCTCCAACCGTCTGAGGGACAGTGATCTGGCCCCCTGTTTAAAAAGTTTGAGGACCCCTGGCCCCTTCAAGGAATTCATTATTTGAAGAAGAAAGAATTGTTTAAAAAAAAGATTATAATCCAATATGCTAACTTCCTTTTTTTTTTTTTTTTTT
>NW_003852614.1:115199-136858 GCF_000181295.1 Otolemur garnettii
TGTGGTGGGCGCCTGTGGTCCCAGCTACTTGGGAGGCTGAGGCAGGAGACTCGCTTGAGCCCAGGAGTTGGAGGTTGCTGTGAGCTGTGATGATGCCACGGCACTCTACCCAGGGGAACAGCTTGAGGTTCTGTCTCAAAAAAAAAAAAAAAAAAATTGTATTCTGAGCAATCTTTCCATTGTGAGGCAAGATTGGGGCACAGAGAATTCAGACAAGAGAGGCTGTCGCAGTGTACAGACACAGTTGCGTGAGGAATTTCTGCCATTCTCAGTGCAGTGGAGTAAAGCTTGTTCCTCTCCTGCTGCGTCATGCAGGTTGAATTGACCAAAGCAATGGTGATGGAGAAGCCTAGTCCCCTGCTGGTTGGGTGGGAGATTGTGAGGCAGTATTATACACTGCTGAACCAGGCCCCAGACATGCTACATAGATTTTATGGAAAGAACTTGTCCTATGTCCATGAGGGATTGGATTCAAATGAAAACCCAGCACATGCAGTCTGTGGGCAGAAAGAAATCCATAGGAAAGTGATGTCACAAAAACTTACCAACTGCCACACCAAGATTTGACGTATTAATGTTCATGCCACTTTGAATGATGATGTGGTGGTCCAAGTGATGGGGCTGCTCTCTAATAACAACCAGGCTTTGAGGAGATTCATGCAGACATTTGTCCTTGCTCTTGAGGGCTCTGTTGCAAATAAGTACTATATTCACAATGATATCCTTAGATACCAAGATGAGGTCAGTCATGGCTTTGTCATTGAGCCTCAGGAGGAATCTGAGGAAGAAGTAGAGGAACCTGAAGAAAGACAGCAGACACCTGAGGTGGTTCCTGATGATTCTGGAACTTTCTATGATTAGACTATTGTCAGTGATGACATGGAAGAACATTTAGAGGAGCGAGTTGTTGAACCAGAGTCTGATCCTGAACCAGAACCAGAGCAAGAACCTGAATCTGAGATCCAAGAGGAAAAGTCTGAGCCAGTGTTAGAAGAAACTGCTCCTGAGGATACTCAGAAGAGTTCTTCCCCAGCACCTGCAGACACAGCTCAGACAGTCCAGGAAGACTTGAGGATCTTTTCTTGGGCATCTGTAACCATTAAGAACCTTCTACTCAGTGGAGCTGTTCCAGTTTTTAGAATACCACCTCATGTTGTTAAAGTACCAGCTTCACAGCCTCATCCAGAGTCTAAGCTGAAACTCAGATTCCACCACAGAGATCTCAAAGAGATTAAAGAGTGCGAGAACAACAGATAAATATTCCTCTCCAGAGGGGCCCCAGACCAATTCATGAGGCTGGTGAACAAGGTGATATTGAACCCCGAAGAATTGTTAGACACCCGGACAGTCACCAACTACTAACTGGCAATCTGCCTCATGGGGTGGACAAATCAGAGCTTAAATATTTCTTTCAAAATTATGAGAATGTGGTGGAACTGTGCATCAAGAGTGGTGGGAAATCACCCAATTTTGGTTTCGTTGTGTTTGATGATTCTAAGCCTGTTCAAAAGGTCCTTAGCAACAGGCCCATCATGTTCAGTGGTGAGGTCCACCTGAATGTGGAAGAGAGACTCGAGCTGCCAGGGAAGGGGACCATTGAGATAACTGCCTTCAGGGACCTGGAGGCCCTTGAGGTAAGCTGGGTGGTAGAATGAGAGGCCCTCCCCGTGGAGGCATGGTGCAGAAACCAGGATTTGGAGTGGGAAAGGGGACTGCTCCGAGGCAGTGAATTGTTCCTCACTGATCTTCACATAGCAGTTCACACCCTAACTCCTGCAGAATGGTGAATTTCTTCAATTAGCCTTTGCTATCTTGAGAGTATGATCCTAGTCTGTTATAAACTGCTTACGTTTGTACCATTTCACTTCTTTTTCTTCTTCTTTTTTTTTAGAGATAGAGTCTCACTTTGTCGCCCTTGGTAGAGTGCTATGGCATCACAGCTCACAGCAACCTCCAGCTCTTGGGTTTAGGCAATTCTCTTGCCTGAACTGCCCGAGTAGTTGAGACCACAGGCACCCACCACAACGCCTGGCTACCATTTCACTTCTTGTGTTAATGATGTGTGCTCCTTCCCTATCCCTTCTCTCTCCTGACCTTGAGTCCTTCACTTCCAATTTTGAGGAATAGTATTTTAGGAGTAATGATTTTTTTTTTTTTTTTGGAGACAGAGTCACACTATGTCACCCTGGGTAGAGTGCTGTGGTGTCACAGCTCACGGCAACCTCCAACTCTTGGCCTTAAGCAATTCTCTTGCCTCAGCCTCCTAAGTAGCTGGGACTACAGATGCCCCCCCACAATGCTGGGCTATTTTTTGGTTTAGTTGTCATTGTTGTTTGTTGTTTGGCAGTCCCAGGCTGGATTGGAACCCACCAGTTCCAGTTTATGTGGCTGGTACCCTAGCCACTGAGCTATAGGCTCCAAGCTAGTAACAATGATTATTATTATTATTATTATTTTATTGAGAGAGTCTCCCTTTGTCATACTCCATAGAGTGCTGTGGCATCACAGCTCTCACAGCAACCTCCAACTCCTGGGCTTAGGTGATTCTCTTGCCTCAGCCTCCCAAGTAGCTGGGACTACATGTGCCCTACACTGCCTGGCTAATGGAGGCATCTTAGTCACTGTCACAACAGAGATGATGGATTGGAGAAAAAAACTGTTTTATTGACATGGACTCTTCAAGCTAAATGGAAGATATCCCTGTCCTCTGACTTCCTTAGCTCCCTTCCTATCACAAAAACGCGTTCTTCTGCCAATGCTGCCTCCTGTGGAATATCTGCAGGCTCTTCTCCATGGTGGCCAACTTGGAGTTCCACACCTGCTGCACTCACTCAATTACAATTCAAGCCAGTAATGAATTTTTAAAGAAGAAAAACAGACTGAATTTCCTTACTTTGCATACACAGACTGGATTTTTTTTTAACAGCCATTTCCCCAAGGGATGTGTCTCGCTTTTTACTAACATTTGATATGTTTCCTTCATTGGAATATTTCTTACTTATTTTCTACATGTTTCAAAAGCCTGTGAGAAATACAGGATTTGATAAACATTTTAAAGGCAGGAAAAGCCCAATATGTTTCTTCTACTATGAGAGTCATAACTACCTTCTGGTGTGGAAAAATTGCCATTGAAAAATTTGACAGTTTTGATTCTCATTGGTGTGGTTAAAAACTGAATAAAAGGTGTTAATAGAGGGCAGTGCCTGTGGCTCAAAGGAGTAGGGTGCCGGCCTCATATGCCAGAGGTGGCGGGTTCAAACCCAGCCCCAGCTAAAAAATGCAAAAAAAAAAAAAGTATTAAAAATAATAATAATAATATAAAATTTTTTTAAAAGTATTAATAGAGAGGCTGTTGCAGTGGGCCACGATGCTGACTTGAGCCACAGGAGGAAAGCTAGAGAGGAGGGAACCTATTTAAGAACATCCTTGGGTGCTCGCTTCAGCAGCACAAATACTAAAATTGGAACGATACAGAGAAGATTAGCATGGCCCCTGCACAAAGATTACATGCAAATTTGTGAAGCATTCCATATTTAAAAAAAAAAAAAAGAACATCCTTGGTACATATATTTCTGAGTGCTTGTGCTGGAAAGGTTGCTGAATCATAGCAAATGCACCTGGTGCCTAGATACTTCCCAATTACTCTCCAAAAAGGCTGTTCCAATTTGTATAGATGTTCTTTAGAGCACCCCAACTGTTTTTCACTCTGTCAGTCTTCCTATAATGCTATTGTGTATAAACTGCTCTGTGAAGAAACACTGTATTCTCTGATGTGGATGATGAAACTCAAAAGCTTCACGTTAATCTTGTGACTTCCCTTGTACAAAGCATGGGTTCCCTCTGCCTTCTCTTCTACTATGCCCAAACTCCTCAATAGATTGAAAGATGTGTCTGTCTTTCTTGTTATTCGTCCTAGACTACACATCTAGTTCTGTAAGAAACGTTGCCTCCCTGTATTGTTTTCTAAATCAACTTAATTTTGATTCTGCACCCCATCTCAACAGGGTGTGGGAAATTCTACCTGAGTCATTCTCGAAGTTCCTGCCTCCTTGATGTCAAGACAAGGTCTTGGGACCTTTCACAGTACCAGACATCTGGGGGATGGGAGGGGATCTTATCTGCTGTTTGTCGTTTGTAAGTTTCCACTAAGCCATTCATTGTCCCCTGTTCATTGCTGCTTCTGTGGGAGCTGAGGAAATTGGTCAGGCAGCTGGGCAGCCTGTTGTTTCAGGTGCATCTCCCTCACACACAGTGGGGGCGGGAGGGGTGGGGGCACTCCTCTATTGGGGAATTATCACCTCTTCAGAGTGCTACTGGGAAGCAGGGCCCAGGAAACCACCATTATCTCTCTTCTCCCTCTCCTTTCTCTAGCCAGGTTATATACCTCCCCTGAGGCAATCAAGCACAGAACTGGCTTCATTTTGGTAGGGCATGGGGAGAAGGGGGAAAATACTAGGAGAGAAAACACAGGCTTCAGCCTGTGGTACCTAAAAGGATATGCTTATTGGCTATGGAATGGGATAATTAAATCTGATACAATATTAGAATAAAGCAATATTGGTGCTTACATATTTAAATGCTTAATTTGAAAATGCTAACATTCAGGCAGTGCCTGTGGCTCAGGGAGTAGGGTGCCCGCCCCATATACCAAGGGTGGTGGATTCAAACCCCAGCCCTGGCCAAACTGCAAGAAAAAAATAGCCAGGTGTTGTGGCAGGCGCCTGCCTCAGCCTCCCGAGTAGTCCCAGTTACTCGGGAGGCTGAGGCAAGAGAATCACCTAAGCCCAAGAGCTGGAGGTTGCTGTGAGCTGTGACTCTACAGTATTTTACCGAGGGAAACAAAGTGAGACTCTGTCTCTAAAAAAGAAAAAAAAATGCTAACATTCAGTCTAACTTTATTTTTTTAATTTATATTTATTTATTTATTTATTTTTGTAGAGACAGAGTCTGACTTTATTGCCCTCTGTAGAGTGCTGTACCATCACAGCTCACAGCAACCTCCAACTCCTAGGCTTAGGCAATTCTCTTACCTCAGCCTCTGGAGTAGCTGGGACTACAGGTGCCCACCATAACACCTGGCTATTTTTTTGTTGCAGTTTGGCCCGGGCCGGGTTCAAACCTGACACCCTTGGTATATGGGGCCACTGCCCTACTCACTGAGCCATAGGCACTGTCCTCAGTCTAACTTTAAAATGCATAAATGGGTCTATAGCCCCACATCCTGTATTTACTGGCTATTTCCAGGTGACATTGTCACTTTTCCCCCTAGAAGGGAGATCCTTATCTTCCTAGGCCTGGGTGGTGGGTAAAATAATTCCCCCACTACAAAAGATGTCCACATCCTAACCCAGAACTTGTAAAAATGTTCCATTACATGTCAAAGGGAAGAGCAGAAATTAAGGTTACCAATCAACTGACTTTTTTAATGGGGAGAGTCTCCTGGATTATCCAAGTAGGCCCAATGTAATAACAGGGTCCTTCTCTTTTTTTTTTTTTTTCTTTCAGACAGAGTTGGGACTACAGGCACCTTCTACAATGCCCAGCTATTTTTAGAGACGAGGTCTTGCTCTTGCTCAGGTTGGTCTCGAACCTGTGAATTCAGGCAATCCACCAGCCTCGCCTCCCAACTGCTGAGATTATATGTGTGAACCACCACACCAGGCCCACAGGGTCCTTCTAAGTGGAAGATGGAGGCAGAGTAAACGAACCAGAGATATGGCAGTGGGAGGACTTGGCCTAATGTTGCTAGGTTTGAAGATGGAGGAAGGGGCTGTGGGCCAAGGAATGTGGGTGACATCCAGAAGTTGAAAAAGGCAAGAAAACAGACCCTTCCCTAGAGCCACCAGAAGGAACATGATCCTGCCAACACATTGATTTTAGTCCAGCAAGACTCATCTCACACTTCTGACCTAGATAGAACTGTAAGATAATAAATCTTTATTGTTTAAAGCCCCTAAGTTTATTGTAACTTAGCAGTAGGAAAGAAATATGACCTATGCAGGAAAATAATGCTTTTTAATTTCCTGTCATTATTTCCAGCATAACTATTTCCATTCCAGGGCTGGAAGGTAGCCCTGAGCACTTTGGGTATCATGTGTGTTCCCATGCCATGGGTGGTAGAGGATGGGGTTAGAACAGATGGCCCACCTCTTCATTCCACGGACCATAGGATCAATGGTAAGACAGGGTTTATTCACAGAAACAAAACTTATAACTTACAAAAATAACCAAAGCTCCTGGCAGAGAGAACCCAGGGGGGAACAAGCTCTCCTCTTCCCTCTTTGAGGTCTGTCCTGGGGCTCTCTGCTCAGGGGGTTATATAGTTGCAGGGTGTTGTTTTGGCAGAACTCAATGTTGACTTTTAGGGTATAGGTCTTGTCAGTTAAAGCCAGTTATCCAACCAGCAGCAAGGTGCCAGAACTCTCAGTCCCTGGAAACTCACATGAGGAGACAGCAAGGAGCCATCCATGAAATTGACTATCCAGAAGTGCACGGGGAGGAGACAGCAAGGCTCCAGTGTTTCCTGCGGGTGTCCAGCCCTTCCAGCAAGCTGGTTTCTTCAGCCACCACAGCATCAAGACCGCCAGGACTAAGGCAGCAGGTTGTGGCACCACCTGTCCTGCATCAGTCTGTTGTTGGCCACATGGGCTCTTAGAAATCCAGGTCTTCTCCTTGCCCTCCAAGCCATCTAAAAATGAAGTCTTCCCACATCAGAAAGTCTCAAAGCTGCAGATGCTGGTGTGGAGCTGGAGAGAAAAGAACACTTTTACACTGCTGGTGGGACTACAAACTAATACCATCTTTTTGGAAGAAAGTATGGAGAATCCTCAAAGAACTCAAACTAGACCTCCCATTTGATCCTGAAATCCTGTTATTAGGCATCTACCCAGAAGAAAAAAAAATCCTTTTATCATAAGGACATTTGCACTAGACTGTTTATCGCAGCTCAATTTACAATCACCAAAATGTGGAAACAACCTAAATGCCCACTAACCCAGGAATGGGTTAACAAACTGTGGTTTGCCCTCAGTGCCGTGGCATTGCAGCTCATGGCAGCCTCAAACTCTTGGGCTTGGGTGATTCTCTTGCCTCAGCCTCTCAGGTGACTGGAGCTGCAGGCACCAGCAGTGGAGCCTGGCTATTTTTTTTGTTGCAGTTGTCACTGTTATTTAGCAGGGCCAGGCCAGATTCGAACCCACCAGCCTCAATGTATGTGGCCAGCGCCCTGCCCACTAAGCGACAGGTGCTGCCATTATTGCAAAATTTCGTATTTCACTAATACATCTTTATTATAATTAATATTTAGTTTTATTATAATTAATATTTAGTTTTAAATGGATATTTGAATAATTATAGTCTCCCAAAATAAGTCCTGTAAAAAAATTACTAAAATACATAATACTTATTTTCCAGTGATTTCACAATTTTATCTTTCTCTTTTTTGACTCGTCTATATGACGTTAACTTGAGAGAAGCTCCCAACAAAATCTGAAAAGAGAAAAATCTGATAGCAAAATTTTTTATTGTTTCACCCACTTAATAAATATACACCAAGCCCCTGTGAGACAGGCACTGTGCTAAACACGAGTCCTCCTTTGCTCAAGAGCCTGCCATTAGGATATAACCTTAAAACGCTAATAATATTCTATACATATTTCTTTAAATTACACTTAATTTATATATAAACATGTGTATTTATGTGTAGACAGTTTTTTAATTGTTTTATGCCTTCTACCTTGTTCTGGAGACAAATTTTAAGAACTATATAGAGTACTAGTGGATAAAATAAAAAGAAAACCAACATGTTAAGCACATTCCAAAGTTATTAAAGCTCTAAAAGTAATAAAAAATATCTGGCGGTCGGTAACGAACGCCTGGACCAAGGGCTGCAGCGGTAGTGGCATGCGCAGAGCAGCCTGACGGGGTGTAGAGGCCCGGCTGGTGCGTGGCCGCAGACGGGCAGCCTGTGGTCAAGCCTCGCGTGCAGGCTCTGACCTGGCTGGGCAGTGAGCGGCCTGCGGCTGGCCAGTGGGGTCCCTCCCAGCCAGCTGACTGCAGTGCCCTCGATGCGGAGAAAAGTGGAGGCTGGGCCGGCCCCAGGGCCCTGGGCTGGGTAGGAGCCCACCTGGCTCGCTATCCCAAAAGGGTGGGTGCAGCAGCCGCGACAATGGACGCCTTCGAAAAGGAGAGTTTCGTGCTGTCCTTTTCCTCCACCTCTGATGCCAAATTTGATGCTGTGGTTGGATATTTAGAACACATCATCATGGATGACGAGTTCCAGTTGTTACAAAGAAATTTCATGGACAAGTATTACCAGGAATTTGAAGACACAGAAGAGAATAAACTCACCTATACATAAGGTGACCAGATTTTAACATTGGTAAAGCGGGACACCATTGGGGGGGGGGGATTCTTTTTTTTTTTTTGACCAATCTTAGTTTATTTATTTAAGCCATCTCCTGCCACAAGTAAAGGGATGGAAGACTGGTAATCATATGATAAAAGAAGGTGAGCTTAAGGTCCCCTACACTTTCTGTGGTCCACGTGCAGAGTAATGGTCCAGACTGATGCTGTGGTCCCCAATATCTGGGTAGTAATCTAGGTTCTCTTTATTCATCTTCATAACCAGATGGAAGTGGATTCACGTGAGGGTTGTGGAATAGTATGGTTACCATCTCCCCAGGGAAAGGGCTTGGTCCTGATACGAAGATGGGAGTAAGGGATGAACTCAGGTCTCTCATGTTCTCCGTGGCGGTATTTCAAGTAGACATTCAGCATACTCACTCCCACCCCGGGAAGGGCGACGAAGAAGGTGAAGGCCCTCAACATGCAAGCTGAGCCCTCCTCGCCGTGGGCACCACTCGACAGGGGCCGCCCCAGCTGTGGGCGGAACTGACCCAACAGTGCAGAAAGCCTGAACGCAGCCGCCGCCATTTTTGACCCGGACTACCTCCAAAAATTGGGACTTTTTTTAAAACGTCGCGGGGCGGGACAAATTGTTAAAAATCGGGACTGTCCCACCAAAAGCAGGATGTCTGGTCACCTTACCTATATACCTATTTTTAATGAATATATTTCTCTGGTAGGAAAGTGCATTGAAGAACAGTTGCTAGAGCAGATCCCTGGATTTAACATGGCAGCCTTCACAAACAATGTTACAGCACCATAAAGATGAAGTGGCTGGTGACATATTCGACATGCTGCTCACATTTATGGATTTTCTGGCTTTTAAAGAAATGTTCCTGGACTATAGAGCCGAAAAAGAAGGCTGGGGACTGGACTTAAGCAGTGGTTTAGTGGTGACTTCATTGTGCAAATCATCTTCTGTGCCAACTTCCCAGAACAATCTGCAGCATTAGGTCCCATATCCCGCCAATGAATGAGATCATTCCGGATTGTCACCAGCCCAAGAGGCCAATAGGCTCAACTAATACATCTGGGAAAGACTGACTCCATCCTGCAATCATGTTAAGTATTGATGGGTCAAAAACAAATTGACCTAGCCCTCCAGGACCTAGTTCTCCTGTAACAACTTCTCCTATTCATTAAACATAGTACTCCCTCTCTTCTTTCCTCCCCCTCAGTAAGATCCTTCACTCAGGTGCTTCTGAGTCAGTTTCCACTTGGGGGCCCCTTCCCCAACATACGTGTTGCTGTATCAACAGTGTGGAATAACCCCCCATCACAAACCCTATTTGTCTCAGCAGGCTTTGCATGAATTTTTTTTGTGCATTCACAGTTCTTTTTCACATGGGTCAGAGTTTCAGAATCAATGAAGTTTTTGAGTATTTATTTAGGGTAGGCATCCTCAAAGTATGGCCCGTGGGCCATATGCGGCCCACCTAACACATTTATCTGGCCCACGGGGTGTTTTTGCCACTGCTGCCTGTCCTGCTTAGCAGCCGACTCATCCAGGGGCCCGCAGTCCAGCCCTCCAACGGTCTGAGGGACAGTGAACTGGCCCCCTGTTTAAAAAGTTTGAGGACCCCTGATTTAGGGTGTTACTCAAACTAGCTGCCCATCTTGAGATTTCTGAATCTCCTTTGGTCACAGATTATCCTGGCTGTAAGAATTAACTAAAAGAGATGTCCCTTACCTAAAAGCTACCTGTGAAAATCAACTCCCTAGTCTTAATATTTGCAGTCCTTGCATCACTATGTCTTCTGCTGGTCCTGATGTAGTCCCACTGTTTCTAGAAGTCTCTTTTAAGCATTATTTTTTTTGAGACAGAGCCTCAAGCTGTCCCCCTGGGTAGAGTGCTGTGGCATCAAAGCTCACAGCAACCTCCAACTCCTGGGCTCAAGCGAGTCTCCTGCCTCAGCCTCCCAAGTAGCTGGGACCACAGGCACCCACCACAACGCCTGGCTATTTTTTGTTGTTGTTGCAGCCGTCATTGTTGTTTTGGTGGGCCCGGGCTGGATTCGAACCCACCACCTTAGTTGTATGTGGCTGGTGCCTTAGCCACTTGAGCCACAGGCGCTGAGCCTTAAGCATTATTTTTGAAAAAATATTTTTATAGATAAAATACTCAGGCTAACCTAGTGGACATGATCTTGGAACTTCCATGATTACCCACTTAAAGATCAAAATATTATATGCTGTGTGCTTAGTTGCTTGTACTATGTAGGCAAAAGTGCTTTCTATGTTGGCATTCTTTCTTATTTTACTGGGCACTGATGAATGTATGCTGTGTGCTAGAAATCGACTAAAAGGTATCTTGTTTTATAGCATGTTAAAAAATAAGAAAAATAAAAGTCATAAAAAAATCTATGTAGTATTTCACAGATATTATATTATATGAGTCCAGCAGTGTTTCTAATTACAAGCAACCAACCATTGGCTTTCTTGGTTCTTGGCTTTCAGAGTCAGACTGAGTTATACCAGCAGCTTTCCTGGTTCTCCAAACAGATCATAGGACTTCTTCGCCTCCATAACGAATGAGCCAATAGCTATCATAAATCTTTCTCCCTTTCTTAATATGTATATATATGCATGTGTGTGTGTGTGTGTGTACACAGCTGACTCAAACAACATGGATTTGAACTCTGCAGTTCCACTTACATGTGAACTTTCTTCTGCCTCTGCCACCCCTGAGACAGCAACATCAATCCCTCTTCTTCCTCCTAAGTCTACTCAACATGAAACCAATAAGAATGAAGACCTTTATGATAATCGACTCCCATTTAATGAAGAGATGAAGAGTAAATACATTCTCTCTTCCTTATGACTTTCTTAATAACTTTTTCTTTTCTCTTATTTACTTTATTTTTTTAAAGATTGCATTTTGATTTTTATTTTATTATTTTTAACTTTATTCAAATTAATATGAGGGTACAATATTTAGGTTACATTGTTCTCACTTCCAGAGTAAAGTTCCATTTGTGGAGGAGCCCCTCACCCAGGGGGCATGTTATATACCCTCACAATGTACACATTAGGTGAGATCCCGCCTCATGACCTCCCTCCTTCTGCCATAAGTCCTCCCCCCTCCCCCTCCCACTTCCCTCTATTCCCGAACTGGACTATAATAGTGTTTTATTGTTCTTAGGAACATGAAATTGTTTATATATTGATTTCATGTTAGTATGGAGTACATTGGATATTTATCTTTCCATTCTTGCAATGCTTTACTGGGAAGAATGTGTTTTAACTCCAGGTAAATATAAAGGATGTAGGGTCTCCATCTTTTTTAATGGCTGCATGGTGTTCCATGTGTACATAAACCACAGTTTATAGACCCATTCATGGCTTGATGGGCACTTAGGTTGCTTCCACAACTTGGCAATTATGAATTGGACTCTCTAGCTTACTTTTACTATAAGAATACAGTATATAATACATATAGTATGCAAAACACATGTTAATTTACCATTTTGTCATCAGTAAGGCTTCTGGTCAACAGAGGGTTATTGGTAAAATTTTGAGGGAGTCAAAAGCCTTATGCAGATTTTAAACTGCAGGGAGCCAGTGCCCCTAAACACCCACCACCCTGTTGTTCAAGAGTCAGCAGTGTGTGTGTGTGTGTGTGTGTATGCATAAACACACATAGGCACATACACACATACTCATAAAATCAATAGGAGAGGTATCTTACTTGTTCTGCTTCTTCACAGAACCCTAATACACATCAGGTATTGGCAAGAATGTTGAGGAATGGAAATCCTCACATATTGCCTTCTGGTGTGATTGTAAATTGGTACAGCCCACTTTGGAAAAAGTCATCTGGAAGTATCTACTAAAGCTGAACCCTAATCAAACAATCCCAAACCTGGCTATGTTCCCTACAGAAGCACAAGCATGTGTTCACCAAAGGACCTGGAATAGAATGTTTATGACATCCCTACTCATAATATCCGGAAACTTAAAACTACCCAAATGCCCAAGAACTTTAGACTGAATAAATAAATTACAGTTTATTCACACAATGGAATATTATGTAACAAGAGGAAAGGATGAGCTATAACTCCATATAGCAATATGGATAAATCTCATAAATATAATATTGAGCAAGGGAAGCCAGTCACAAAAGAAGACTGTATGATTATATTTACATAAAGTATAAAAACAGGAGAAAATAATCAGTGCTTTTTTTCTTTTTTTTTTTTGAGGCTGTGTCTCACCTGGTCGCCCTCTAGGGAGTGCCGTGGCGTGATAGCTCACAGCAACCTAAAATCTTGGGCTTGGGTGATCCTCTTGCCTCGGCCTCCCAAGTGGCTGGGACTATAAGCACCCACTATAACGCTTGGCTAGTTTTAGAGATGGGATCTTGGTCCTGAACTCCTGAGCTCAGGCAATCCACCCACCTCAGCCTCTCAGAGTGCTAGGATTACAGGCATGAGCCATCGTGCCTGGCCTTCATCTGTGCTTTTAGAAGTCATAACATCTATTCTAGTTTTGCATTAAAGAAAAAAAAGAAAAAGAAAAGAAACAGAAGTCATGACAGCAGCTACCCTTGAAAGGGAGCACAAGGCAAGCTTCTGGGGTGCTGATAATATTTTGCTTGTAGATATGAGTGCTGGTTTATAAAATATCACTGAGTTGTATACTTTTATGTGAAATTTGTATACATATTTAAAACCTCAAACATAGACATAAACATAAAATAAGAATATTTTAGCTATAAAAGTAATTCCCTACTACAAACGTATTATAAAATATAGAAAAGAATATGTAATAACAATCATAATCTCACATTCTAAAAACATTCTTTCCTTCATAGTACTTATACAAGATATTAAAAGATAAAAATGTATACATAAAGATACTGTGTAAAAAGTAATTAGACATATTTCCTTATTTTGTTCCATAAATAAATCTTGCAATTAAGAACATAGACTATATGTACTTTTACTTAAATTTGAGCTGTTAAATTATACCGAAACATGTTTACATAAAATAATTATTGTATATCAAAAAAAAAGTTGTGGTATGTGTATAGCATGGAGTACTATTCAGTCACTAAAAAAGATGGAGACTTTACATCTTTTGTATTAACCTGGATGGAGTTGGAACACATTCTTATTAGTAAGGCATCACAAGAATGGAGAAGAATCCAGTGTACTCAATTCTAATATGAAGGCAGTAGATGATCTAATACAAGGTGAGGATAGGGGAATGAGGGATTGGGGAGAGGGGAGGAGGGAGAGGGATGGGGGTTACAGTGTATGTCACAACTCTTGGGGATGAGACACAATTATAAGAGGGACTTTATGTAACAAATACAATCAGTGTAACCTAATTCTTTGTACCCTCAATGAATCTCAAACAATAAAAAAAAAAAAAGGGAAGTCGTCTTGGGTAGAGATGAGAGTTGAAAGCTGCTAGAGCTACAAGCAGATTCTCCTGGGCCTGTGACTGGACTGCACTTCCCTTGGGCCTCTTTTGGAGTTGAGTGTGAATGTGTAGCTTGCTTTGGCCAATGAAGCTTTAAAAGACAGTGTGCAATTCCTTTCGTTCTCATCCCACTGCTGCAGTAAACATGAGATTGTGTGCCGAGATGGGGCCATCATCAGTCTGGGTCCCTGGGTGACTACATGAACCAAGCCCATACCAGCCCATGTTGCACATCTAGTATGAGTGAGAAATGAAGTTCTGATTGAGTGACTCTTTGGGGCTTTTTTTTTTTCTTATCACAGAATAGCATACTTCAGCCTGGACTGACAAATCTAGCTCTGGCTTTCCTAATCAACCTCTTTACTCATGTGGCCATAAAACGTAGAGCCTGGGCCTTCCTCACTTCAGGCACGAACTCGTGTGATGTGAACACTGGCTCCAGCCTCGTGACCTTTGCCTCACTTGACTCCAGCTAACCTCTGCTTTCTTTTTGTCTACTCTGAGATACTGGATTAATTAGGATGTTTTGGGCTATAAGTAAAACCAGTAAGTGATAGCAATTTTTATTATCTCACTGTCTTTTTTTTTTTTTTTGAGACAGAGTCTCAAGTTGTCACCCTAGGTAGAGGGCCATGGCGTCACATCTCACAGCAACCTCCAACTCCTGGGCTTAGGAAATTCTCTTGCCTCAGCCTCCCAAGTAGCTGAGACTACAAGCACCCGCCACAATACCAGGCTATTTTTAGAGATGGGATCTCGCTCTGGCTCAGGTTGGTCTCGAACTCATGAGCCCAGGCAATCCATTCACCTTGGCCTCCCAGAGTGCTAGGATTATAGGGGTAAGCCACTGTGCCCAGTCCAAACCACTTTTCTTTATAAATTACCCAGCGTCAGCTATTCCTTTTATAGCAACATAAATGGACTAAGAATTCCTCCTGGTATTTATTATTATTCAAAATAATCTACAATGTTAAGGCTTACAAAAAACAGCTTCAAAGCCATCATCCTATTTTATCCTTTCACTATAATAAAATGGTTTGATTTGGGACTTTGAGGTTAAATGTGATGTTCTATATGTGAAGAATACAATGCCTGTCATGGAAACGTATGTGAGTCACTGTCAAAAAAAAAATTTAAAAAGTAATCACTTTTATGTCATGTATATTTTGTCACAATAATAAAAAATGAGAGGGCAGCACCTGTGGCATAGTGGGTAGGGTGCCGGACCCATATACAGAGGGTGGCAGGTTCAAACCTGGCCCTGGCCAAACTGCAACAAAAAAAATAGCCAAGCCTTGTGGCGGGTGCCTATGGCCAGCTACTCAGGAGGCTGAGGCAAGAGAATCACCTAAACCCAGGATCTGGAGGTTGCTGTGAGCTGTGTGATGCCATGGCATTCTACCAAGAGTGATAAAGTGAGACTCTGTCTATAAAAAAAAGAAAGAAAGAAAGAAAGAAAGAAAGAAAGAAAGAAAGAAAGAAAGAAAGAAAGAAAAGAAAAGAAAAAATGCGGAAAAAAAATGTTTGCCAGGCTTACTTCCCCAGGAAACTAAGAGGCTTAGGGAGATAGTGGCTAGGACAACCCTAGATAAGTCCCAGTAGAGAAATGAAGGCTTATTCTTTTTGGAAGTGCCAGCCTCAAAAAAGTTATAAGTTAATCTTTTGTGCGGCCTCATACCAGTTAGCTTGAACCTCGCCTGTGCCTTTAGTACTTTGGCACTGAAAGCATTTTGCCCATCTTAATTAAGGTCAACTTCTCTTGCGGAGAGCCAGCCTCAGCCTCACTAGTCCTGGCAGCTTTTCTCTGGTCTTCCTGGAGCACAGGAAGTAGAGGCCACTAACTCACCCCTCGACCCAGGCCAAGGGCTTTCCTTTTTTAAAATGTACAAAACAACAACAACAAAACCCCATCTCTTTCTTCTTCCAGGCAACTCCTGGCAGCTCTCTGCTAGTTCTCTATTGTCCCTGCTTCCCCGACCCTGTATTCTCCATCTAGGGGCTGAGGCTGTGAAACACTGGTGGCTCCAGCGACACATTTTCTCCTGCACTTTTTGCTGCACCTCACACTTGGTGAGCACCCTCTCTTCCATGGCAGCCAGTGTTCCTGGCTCTTTCACATTCTTTATTATCTCACTGAGAAAGTTAAGAGGGTTAATTATTGATGTCAATGTTATGAATCATGTCACTACTCTTAAAGATAATATTCATTAACAGCTGTTTTGAAATTCTCTTTGCCTCAACATTATTGCCTCGTGGTTTTCCACTCTTGATGTGCATTACAATTACCTGGAGAGCTCTTGAAAACCAGACACTATCCCCAGCCTAATTAAATGAGAAGCACAGCATAGTCATTACTCTCCATTAGGCATATTACCTCTCCATGGATTTGTATGTTATCCCAGTCCTTAACACACAGAAAGAATCAGCAGGAGAGCTTGGTCAATATCCAGCCCCATCCTTCCCAGCCTGAGGCAGGCCTAGCCAGCATAATATTTTTTTTTAATTTCTAAGTTATTTCTTCCTGTACTCTACTCCTATCTACACCCCCTTCTTTCTAAAAGCATATTTTCCTCAAGTCACCATTTCTCAAAATATTTTGTGTGGGTATATCAGGGGAGTTGTGGAAAATAGAGCAGTTAGTGCAGTTGGCTGATAAATGGCTCCCACAGGTAAGTCCAGTCCTGACCCTAGGAACCTATGAATGTTACTTTGTTTGAAAAAAATTATTTACAGATGTAATTAAGTTAATTTTGAGATGAGGAGATGATCCTGGATTATCTGGGTAGACTTTAAATGCCCTCAGAAGAGTCCTTAAAAGAGATAAACTAGACACACAGAAGAGAGAGAGGCTATGAGAAGACCTAGGCAGAGACTGGAATGATGCTGTCATGAGCCAAGGAATACCAGCCAGTGGCCACCAGAAGCTAGAATCTCCCCTAGAACCTCTAGAGGGAATATGGCCCTGCTCGCACCTGGCTTTTAGATTTCTGGCCACCAAAACATTAGAACTAATTTCTGGAGAGCACGCAGGCCAGAAAATTGCAGGAGCGTGCTGCGCCCCGGGCCGGTCCGGGCTTGGAGCCCCGCGTCGCGGTCCTGGTGGGGCTGGTGCAGCCAGCCGCGGGCCCGGGCCTTGCGCGGCGGCGGGCGACATGCGACGGGCAGACGCCTGAGCGCCCCCATGGCCCGTGGCTCGGCGGCCTGCACCGGGGACGCGCTGCTGCTGCTCGGCGGGACGTGCTAGTACTGGCGCCTGTGTTGCTGGCCCCCGCCGTGCTGCTGGACTCCGCACTCCGCTCGGCCTGGGCGTCGGCCTCTAGCTCAGCTGCCGTGCTTGCAGTCCGTGCCTGCGGCACCAGAAGGACGATGCTCAACATCTCCTCAAGAACTTGGAGTCCAATGTCCAGACTCCTCGGAAACCAGCTTCCTACCAAGGAGGCAGAAGCAAGAAGCACAGATTTCCAGAGACAAGGCTGCTCTATACATCCTGCATATCAGATAATTACATTACGATTCATAACAGTAGCAAAATTACAGTTATGAAGTAGCCACAACAATAATTTTATGGTTGGGGGTCACCACAACATGAGGAACTGTATTAAAGGGTCGCAGCATTAGGAAGGTTGAGAACCACTGCTAGAGGAAAGAGAGACTCTTTCTAACAGCTATATCACTGCATTCACCTGAAGGCAAAGGTCATCCATCAGAAGTCCCAGCCTCTGGCCGATGGGTCCTCCAACCTGTCCCTGGACGAGAACATAAAGCAGGCTGTCCTGCCGCATCACGCGGTGGAGGCCTCCCCTTCCAGCAGCCTGGGGAGCCTGAGCCAGGTGGGGAAGGATGACTGCAGCTCCTCGTCCAACATCCACTCGGCCACCAGCAACGACAAGTTTCTCAGCTGCACCTTCCTCCCAGTGAGCACCTTCCCCGAGGTGCTGGGCTACGAAAGCATAGACATGGACCTGTGTGTCTACAGCCTTCACTTAAAAGATCTGATGCATTTGGACAGAGAGCTGAGGCAGGAAAAGCATGTGAGAAGGAAACTGAGGCACCATAGGAGGCCTTGCCAAGACCCCTAAAGCTGTAGGAGCAGAGCTGAGATAGGAAGTTCAGTGCCCATTATAGGCACATGTTCTCCAGGAAGTGAGCCAGAGCACAGAGCTATGGACGTCAGGAAAACAAGATGAGGCTTCCTTCACCAGACACTTAGGATCTCTGAGTGAATCAACCAGGGGTCTGAGCCACAAGAGCCAGAGAGAGGAGTCCCACTGTAGCCATAGAACACTTGTGGGGCTTAGCCAGACCTGGAGACCACAGGGGTTAAAAAGAGGAATTATCTCTCCCTGAGGCACATTCTCTGAATTGTTGAATGAGGAATGAGACCAGCAGAGGGAAGGGAGAGATAAGGGTAGGTGGCAACAGAGAGAAACACAGACAGATACGCCCACAGAGTGCTCCATTACAAACTGGAAAAGTGTGATAATATGAACAGAAGAAAAGTTTGAAGCCAGCAGAGGTGGTTCATGAGGATTAAGGAAAGAAGCTGTCTCCATGACATAAAAGTGCAAGGTGAAGCAGCAGGTGCTGATGGCGAAGTTGCAGTGAGTAACCCAGAAGATCTACCTAAGATCATTGACGAAGGTGGCTACTAACCAACAGATTTTTCAATGTAGGTGAAACAGCTGACATCTAAGACTTTCATAGCTAGAGAGAAATTAAGGCCTGGCTTTAAAGGACAGGCTTACTCCTTTGTTAAGGCCTAATGCAGCTGGTGACTTTAAGTTAAAGCCGATGCTCATTTACCTTTCTGAAAATCCTAGGGCCCTTAAGAATGATGCCAAATCTACTCTGTTTGTGCTCTGTAAGTGGGCCAATAAAGCCTGGATTTGGTTTACTGAATAGCACATGGAATTGGTTTACTGAATATCTTAAGCCCACCATTGAGACCTACTATTCAGAAAAAAGATTCCATTTAAAGTATTACTGCTCGGGGGGCGGAGCCAAGATGGTGGACTGCAGCCAGATTTTTACAGAAGCTCTCGTCCAGAAGGAGGCTTAAAGGACAGAAGTTTAGCAAGTTAGCTGATGGTTTGGAGCAGAGCCAAGAGAGAAGATTGAAGAGCACACTTCAACCTTCCTGAGGTGAGATGCAACCTCAAAAATACAACCAAAAGGTACAAAATCCACCACCAAGCGAACAGGAGTCCCCTCCCCCACAACGAGGGCTCTCAGTTTACTCCATGCAAACAAGCGAGCAGAGTTCAAACTTCCTCCCACTCTATCCTACCAGAGAGACCCCCTAAAAACTGGACCTCCTACCCCCACTGGCGTGCTGCGGCACCCTCTGGCCAGGCATAAAACTGTAAAACTGTATAAAACTGTATATATTCCCCACCTACAGCATTGAATTCCGAGGAGTCCCCACCCACTCACTCCGAGGTCTGGAGGTTTGTTACCTATGGAATCCACATTCTTGGGCATCTCCTTGGGAGAGTTGGAGGGGGAAAGGGCTGGTGCTGGTCTGTGCTGACTGTGGTACAGGCGTGAGGAGAGGAAGGTCTGCTCAGGGAACGCCAATACAGCAACAGTGGCATCCTGAGCTGCAAACTGACACTATTCCAGCCCTGTCTCTGGGCAAACAGAGGTTCGGGACAGTAGCCGCAGGTAAAACGCAGAGAACTTTCATAAGTGGAGCACCAACCCTCAGGGTGTAATCCCCCTCAGACAAAGGCAGTGGGCGGGCAAAGGCTAGAATTGACACCTGAGTGTAAATTGCTATTTGTCTGCTGCCCAGAGCTGAATGCAAGGACTTGCAGAGAAATCTAGCTAGACAGAAGCCTAACTTAAAAAACGCAAGGCCCCCCTGCCGAACTCGGATTTCTGGCTGATTTTGCCAGTCATAAATCCCAGGAGCAGTGACCTATTGTAGTGAATAGGGCCATAGACCTGGGGGACTACGAGTAACTGGGTGCAAAGTGGGGAAGGAGGTATTAACTTTCCCAGACTAACCCATTTGCCAGGTGGATCCCTTTGCCCTCACAGAGCACTGGAGCAAGTTATATCTGAGCTGCAAGCAGACCCCTCTTATCTAGCTCCCAGAGACATTTGAACTCTTCCACCTGAAACAGGTGCTGACTGGGACAACTGATTTGGACCCCTTAAACCTGGTAGACCACCCAAGGACTATTCAAAGGGGCACCCCAGGTATATGGTTGAGGGAAGGTTTGAACTATATAAAACTGTATATATTCTCCACCTGCAACATTGAACTCCGAGGAGTCTCCACCCACTCAATCCAAGGTTTGGAGGTTTGGAGTCCATATTCTTGGGCATTATCCTTGAGAGAAGTGGAGGGGGAAAGGGCTGGTGCTGTTCTGTGCTGACTGTGGCACAGACGTGAGGAAAACAAACAGAGGTTTGGAACAGCAGCTGCAGATAAAACGCAGAGAACTTTCTTAAGTGGAGCACCAACCCTCAGGGTGTAATCCCCCTCAGACAAAGGCAGTAGGTGGGCAGAGGCTAGAATTGACACCTGAGCGTAAATTGCTATTTGTCTGCTGCCCAGAGCTGAATGCAAGGACTTACAGAGAAACCTAGATGGACAGAAGCCTAATTTAAAAACACAAGGCCCCGCTACTGAACTCAGATTCCTGGCTGATTTTGCCAGTTGTAAATCCCAGCAGCAGTGGCCTACTGGAGTGAATAGGGCCACAGACCTGAGGGATTACGAATGACTGGATGCAAGGTGGGGAAGGAGGTATTAACCTTCCCAGACTAACCCATTTGCTGGGTGGATCCCTTTGCCCTCACGGAGCGGGGCGGGCCCAAAACTGCTTGCTAGAGTCACACGCCCCACAGGCAGCAGAGGTGATCCCTGCCACAGGCTCCAGCTCTGGGCAGGCCCAGAATTGCTTGCTAGTGCCGCAGGCATCCCATGGGCAGTGGCGGAGAAGTCCTCCGTTCCAGGTAGACCCAAAACAGCCTGCTAGAGACACGCATACACCATGGGGGTCAGGGGAGGAGTTCCCCACTCCAGCCACCCAAGCTGGGTGGGCCTAGAACTGCTTGCTAAAGCCACGTGTGCCCTGCAGTTGGTGGTGGAGGGGTCTACCACTCTGGGCGGGCCCAGAACTGTTTGCTAGAGCCATGTATATCCCACGGACAGAAGTGGGAGAGTTCCCCGCTCCAGGCTCCCGCGATAGGAGGGCACAGATCGGCTTGCTAGTCCCTTATGCGTCCAATGGGCGACAGTCAAGGAGTCCTCTGCTCCCCCCCAGCTACTCTGGCAGGGCTGAATTAGGACTGATCTGGTTGCTCACGTACCCTGTACTACCGCTGCCATTCACCCACCCCCTGGCTGCTCCAGGGTGCTGAACTAGGACTGATCTAGCTACTAGAGTTCCCCTGTTCCACGAGTTGCCCTGGAGGAGCCAAACTAGGACTGATCTGGATGCTGCCAGTCTCCTGCACCCCCTCCCCCGCCCCAGTTGCCCTGGCAGGCTAAACGAGGTCTAATCCGGCCACGCACACTCCTGTGTAGCTGCTACCATTCCACTGCACCCCGGTTGCCCCAGGACCCGAGAACTGGGAGAAGACAACAGACACACTCGGCCTGTCTCCCTGGGCAACCAAAAGAAGCCACCAACTGAATGGTTCTGATAAGGCCTCCAAACAAAGTAAACTCAGCATGGGGCAGAATCAGTGGAAAAACTTTGGCAACTCGAATAACCAGAGTAGATCAACTCCTCCAAGGGAAAATGAGGCAGACAAATTTTTTTTTCTTTTTTTTTTTATTGAATGGTAACTATGTACATTAATGCACTTCT
>NW_003852614.1:141845-148978 GCF_000181295.1 Otolemur garnettii
AAGTATTTCAGATTGCATGTGAAAACCCCACACTGTACCCCAGAAGTGCATTAATGTACATAGTTACCATTCAATAAAAAAAAGAAAAAAGAACTAAGAATGGAAAATAAAAACATAAGTAACAAATGAAAAAAAATAATAAAGTATTACTGCTCATTGACAATGCATCTGATCATCTTAGAGCTCTGATGGAGATGTGCAAAGAGATTAATGTTTTTGTGCCTGCTGACACAGCATCCCTTCTGCAGCCTGTGGATCAAGGAGTAATTTTGACTTAAGAAATATTGTCAGGTGTTTCTTATTTAAGAAATACTGCAAGCCTTTGGGATACTGATGGAGAAGGACTGCTTGAGGCCAAGAGAATAAAACCAGCCTGAACAAGAGCAAGACCCCACCTACAAAAAAAAATAGAAAAATAAATGAGGCATGGTGGCTTGTTCTTGTAGTCCAAGCTACTTGGGAGGCTGAGCCAAGAGGATTGCTTGAGTCCAGGATTTTGAGGTTACAGTGAGCTATGATGGCACCACTGCACTCTAGCCTGGGTAACAAAGTGAGACCCTGGAAGGAAGGAAGGAAGGGACAGAGGGAGGAAGGAAGGAATACATTTTCTAAGGCCATAGCTGTCATAGCCTCTGATGGATCTGGAAGAGTTCAAGTCTTCTGGAAAAGATTCACCATTATAGATGCCATTGAGAATCTTCATGAGGAGGTCATAGTATCAACATTAACAAGAGTTTAGAAGTTGATTCCAGTCCTCATGGATGATGTTGAGGGGATCAAGAAAGCCACTGTAGATGCGGTAGAAATAGTAAGAGAACTAGAATTAGAATAGAGCGTGAACGATGGGATTGAATTTCTGTAATCTCATGATGAAACTTTAACAAGTAAATTGCTTCTTATGGCTTGGCGCCTGTAGCTTAAGCGGCTAGGGCGCCAGCCACAAATACCGGAGCTGGCAGGTTTGAATCCAGCCCAGGCCCGCCAAACAATATTGACAACTATAACCAAAAAATAGCCGGGTGTTGTGGAGGGCGCCTGTGGTCCCAGCTACTTGGAAGGCTGAGGCAAAGAGGATCACTTAAGCCCAAGAGTTTGAGGTTGCTGTGACATGTGATGCCACAGCACCCAACCCAGGTGACAGCTTGAGACTCTGTCTCAAAAATAAATAAATAAATAAATTGCTTCTTATGGAACAAAGAAAAAGGTTTATAGAGATGGAATCTTCTCCTGGTGAAGATGCCGTGAACATTGTTGAAGTGAGAACAAAGGATTTAGAACATTACATTTAGTTGGCAAAGCAGTGGCAGGATTTAAGAGAATTGACTTCAATTTTGAAAGAAGTTCTACAATGGGTAAAATGCTATCAAAGAGTATCGCATGCTACTTCCTTTCACAAAAGAACACTCAATCGAGTCACAGTTGTCTTATTTTAAGAAATTGGCACAGCTTCTCTGACCTTTAGCAACTACCCACCCTAATCAGTCAGTAGCCATCAACCCATCAACACTGAGATGAGACCTTTCAGCTACAAAAAGATTATGACTTGCTGAAGGCCTAGATGACTGTTAGCTTTTTTTTTTTTTTTAGCAAAAAGTATTTTTAAATTAAGGGATGTCGCATACTTAATAGACTGCAATCTACTGTAAATAAAACTTTATAGGCAGTGGGAAAATTTTTCTGATTAAGGGGTTCTTAATTATTTAGTATTTATTTATTTATTTTTCTGGGAGTGTTCTTTTGATAGGGCACCTTTCTCACCAAGCAGTAACTGCTTTCAAGAGTTTTCTTTCAGCCAGGTGGGCGTGGTGGCTCACGGCTATAATCCCAGCACTCTGGGAGGCCAAGGCAGGTGGATCACCTGAGCTCAGAAGTTAGAGATCAGCCTGAGCAAGAGCAAAACCCCCATCTCTACTAAAAATAGGAAAACTAGCTGGGCATTATAATTTCTGTTGTTTTAAGCCACCCAGTTTGGGATAATTTAGGAAGCTAATACAATGACCAAATAAAGTGACTCGTTTGATCACTCTCTTCACAGAACTTCCTGAAAACTTTCCTGTGCTTATGGGCATTGTTTTCCAAATACAGCCCCTGGACAAGTGCTACCCTGACCAGGTGCTGCACTAGGTCACACATTAGCCAGCAGCCATGAACCAAACTCCCGGCACTGCAGGTTGTTTGTTCTTTATGTAAGTTCTTTGTGCATAATGGAGTCACTTCCATACTTACATGTGCATCATTTATCTACCCTTTCAAATCTACTATTTGTTCATTTTCAAACAGAGGAAATATTTATTTATTGAATTTTAAAGAAGTATTTATTTATTAAGTGAGCAGCTACTATGTGTCAGGAACTATCAACACCCTAGAGGTATAGTAATTAAAAAACCAAAATCATATGTCTTGTGAAAATTATATTCTAGTGGCGTAGTCAATAAACAAATAAGTAAATAGATAGCAAGTGGTGATGAATGATATGAAGAATATGAAACAGGCTAAAGGGTGATCAGAGAAGAGGCATTTCACCTACATTGATCTCAGATAATCCTCTCTACAACGATTTAATCCTTGTCATGTTAAGTAGGTATAATCTCTGCTTTGCAGATGAGGAAACTGAGGCTCAGAAGAAAGAAGCAATTTACCCAAATCACATAGCTATTAATTGGCCAATATGGGATTGATATTGAAACCCTGGCCTATCTGGTACCAAACAAAGCCAATTTACCATTACCATGCTACATGATTCCTATTCCCAACTGGACTGTCATTAGAATCTTCTAGAGCCTGCCTTGACCTTTCTACACTTATTCACTAATTTCCAGTAGAATCAATGATTCTAAGGGTGAGAAGGCTAGAAGTAGGAAATCAGATGGCAAAGGACACTTCTAGTCAGAGACTTGCCCTGCAGAATTGCTTCAGCCCATTTCTATATTTGGAAAGCGGCATAAGGTACTGAAACTTCCTGCTTCCTCCACTGGGTCTCCTCACCTCTCCTTTCTGGCCTGCCCCATCACCTGGGGCCCCCAGGCAGAGCCACAGAGCCCAGCTTCATGGCCCTAAGCTGCCAATCAATCCTGTGGATTTGACTCTGAAGCATCTTCTCTCTCCCCTCCCTGCAACCCCTGCTACAACACCACCCCCCCACCCTTCCCACCCAGTACCCCCGCTTCAGCTAACATCCTCCCATCCTCTAACTGGTCTTCTGGCACCTACCGTGTTTCCCCAAAAATAAGACACTGTCTTATAATTATTTTTTCTCAAGAAGACACACTAGGGCTTATTTTCAGGGGATGTCTTTTTTTTTTTCTTTTTGGCCAGGGCTGGGTTATGAACCTGCCACCTCCGGCATATAGGGCCGCTGCCCTACTCCTTTGAGCCACAGGCACTGCTCCCTTATTTTTATTAAGTCTAATACAACAATCTACATTTATTCAAATACAGTTAAGTCATCTTCTTCTGGAACCTGACAGGGGAAGCCGACCTTGTTGGTGGGGCTGGCGCTAATGATGTGTGAACTCCTTTCCCCTAGCCGTTCACACGTGCACAATAGGATGCCTATGGCCGCGGTTACCACATGCCGCACCCGCCAAAGTGCAAATGGCGGCTCCGACGAAGGAGCTGTGGCAGATAAAAGGTATCCCAGTCTTCCTTACCGCTCTGTGCCGAAAAGCATGGCATGGCTATGCAGCAGTATCTGCACAGCCACGCCCATCACTAAGACCTATCACCTATGGGGGTGGGGCTTATATTTAACAAATGCATAGAAATCCTGCTAAGGCTTATTTTGGGGGAAGGTCTTCTTTTCGGGGAAACTCGGTACCTACCCCCAAACCATCTCCCCTCTTCCATTCCATGCTTACTTTCCCTATCCCCCACTGCCATCCTCCCAACTATGCCATTATCCTGCATCTCCCAGCAGCTGGCACCTCTCCAGCTGCATTATTATAAGCTACAGTGACGTATACATACCCCAGGAGTTATATGAAAGCTCATATTCACTGACAAATATGCTAAAAATTCATCTGAGTTCCACAGAGGATTTGTCCTAAGCTATCTTTTTAAAAATCTTGAACTTCTTAAAAATATCATTTGCGTTTGTTGTTAGTTTTTGTAGAACCAGACAGGCTCAGCTTTGAGCTTTACCACAGTGTTGGTTTCCTTGGTAACCACCTCTAGTTTCTGACTCCTAGACATCTTGCCCATCATCTTATGTCCTGGCCCCCAGCTATGGAATGCCTGAGGCACTCCCTTGATCCAGGAAGGTGCCCTGCTTTCTACCTCCCCACTCTGCTCCAGAGCCCGGTTTAGCAATTTGCATAATGAGCACTGCCTCAGATTCACATTGCCAGGCCCAGCTTCGGGTGTCCTCTGCCCCTACCAAATTAACATAACGGCCTTTTCAAAGCCTGTTGGGATCAGGAATGGTATTCACTAGACAAAGTGTATTCCCAGAGACAGTATAGCAAGGCAGTTAGGATTGTGGACTTTGAAGCCAGACAGCTTGGTGTGAAATCCAAGCAAGTTACTTAACTTCTTTGATTCTGTTTCCTCCTCTTTAAAAGAGGAATAAAAATAGAACTTGATAGGGCGGTGCCTGTGGCTCAAAGGAGTAGAGCCCCAACCCCATATACCACAGGTGGCGGGTTCAAACCCAGCCCCGGCCAAAAACTGCAAAAAATAAAATAGAACTTGATAGAGGCAATGGCTCACACCTATAATCCTAGCATCCTGGGAGGCCAAGGTGGGAAGATCCCTTGAGGTGAGTTCAAGACCAGCTTGAGCAAATGCAAGATCCTGACTCTTCCAAAAACAGAAAAAAATATTTGCCTGTTTGTAGTCCCAGCTACTCAGGAGGCTGAGGCAGGAGGATCATTTTACCTAATCCCAGGAATTTGAGGTTGCTGAGAGCTATGAGGATGCCACTGCACTCCAGACTGGAGTGATTGAGTGAGACTCTGTCAAAAAAAAACAAACAAAAACTTATCTCAAAGAGCTTTTTTTTTTTTTTTTTTGTAGAGACAGAGTCTCACTTTATTGCCCTCAGTAGAGTGCTATGGTGTCACAGCTCACAGCAACCTCCAACTCCTGGGCTTAAGCAATTCTCCTGCCTCAGCCTCTCAAGTAGCTGGGACTACAGGTGCCCGCCACAACACCTGGCTATTTTTTTGCGGCATTTTGGCTGGGGCCGGGCTTGAACCCGCACCCTTGGTATATGGGGCCAGCACCCTACCCACTGAGCCACAGGCACCATCCTCAAAGAGTTTTTAAGAAATAATGTGTGTGTAAATGTATTCCAAATGGCACCTGGTACATAGGAAGTGCTACAGCAGAGTTACTGGTTAAGATAACGAGAACGGTGGCTCACACCTATTATCCTAACACTTTGGGAGGCAGAAGTGGGAGGATTGCTGTGAGGCCAGGAGTTCAGGACCAGCCAGGGCAATATATTGAGACCTCATCTCTACCAAAAAAAAAAAGTAGAAAACAAAAAATCAGCTGGGCATAGTGGTGCACCTGTAGTTGCAGCTTCTCAGAAAAGTGAGGCAGGAGGATTGCTAGAGCACAGGAGTTGGAGGCTACAGTGAACTATGATTGCACCACTGCACTCCAGACTGGGTGACTAAGCCAGACATAAAAAAAAAAAAAAGATTATTGTTGTTGCTGTACATCTGTTCTTTCATCTCCAGACACTTTGGCTGAGTCAGAAATTAATCTGGGGTTCTATGAGTGAGGAACTGTGGGTGCCACAGGGAACAGCAGCATGTTTGCAATATGGGGATCTCCTCAAGCTCCTTTTAAATCCTGACCTCAGACATGAGGCCTAGTGTCTACCACACCTGCAGCTCAGAGTTGTCAGCCCAGCCAGTAGGAACCTATATCTAGAAGGGTCCTCCTACCCCATTACCCATGAAGACTTGGGTCCTAGACTCAAGCCGACTCTCAGGCTCCACAGCCAGACTTTGATCAATTCCGCAACTCAGACAGGGACTATTTTGAGATGTGTGGTTCCACAAGGCAAATGAAGCTTCCCCTGTGGGTATGTCCAGGCCTGGGAGGACCTCAGCAGCCTCAATCAGAAGGGTAGCTAACAGTTCGTGCATAGAACTGACCTCCTGCCAGGCATTGTACTAAGCACTTTTATGTATACAGAAGATTGACTCTTTCAATCCAGAGAAAGAAACTGCAGCATAGAGAGGTAAAATTCTGAGGTCACATAACTAGTAAAATGGCAGAGCCAGGAACCCCCAATCCAGACAGCCTGCTCCAGAATCTGTTACCCACTCTGCCCATAATGCCTCACATGGGGCCAGCTTGGCTCTGGCCAGACCAACACTGATGTGTGCCTCTACAGATGACTTGCTGCCTAGTTGAAGAAATATGGGCTAAACTCTAATAGAAAGCAGGGCTTGGGCCATGGCAGCCCTACACAGGGCGTGTGGACAAAACCCTCATGATCAACATCACACCCTGTAGAAAAGTAATTTGAGCCAATTGAGGAATTTTCCAGAAGACCAGAGTAAAGTGCACAAGTGCAGACCAGAGTCAGCCCCACCTTCAAGGGGCCTTATGCAGTTCCTGGGAGGGCAACTTAAAGCACCACTAGACACCTTACAAGGTAAGGACCCAAGGAGGGATGTTATTCAGCAGCTTTTGCACAATAGGGTACCTTTGAGGTGGGCACTATAGTTTCCTTTTCCTCTTCATGGGACCCTGGCAGTGGCCAAGAACCCCAACCCAAACTACCTGCTCCTCAGACCTCACCAGCTTTGCAGAGCCACTTCAGTTTAGGAAAAAAAACTTCAGGCTTTCAGCCAGTGACACCCTTTGAACAAGACAAGCCCAAATCCCTTCTATTAAGTCCATCTGAGCCAAGAATAGGGTCACCCTAAGAGCCTCAGGCATAGCCTGTATTCTTTAAGGGACCCTGAGTGGCTTGGTAAATGAGCTGTTGAGCTGCTGATGCCTTCCAGCTGATGAGCCAGCAGCACTCCCTTCCCAGTTCAAAAGGTGAAGCTTGGTTGAGAACTCCAGGACTGGCTCAGCACCTGTAGCTCAGTGGCTAGGGCACCAGCCACATACACCAGAGCTGGCAGGTTTGAATCCAGCCTGGGCCTGCCAAACAACAATGACAACTA
>NW_003852614.1:149145-161015 GCF_000181295.1 Otolemur garnettii
CTCAAAAAAAAAAAAAAAAAAAGAAGAGAAAGAAAGAAAAGAAAGAAAAAAAGAACTTGGAGGCTGAGAGGTTGGAGGTAGCCATACAGTGGGACAGCAAAGAAGCCTAGGAATCTAGAAGCATGCAGTGAGGCTGCAGGTGATGCTTCCCTAGGATGAAGCTTTTGTTCCCAGGGAGCCTTGGCCCCACCTCCTTCTCATGAAGCCTGTAAGCTGATAGGGCACCTGACAGCAAACCCATCCTGCTTGAGATTCTTTGGTAGCTTTTATTTTGATATAACTTCAAACTTACAGACAAGTTGCAAGAATAGTGCAAAGGCCCAGAGGTGGTGGCTCACACCTGTAATCCTAGCACTCTGGGAGATGGGTCAATTGCCTGAGCTCACAGATTCCAGACCAGCCTGAGACAGAACAAGACCTCGTCTCTAAAAATAGCTGGGTGTTGTGGAGGGCACCTGTAGTGCCAGCTACTCATGCGGCTAACGCAAGAAAATTGCTTGAGCCCAAGAGTTTGAGGTTGCTGTGAGCTATGATGCTACAGTGCTCTACCAGAGTGACAAAGTCAGACTCTGTCTCCAAAAAAAAGAATAGTACAAAGAATTCCCTTTTACCCCTCTTCCTCTCCCTAGTCATTAGCATGTCACCCCATCTGCTTTAGCTTTTGTAAGTCCCCTCTCACTTTGCATATTTAATTTCCAAGTCCTAAGAAAGTAATTTGCAGACACGATGACATTTTTTTCCTAAATACCTCAAAGTATTATTTCCTACAAACAAGAACATTCCCTTACATTATCCCAATAAGCAAAATAGCAAGAATACAAGGTTTTGTTTAATCCTTGGGCCATATGCAAATTTCACCAATTGTTCAAATTTTCAGCTTAATTTTTTTTTTTTTTGAGACAGAGTCTCACTATGTCGCCCTTGGTAGAGTGCTATGGCATCACAGCTCACAGCAACCTCAAACTCTTGGGCTTAAGCGATTCTCTTGCCTCAGCCTCCTGAGCAGCTGGGACTACAGGTGCCCACTGCAATGCCTGGCTATTTTTTTTGTTGCCGTTGTCATCGTTGTTTAGCAGACCCAGGCCAGGTTTGAACCTGCCAGCCTTGGTGTATGTGGCAGGCACCCTACCCACTGAGCTACAGATGTGGCCCTTCTTTTTTTTTTATTTTGAGAGTCTCACTCTGTCACCCCAGGTAAAGTGCAGCGGTGTCATCATAGCCCACAGCAACCTTGGGTTCCTGGGCTCAAGCAATCCTACTGCCTCAACCTCCCAAGTAGCTGGGACTAGAGGCTTATACCACTGCACCTGGCTATTTTTCTATTTTTAGTAGAGATGGGAGTTTACTATGCTGCCCAGGCTGGTCTTGAATCTCTAAGCTCAAGTAATCTTCCTACCTCACCTCCCATAGTACTAGGATTATGTGATGACTATTTAATCACGTGACTAACACATGACTGCAGCCTCTGAGTAAAACATTACAGATAAAGGCAAAGTAGTCCTCTCTGAATACCACCGGGAGCTTTGGGCTCCTAGGACATTATGAGGAGCTGTGAGAGAGGTTCTCAGACATCAGACTTAGTGGGAGGAGAAGGAGGAAGTGGTCCTTTTCCCTGGCTGGCCAGCCCAGAAGGCAGCTGTAGGGGCCCTCCTTCCTGTGAAGGACTAGGCCCAGGGCTCAGGCCTTTGAGCCTCCCATCTCCCCAAACCACAGCCCGGAGGTGTGAAAGAAAGAAAAAAACAGGGGGAGGGGTGGTACAAAAGAGCCAGGTGCACATTTCACACCTTGACCACAGGTGGGGCCCAGAGCAGCTTCACTCTGACTAACTTCCTCCTCAGGCTTCCCTGGTGGCTGCTTGGGAGGGCAGAGGAAGGAGGACACATGGCCAGAACTCAGATCACAGACTCTTGGCTTGGCAGCTCTCCCCAGCAGCTGGGCCTGGCTCTCACCTTGTCTGGGCACTGCTTGCCACAGGAAAGAACCAAATTAGAGAGCTGAACAAGGGCTTAGCTCAGCTCCACAACAGAGGAAACATCCAAGATATCTTAGCTGTGTGCAACAGCAGAAGCCCACCACAGACTCACCATCCTGAGGCTTGGGAGGGGTTGGTTTGGAAAGCAACTAGAGGGAGAGGAGGCTGCTGCTCACTGGGCACCTACTCCATGCCAGATACATTCTACAAGCTATCATTTACAGTCCACAGAGCAACCCTATCAAATGTGTACTATACTTATACCCATTTTTCAGATGAGAAAACTGAGGCAGAGATGAAATGATTTGTCAGGATTACACAATCCTCTAGGTAGACAGAGAATTTGACTAGGACTGACAAACTGCCCCCTCTCCAATCCCCAGATAAGGCAACAGATGGCCTTTCTGAAAAACCAGCCCTCAGGCCAAGTCCATGCCTGCGTGCCTTATAAGCACCACCCTCTATCAGCTCCCTGACATAAAAAGCTCCCAGTGACCTTAAGTTGGTAGCCAATAACCCTGTCCTTCAACATTCTCAACTGCACTCCTACTAAGTGCTGGGCCCTGTGCTAGGAGCTTACAGCATTGGTTATCTCAGTTCATTTTTTAATAACCCAGCCAAGGAAACCAGCTCAACATGGTTATGTAATCTGTCCAAGGTCACACAGTTTGAACAGGGTGGGATCAGGACTGGAACCCAGACAGTTTGGTTCACCATTCTTCCCACTGCATCATTGTCTTGCAGGGAGCAGCAACAGAACCCTGATGGCAGCATGCAGGGCTCAGAACAGAAAGCTCTCTTCATCTTTCCGAAGCCCTTGCCTGGCCCTTCTCTCATTTATCCTTCACAGAAACCTGGGAAGGTGGGGATCATCAACCCCATGTGACAAATGAGGAGACTGGGGCCCCGGGGATCCCTAGACTTTTATCTTTCACATGGGTTAGTAATATTTCAACTTCGATTTGGAGGATCCACATGGGCTTATCAACTCCTGACAACAGAAGTTATTTCCCAAACTCCCATTTTTACCCCATCATTTCATAAAGAAAAGGCCCTTTTAAAACCAAAATGGGGGTGAACATAATGGCCAAATGTAAGATAGTCCTTTAAATTGAACAAATCTAGCTTTTGTGGCCATTTTTCTCATTTGTAGAAGTCTAGGGAACTCAAACCTCTTTGCAGACTGGCACTGGGAAATCGTGGTCCCAACTCCTGTCCATTTTCCATCCCCATAGGTAGTCACTTGCCAAGTCTTACTTGTTCTAACTGGCCTGGCTTCTGGAATCCTCCTGGTTCCCTCTACTTGACTATTCCTGACCTCCTCTAGGCTCAGTTCCCTCTGGCCTCAACCCTGCAGGTGACAAACTATTCGCAGCCAATAGAGTCACATGTGTCCATAGAAGAAAGGGAAGGGCCTAATGCAGAATATGTGTCATGTACGTAAGTCTGAACTGAGTCCCAGGCACGAGCTGGGAGGCTTCTGAAGCACAGTATGACTAAAAACTGGGTCCGAAAGCTGCATTTGCCTCAGTTTCTCTCTCTCGCCCTGCTCTTCAACTGGGGGGAGAGAGGGGAAGAGGAAACTGCTTGGGAGAGGCAAGTTAGAGGTTGCCTTGCTGCTGCTGGGAACAGGGTGACAGAGAGAGGAGAAAAAGGTGACAGGGAGAGCTGAGGCAGGTGGGGAGAACATTTTCCACCACTCACTGCTTTACTGTACCAAGATTGTTTTACAGGTTTTCCTTAAAATCTGAAGGTCCCTGTGGACTCCGCCCAACCCCCAACCCCCTTCTTCTCACCCCAAAAGTAACTGCTTTCATGAGTTTGTGGTGTCTCCAGCCCCTGTTTTAAACTTTGACAACAAACAATCGTATCCAAAACAATATAGTATTGGTTTCTGAGGTGGTTTTTAAAATCTATGTAAGTGGTGTCAAACTATACATGATATTCTATAACTTGCCTCTTCCGCCATGTGGTCCTTGGCTTTTCAAGTTGCATCCATGTTACAATATGTAGCTTTAGTTCATTTTTTTAACTGCATGCATATATCATAGTTTATGCCTTTAAAAGAAACCAAAGGCAGCATGAAAAGTGGGAAAAGGAGAGTTAGATGGCTGTGGGTTCGATCTTCACACCCTTGCTTGCTGCATCTGGCAAAGACCTTTCCCCTTTCACAATCGTTTGTGCAGACAACCCCCACCTCACAAGGGAGTAGTGTGGTTGAAATGAGGCAGTGTCAAAGAAAGCACCTAAAACAATGTCTAGCACATAGCAAGTTCATTACTAGTAGTTCCCTTTCCTTCCCCTGTTGATTAGTGTGGAGGGGCAATGGTAAAGAACTAGACTTAGTTGACTGGGCACAGTGGTTCACGCCTGTAATCCTAGCACTCCTGGAGGTAGAAGCAGGTGGATCGCTTGAGCTCAGGAGTTTAAGACCAGCCCAACCAAGAGCGAGACCCCGTCTATACTAAAAACAGAAAAACTATCCGGGTATTGTAGCAGGTGCCTATACTCCCAGCTACTTGGGAGGCTGAAGCAGGAGGATCATTTGAGCCTAAGAGTTTGAGGTTGCTATGAGCTACGATGATGCCACTACACTCTACCTGGGGTGACAGAGTGAGACTCTGTCTCAAACAAAAGAAAAAAGAAAAGAAAAGGAGGAAAAAAAAATTAGCCAGGCATTGTGCCAGGAGCCTGTAGTCCCAGCTACTTGGGAGGCTGAGGCAGGAGGATCGCTTGAGCCCGGGAGTCTGAGGTTGCTGTGAGACTGATGCCACGGCATTCTAGCCTGGGCAACAGAGTAAGACTCTGCCAAAAAAAAAGAAAAAGAAAAAAGAAAAAGAACTAGACTTAGTGTGGCGGATTGTTTTAATACTTGAATTTTTTGTGAAGGTGACTCCTTTACAGTCAACATCTTTCCTACTCCAGTCTTTACAACTCCAGCCAGGCCAGATGGGCATGAGTTCTAATCTACTGAGCAGGAGAGGAGAAGTAATTCTTCTCTTTTTTTCTTTTAATTTTTATTTTGGGGAGAAATAATCCTCGCCCATCAGCAGGGCTGCCTTTCCCTTCCCACCTGCATTGTTCCTCCTTCAAACCTCTCCCCTCAAAGGACCTACCTCCACCCAGCTACCCACAGCCCTTCCCTAGGGCCCAGCCTTTCTGACAAGCTGTGGTCAGCTCCTCCAGAGCAGCTTTCACTAGCCATGGGAATGACCGGGAAAAGAAGTCTGTGGCCAGGTGTCTGGGGAGGTCTGGTGTAGATAACTCCCTGGAAGAAGCTGCTACTGAGAACCGCGTGAAACCCTCACTTCCTCTGTGTATGTAGGTTTCCAGCCACAAGCAGCCGAGCAGTGGGGCGGGCAGAACGAAGCCCGGCAACCAGAGCACCAGCCCAGCCATGGCCCCCGAGGTAAGTGCTGCTGGCCAGGCAGGCCAGGCCACAGTTGGGAGTGGAGAACCCAGGGCATTAGGGAAACACTGGGGGTGACCCATAGCCCAGAATCACCAGAGGGTTGGGTAAGTAGGGCATCTTGCAGGGTTGTGATAGAAGAACCATCAGACAGAAAATTAGGAACTCAGCTTGGCCACTGACCACAGGCAAGTCTCCTCCCCTCTCTGGCTTTAGTGCCTCATCTGCAAAAGTTAGGGTCTAGGGTAGAGTCTCAACCTTGATGACCTCTGAACCTCCCTTCAGCTGTCTTGGAACTTTGACTCTCACATGCTGGATTGAATTGGCCTTGGGAAGGCCTGCAGATCTGGGGTGGTTTAGGGTGGGTATAAAGGAGATTCCTGCTAGAGCTTGGCATGGGATCCCTCCGTTGGTGGGCAGCTAAATGGGCTCATAATCCTCAGTGTAGGGGAGGGGAAAGATGGGCTGAAAACATGCATTTAGGGGGGCTGCAGTCATTCATAGAGAAGCCCCACAAGGGGCAGGAAGTTGGGCTCCCCGGACAACAGCTGAAAAAGGCAAGAGGAGGACCAGTGACTGGGAGAGGGGGTGGTAGAGAGGCGCCTGGGAGGAAGGTGGTTGAACTAGGTGTGGCTGGAGCGCTGAGGACACAAGGCAAGCCGTAAAAAGAGAGAAGGCAGAAAAGAAAGCAGGCAGGGAGGGCTCTGGGCACCCAAGGGAAGGTCTTCCTCCTGCCCAGGATCCTGGGGCAGATGGGATCACTCAAAAGGCTGAGAGAGAAGCAGCCTTTGAGAAGTCACCACCTAAGCGCCCAGCCTGGATGGAGGGAGTTCAGGTGTGGCCCTGGAAGAAAGGTGGGGACAGTTACAGTGTCTGGTTCAGGCCTCAGGGCTTGCCTTCGGGAGGAGCTGCTCAGAGAAATGTCCCTCAAATTCAATCTAGGAGTAGTTGCTGTTCTCTCTGTCACTTTCTTTTCCCTCGGCAGGTTCACCAAGTGCTGTATTTTTCTGGAATTGCCTCCTTCCTGGAAAACTGCAGCTCTTGTTATGACTCGGAAGATGAGAATGACTCCTGCTGTGCTTCCCCACCCTGCCCACAGGACTTCAGCCTGAACTTCGACCAGACCTTCCTACCAGTCTTGTACAGCCTCCTTTTTCTCCTGGGGCTGGTGGGCAACGGCGCTGTGGCAGCAGTGCTGCTGAGCCAGAGGGCGGCCCTAAGCAGCACCGACACCTTCCTGCTGCACCTGGCTGTGGCAGACACACTGCTGGTGTTGACGCTCCCTCTCTGGGCAGTGGACGCTGCCATCCAGTGGGTCTTTGGCTCCGGCCTCTGCAAAGTGGCAGGTGCCGTCTTCAACATCAATTTCTACGCAGGGGCCCTCCTGCTGGCCTGCATCAGCTTTGACCGCTACCTGAGCATAGTGCATGCCACCCAGCTCTACCGCAGGGGCCCACGGGGACGCGTGGCCCTCACTTGCATAGCTGTATGGGGGCTCTGTCTGCTCTTTGCCCTCCCAGACTTCATCTTCCTGTCAGCCAACTATGACGAGCGCCTCAATGCCACCCACTGCCAGTATAACTTCCCACAGGTGGGCCGCACAGTTCTGAGGGTACTGCAGCTGGTGGCTGGTTTCCTGCTGCCTCTGCTGGTCATGGCCTATTGCTATGCCCGAATCCTGGCAGTGCTGCTGGTCTCCAGGGGCCAGCGGCGTCTACGAGCCATTCGGCTGGTGGTGGTGGTAGTGGTGGCCTTTGCCCTTTGCTGGACTCCCTACCACCTGGTGGTGCTGGTAGACACCATCATGGACCTGGGGGTCCTAGCCCGCAACTGCGCTCGAGAGAGCCAGGTGGACATAGCCAAGTCAGTCACCTCAGGCCTGGGCTACATGCACTGCTGCCTCAACCCGCTGCTCTATGCCTTTGTGGGTGTCAAGTTCCGAGAGCGGATGTGGATGCTGCTCTCACGCCTGGGCTGCCCTGATCGGAGAGGCCTCCAGTGGCAGCCGTCATCTTCCCGCCGGGATTCATCCTGGTCTGAGACCACAGAGGGCTCCTATTCTGGCTTGTGAGGCTGGAATAGGGGTTCTTGTTTAACTCCTACAATCTGACTCTCCCCATGTTCCAGGCTCCTCCCCCTGTTTCTGCTGGGACTGGCTCTGGCTCTCCCCACAGCCTGGCTCCTGGGATTCACTGACGGCTCCAGCATTGTCCCGTCTCCTGGGAAGCCACCCTCCCAGCTCTGGGGTCTGCACCATTGTTGCTCCTTAGCTGCCAAGCCCCACCCTGCTGCTTCAGAGGTGGCTGCCAAGAGCCTCACTGCTCTTCTCATTCAGAAACTAGAACTTGGCCTTCCCCGTGTGCAGGGTAAGGGGTGTAGAGGACACTGCTCCTATGGGGCTGTTGCCCAGGCCTCCAGCTCAGCAGTCCCTGTGGTTCCCAAGATCTCTGTATTTGTTCATTTCTACTTTTGTCTAAAATCCTGCTTAAACATTTTTAATAAACAAGATCCTTAGGACCAGAGTATGTTAGTATATCATTTCCTATTTCTCCTTGCCTCACCCTGGGTCTGTGCCAACCTATCCTGCCTCCATTAATGTCTCTCTGCCCTCCTGGGCACTTGTTTTATTTACAAACACCCAGGAACATGGGTTCAGAGCAAGAAGGTAGACAACTGGCTAGCACAATCAGGGGAAGGGACTGTCACACCAATAAGACCAGTCCTGAACTCCAGCTCAGGACAGCAGGAAAGATGTGATTAGAACTAGCAATGTCAAGCAGCCTGTGCAATAGCAGAGGAGTGGCACATAGACAATGAACCCAGGGCTCAGGTCACTGAAGGCCAGTGCCATTTGGGAAGCTTCCTAAAGACTTAAATTAGGGCAAGGAGTATTTCCAAGGGTGAAGAAAAGTAAAGACAATATTTCCAGGCAGAAGGGAGGGTAGCAGTAAAAGTGAGAAGACTGGAAACAGCAACACTCACCAGAGGAATTATAAGTGGCCCCTGCTGGCTAATTTAGGGTTCAGGGTTTAAAATAACTCTGAAAGGTAGATTGGATCAGGTAATGGTATTATAATAGAGACCAGTCAAAAGCCTAGATTTGTTATTCAGGTGAGAGGTGACACAGTGATTACTAGGGAAATGGCAGTGGGGCTTGTAGAAAGCAATAAGGCTGGTGACTCACCCAACAGTAATGAGTACATAGCTACCTCCTGGTGCCTGGAGTACGTAAGCTGCAGGGAGCATTTTTTTTAGGACGAAGGTGGGGTTGAAGTGAGTGGAAGAAGACAACTGGGGCTTCTCAGAAGGGATACTGAGTTAAGGCAGAAAGTGAAGGGGTGGGTGGGTCCACTGCACCCACCACTCCTAAGCTGGAGTTCAGGACTGGTCAGTTTCGCCCAACTGTTTTACAGGCCAGCTGGACCCTTGCTGAAACTGCAGATACGGCTGGAGGTGGGGATGGGAAATAGGAATCCCAAGAGTTAGCTGGGGAAGCTTGTCCCACCCCATAAACACCCAACCCCATCTAGCGTTGTGGTTTGCAGTTTGTGGTCACTAAAACAGTCTAAGCTTCTGCAAAATGAAGGAAGGAAGGAAAACGACAGAATAACACATCCTGCCTGTAAAACGTATCAGTGATGCTAGACTAGTGAAGGTGCTTGTGGCAGGTTAAAAAATGGGCTCCCAAGATATCCATGCTCTAACCCTGAGTTTGCGACTATTACCTCAGCTGACTTTAAGAATGGTATCCTGGATTATTCAGGTGGTGAGTCCAATAAAAGCTTTTTTTTTAAAATTAGAAAAAATATATTATTATAAAGGGGAAATTACAGACATATTTCACTGATGAATAAGGATGCAATATGATAAACAACATATTGACATGTTGGATTAAAAATTGATGTTTAAGTAATATACGTTAATTAAAATTAAATCCAGTTTGTGAGAATTAAACATTATTATATATATATATATTTTTTTTTTTTGCCCACACCCCCTCGCTCCTTCTCAGTCTGATCTCCCCTTACCCCGTGCCCTACCATGTCATTAATTGTAATAAAAGCTTTTAAAAGTGAAAGGGGGGAGACAGAAAAGAGGGTGAGTCAGAGACAGAGGTGTTGCTGGCTTTGGAAAAGGGGAAATGGGCCACAAACCAAGGAATGTGGGCAGTCTCTAGAAGCTAGGAAAGACAAGGAAACAAAAATTTTCCCCTAGAGTTTCCAGAGAGGAACGCAACCCTGTTGACACACTGATTTTAGCTCAGGAAGACCCATACTGGACTTCTGAACTCCAGAACTGTCAGATATTTGTGTTGTTTTAAGCCACTAAATTTGTGGTAACCTGTTGTGGCAGCCATGGGGAAAGAACACAGTGTGGGTTCTAGTTCATGTCCTAGATATCTGACAGAAGGAAAGCTGCTGAAGTACTTATAGGCAGTCACAGAAATCAGACAGAAATACAGAACAGAGGTGCTCCTCTAGACATGTCTCAGGGGACATCAGATGTCTGAGTCTTGAACAAAAGAACTGAGGGTTTGTTCTCCTCTAAGCACAGGGAGCCAATGAATAGACTTTACTAAAAAGTGAGATGCAGAAAACATTTTATTTAATTTTATGAACAATTACATGGCTCAGATGGTTGAAACACTTTTGTCTTTTCTGTCTATGTTGGTATAACAGATTACATCAGACAGTACCCCTGGTTTTGAAGCATTGCTTTCAAAACTTGTTCTCTTTCCAGCATCATCCTCATTCTCTTAACCCACCATTCTTAAACTTATTTTTCTTTTGTATTAAGTTGTACACGTTAAACCTATGATGTCACAGTAAAAGTCAAGGTAGACCCTAAGTGCTTTAGAGTACTGTCAAAGGCACAAGATTGTTAGCAACAGAGCCACTCGCTAAGAATAACCATTTATAACATGAATCTAAAAATGTACTTAAGTTCTAATATTGATAACTTCACAGAAACAGGCTTTTCTAAAACTTATCAGTAAAGGATTCAGCTCATACTCTGATAACCTTAAGGAGCTTTCTTTTGCTTATTGGCACAATAATCCTTGCCAAGCTTTTTCATCACATCCCCATGGGTAATCCCTGCTGTCTGCTTCAAAACTATTCTATAATTTTCCTGCACATACTTGGCAAATGGTCTCACATGGGGTGCAATGGGGGTCCCATCCTTCCGAGTTAATGGCAGCACAACCAGCGTCCCCTTACATACAGCACAGATAAAGCGGTCAGTGTTCAATGATCTGGTGTAGCGGCCAACCCTAGCAAGGAAAGAAACAAACACAATACAACAAAGGAATTAGTCACTGTACCTCAGCATCAGCTCTGAGAGGTTGGCCTTGGGCCCAAACCAAGAATTTTCTCTGGGTTCTCAGAGATTGGAGCACCAAGCAACCATAGTGACAGGGCCAGTTTAAATTAGGAAAGAAAATGGAGAGGAGCAAGAAAGGAGAGGTTTTACTCAAGTCAGAGAGCAATCCACTTTGCTGATTAAAAATCAGTGGAAGCCATAGTAAAACTTAAGTAGGAAAAGTCTGGGGAGAGGCTCGGTGCCTGTAGCTCACTCAGTGGCTAGGGCACCAGTCACATACATCAGAGCTGGTGGGTTCAAATCTAACCCAGGCCAACTACAACCAAAAAATAGCTGGTGTTGTGGCAGCTACTTAGGAGGCTGAGGCAAGAGAATTGCTTAAGCCCAAGAGTTTGATGTTGCTGTGAGCTGTGACATCTCAGCACTCTACTGATGGTGACATAGTGAGACTCTGTCTCAAAAAAAAAAAAGTCTGGGGAGAAGGGTCTTACCTGGTTTTGCATCGAGTACATTCATATTGAATCTTGTAGTTAATTGTATAGTTATGGCAACGAGTGACAGCAGGCAGCTCCGGGTGTATCCTGTTGGATTTTTGGGCATAATATTTCCATGCATCACCATGAGAATCACGGACACCATCAAGCAGCCAGGAGGCTGCGTGGCATATTTCATGGATCAAAGTATCCCGGAGACGGTCTTGAAAGAGGAATGAAAATAAAGTGAGCACTAAAATTTATCCTTTTCTGGTCTGTCACCCAACAACTCTAGACTTTGAGCCCACTAGACACAAGCCATCATCCAGAAGCCCACACAAGCAGACACAAGTGTTACCTTCCCAGAATTCTGAAAGTGAAATTTCCACCTATTTCAACCCAATTGCATTAACAGCAGATAGCCTTTGGTGAACAGGTCTTTTCAGAGCAACTCCAGTGTGCTCATCTTTTTGTGGGGCACTACTAGAAAAATATCCAGACAAGACCTGGTTTCTGCCCTTTAGGATGGAAGTGGACAAGGTGGGGAGAAGTCACTGGAATCTGAGCTGGGCCCTTACCAACTGACTGGATTTGCAAAGTTAGAAAGGCTATTATTCTTGGTGTAGTAAAACACGTGGGCTTGGCGCCTGTGGCTCAAGTGGCTAAGGCGCCAGCCACATACACCTAAGGTGGC
>NW_003852614.1:161269-169977 GCF_000181295.1 Otolemur garnettii
TTTTTTTTTTTTTATTTTAGAGATGAAGTCTCACTGTTTCCTAGACTGGAGTATAGTGGCTATTCACAGGCATGATCATAGCTCACTGCAGCCTCAAACCCCTGGGCTCAAGTGATCCTCCTGGCTCAGCCTCCCGAGTACCTGGGATTCAGGGATGTGCCACAACACCCACGTTGTGGTACATTTTGAAGGCCAGTATGAAAAGAGCCTATTGGAGAATGGACTAGTGGTGAAGTAGTAAGAGACAAGTCTGGCCAAGTGGGGTGGGGCAGATTACAACTGCCTCAAAAGCCAGGCTCCAGGTCTTGAAAAGCCTTAGGTTTTTCAATACATTAGAAGTTTGAGAAAGCCAGGGCAGTTTCTCATGCCTGTAATCCTAGGACTGCAGGAAGCCAAGGTAAGAGGATCACTTGAGGTCAGGAGTTCAAGACCAACCTGAAGAAGAACGAGACCTCATCTGTACTAAAAACAGAAAAAACTAGGCTGATGTGGTGGTGGGTGCCTGTAGTCCCAGCTACTCAGGAGGCTGAAGCAGGAAGAGCCTATGAGCCTAGGAGTTTGAGGATGCAGTGAGCTATGACTGCACTACTGTACTCCAGCCTAGGTAGTAGAGAGAGACAGTTTCCAAAAATAAGAATAAAAGGAGGGAAGAAGGCCCATCCCTGGGCAGACTCATAGGTAGAGAGGGGATGATGAGCCACTGTGAAGGAAGATTTGATGATTGGCTAGATATACAGGACCCTGAACCTCAGCTACTGAGAGAAAGGACATGTGGTATAAAGGGGAAAATGCAGAAAGAACAGTGGGCCTAGTAGAAAGATTGAGTTGGATTTACAGGGATGGTGAAACATCCAATAATGTCCTCTAAGCAACACACACTAGGCCTGTCCACCAAGGAATGACAGTTCAAGCTGTGACACAGGCTGCCAGCTAGTAGTAACTTAACAAGCGTGGTGGGAGAAGGATCCTGCCATCACCTGCGGAGTCACAGACTTTCACAGAAATCTCGATCTTGGCATAGCGCTCCTTCTTTGGGTGCCGTTTCTCACCAGTGGTGCATAAGCCAGCAGTTCTCAACATCTTTTTATTCCAGCCAATTTCTATTTTCTCCGGCATCTGAGAATGAAAAGCAAACAGAAAGAGTCAGAAAGCAGTTCTAGGCAAATCAGAAAAGATTAACTCCAGAGTTTTCCTCCCTCTAATCAAAAGTAAAACTAACTTTTCCCCCAGGTTCTTTTTTTTTTTTTCAGGTTTTGGCCAGGGCTGGGGCTGGGTTTGAATCTGCCACCTCCAGCATATGGAGCTCACGCCCTACTCCTTTGAGTCACAGGCACCGCCCTTCCCCAGGTTCTTTGATCAGAGCAAGTTTGAGAAGAAATCCATTCAAAGGGCACACAAATGTAAACATTCTGGGGAGAATAAAAGACGAGATAAAGTCCAAGTAAAGACAACTAACAGGCAGTCAGGACACAGGAAGATTGTTCAGATCACATGAACGCAGGTTTGGGGCTCCCTTGTATGAACAGTCTGGGGTAGCCAAGGAAAGAAGGATAAGCCTGCTGAAGAGGAAGAGGCAGAGCTGAAAATCCAACTCTGAATACTTCAGGTTCTGCCCATCTGATGTAATATCACTGTCATGAGAAGGGCACCAAACCCTGGGAAACCTTTAGGAAGATATGAGAACTTTCCTCCAGAAAGCCTTGCCAGCAGAGATAATAACCTGAAAAACCTAGTGACCAACAGGTCTCTCTTCCTCCAGATTCTCTCTCCAACTCCTCGCCTCAAGTGATCCTCCCACTTTGGCCTTCCAAAGTGCTATGATTACAAGCGTGAACCACTGCACCCAGCACTGAGATTCTCTCTAATCCAGTCCATACCCCCAGGCTACTGTCAGATTAATTTCTTTCAGCAGCCACTTTATGTCCTTCCCTATTACTATACAGTGGTACCAACTGATATAAATCTAATCTTTTCCAACCTGATTTCCAAGGCCCTCCATTATCTAGTCCTATGACATTAAAAAATAATTGGCTTACTATGTCCTAAGCCCTGTTCTAGGTATTTTATGTGTATCAATTTACACAGACTTAATGATTCTATGAGGTAGTAAGTACTGTTATTTTCCCCATTTTACAGATGAGAAAACTAAGACAAACTGAGGTTAAGTAACCCTCCCAAGGTAACAGAGCTCTTTCCCATTATCCTTCCACATAAATCCTCTCTTCCTGACACACGTTCTCACCCATCACTGTTCTCACCATTTACCATCCTTCAAGAAGAATGTCTCACTTCTTCTAGGCAATCTGATTTCCTGACTGTTTAGGCTCTTAGCCATTTTTCCCTCTGCTGATCTCCTGTGGTAATAACCATCTGTCCCATACATTACAACCTATACACATTCTTTAATGTATGCATGTCTCGTCTCCCCACCTAAACTGCCTCTTGGCAAGGGCAGGAAGTATACACAATTAGCACACCTCATAGCACCCAAGAGTGCTGACATATAGCAGGTGCTCCATCAATGCTTATTCATTGAGTCTACCTTTTTATCAAAGACGGACATGTTAAACAGGTTGTAGATCTTCTGAACAAGTTCATCCCTATTTTGCTTGAAATTCTTTCCAGAATATCGTTTTGATTTTTCAAGGTCACGCAAGAAACATCCAGGTATTTTGCAAGTTTTATCCCTGCAAAGGAATTGAGTTTTTTTATAGCTTAAGAAACAGGAGAAATACATGCATAAAAGGTAACATCAAGGGACTCTAAGAACTTGCTGCTCCCTCTTCTATCCTCCTTCTTAAATATGAGGGCATTTCCCAGCCCTCCATTTGTAATCATCTTCTCTTTGCTCTTTGCCCATTCTCAGAGGTGTGAAGCTCATGGTTTCAACCTCAACAGGACTGACTCCCACGCTTATTATCTGTACTCTTGTGCTCTCCTGAGACCTAGTTCTGAATTTACCTGATGCACCACTTCCAACTAGCCAACACTATATCTCCAACTGAATGTGTTCAATTATCAAACTTATTATAACTAGCTGAAAACTTCAGAGGCATTTTCTTGTTTGTTTCTGAGACAGAGTCTCACTATGTCGCCCTCACTACAGTGCTGTGACATCACAGCTGACAGCAACCTCCAACTCTTGGGCTTAGGTGATTCTCTTGCCTCAGCCTCCCGAGCAGCTGGGACTACAGGTGCCTGCCACAACACCCGGTTGTTTTGTTGTTGTAGTTGTCATTGTTGTTTAGCAGGCCCTGGCTGGGTTTGAACCCACCAGCCCTGGTACATGTGGCTGGCGCCCTAACCACTGAACTACAGGTACTGAGCCACATGTCTTCTCTTGTAAAAACAATTCTGATATAAGTATACATGTGTATATTACTCCTGAATGCAAATAAAAATAAAGAAAGTAATGCTTACTATATCATATTTTTTTAAGGAAAAATTAAGAAGCTCCTGGAATCTAAATGAGAAAATGTGTTAATTTTTTTTCCTTTCTTTAAGTACACATATGACTTTGGCGTAAATTATTAGTTGTTTTCAGTATCAACTATATATAGCTTAAGAAAAATAAAGGAACAAACAGTCCATTTCATCCAAACATTTAACCTTTTTAGGCCGGACACAGTGGCTTGTGCCTATAATCCCAGCATTTGGGGAGGCTGAAATGTGTAAGATTGCTTGAGCTCAGGAGTCAGAGACCAGCCTGAGAAAGAGTGAGAGCCCATCTCTACTAAAAATAGAAAAACTAGCCAAGCATCATGGCAGGCACCTGTAGTCCCAGCTACTCAGGAGGCTGAAGCAAGAGGATTACTTGAGCCTAGGAGACTGTGGTTACTGTGTGCTATGATGCCAAAGCACTCTACCCAGGGTGACAGAGTGGGACTCTGTCTTAAAAAAAAGTTAGCCTTTAAAAAAATCACATACTATGCATCATAGTAAGAATAACTAAATTCAGCCAGAGCATGAAAATCATGGAAGATGATATTTTTTTAAATTTCAAATTAAGAAAGGTACAAATTTTTAGGTTACATTGTTCTTACTTCCAAGGTAAAATTCAACTTGTAGTTGACTCCTTCATCCAGAGGGCGTTATGAATACCCTCACATTGTGCACATTAGGTGAGATCTCGCCAATCATCCCCACATCTTCCTCTCCCCTCCCCTGGCTGGACTTTGTGTTTTATCATTCATGTGGGCATGTAATTGTTTATATATTGATTTAATATTGGTATTGAGTACACTGATTTTTTTTTCCATTCTCTAGAAGACAATCTTGACCACCCTCCCTCCAATTCTGACAATCAAGCAACTTGTGACTTCTGCCTTTTCATCATTTCCACTGCCTTTGGTTTGGTTTAGTGTATATGAGTGGCCACGAGGGTTTATCTAGCCTGAACAAAAAGGTGTCTTGTTTAGCTACACATGCCTTGATCTGAGGTTAAGGATAAAGGAAACCTTAAGAGGCCAGAGATGATGTGGGGGCAGAAGCCAGCACTCACACCCAGCCAGTGGACAGACTCCTCCCCTTCTCAGGCCCTCCCACTTAAGCTGCTCCTTCCTCCCAAGCCTAGCCAGATTCCTTTATCCCCTTGCAGAACCCCTAAGTGCCCAGTGGACTGCCTAATATATGACAAGTGTATAATCAATTCTTGTTCAATTGAACATAAGTAGTACATACCCAGGCTTCTCCTTTTCAATGTCTGCTGCACTGGGCTTCTTCTTGGGAGGACCACGCTTTTTTGGTTCTTTAACAGCTGAAAAGATAATATTTCATTTGTACCCTAAAAATTGGCACCATGACAAAAAGGTAAACTCAGGAAGATCCCACACAGCCAAGCTCAGAGAAACATCTCTAAACAAGTATCTGAAGCCCCACATCATGCTGTGTTTGTCATGCTGAACCATCTCACCTGTAAATCACAGGGCTGCCAGCAGTGTGTGAGCTGGACAGGATTCTGTCACAGGCACAGAGGAATATAAAGGTACAGGAGTATGCCAGTAGAGGCTAAGCAGTGAGAGTGAACAAGGCATGTGTAGCTGAAGCATGACCCAGCTCACACATTTGCTCTGAGGGGTGGCTCCCAGTCTAGGTAGCACCTTTAGCCTAGGTACAAGCCAAATCTTTCTACTTTCATCTAAGACCCATCCTGCCAGTTGCTCTAGCCAGAGATTTATGCATCAATAGTCTCACTCATTTGTTTTTAAAAAATCATTAAACCTCTCCCATTTGATCCTGCAATCCCACTATTGGGCATCTATCCAGAAGAAAAAAAAACCTTTTACTATAAAGACACTTGTACTAGGCTGTTTATCGCAGCCCAATTTACAATCGCTAAAACGTGGAAACAGCCTAAATGTCCTTCAACCCAGGAATGGATTGGTAAGCTGTGGTATATGTACACTATGGAGTATTATACAGCCATCAATAAAAATGGAGATTTTACAGCATTTGTAATAACCTGGATGGAGGTGGAACACATTTTTCTTAGTGAAGCATCACAGGAATGGAGAAGTAAGAATCCTATGTATTCAACTTTGATACGGAGACAATTAATGACAATGACATGGTGGGGCATGGGGGAAGGGGAGATCAGACTGAGGAGTGAGGGGGTGTGGGAAAAAAATATATTTATATAAATAATAATGTCTAATTCTCAAACTGGATTTAATTTTGATTAACATATATTACTTAAACATCAATGTTTAATCCAACATGTCAATATGTTGCTTATCATATTGCATCCTTATTCATCAGTGAAATATGTCTGTAATTTCCCCTTTATAATGATATATTTTTCCTAATTTTACTATCAGGGGTATCCAGACTAAGTAGAATGATTTTGAAGTATTTCTCTTTATACTGTCTATAAGACTTGGTGTAATCTGTTTTTTATTAGAAATTATTTTTTACTTTTATTTATACATATTAGTCGTCTTTTTTTTAGACTTTGGTAAAAACATAACAAGTAAAAAATTTTTGTTTGCTATTTGTATTTTGTCTTGTGTATTCTGTAACAAGCAAGTAGTAAATGATTATGTATTCAAAAAAAAGAAAATAGTGACTAATTCTCATATAAATTGTATTTAATTTTGACCAAAGTACATTACTTAAACATTAATTTTTTTTTTTTGAGATAGAGCCTCAAGCTGTCCCCCTGGGTAGAGTGCTGTGGCATCACAGCTCACAGGAACCTCCAACTCCTGGGCTCAAGCGAGTCTCCTGCCTCCGCCTCCCAAGTAGCTGGGACCACAGGCGCCCACCATAACGCCCGGCTATTTTTTGGTTGCAGCCATCATTGTTGTTTGGCAGGCCTGGGCTGGATTCGAACCCGCCACCTTAGGTGTATGTGGCTGGCACCTTAGCCACTTGAGCCACAGGCGCCGAGCCTAAACATTAATTTTTAATTCAACATGTTAATATGTTGTTTATCATATTGCATCCTCATTTATAAGTGAAATATGTTTGTAATTTCCCTTTTATAATAATATATTTTCTCCAATTTTAATATCAAGTGTATCCAGGTTAAGTAGAATGATTTTGAAGTATTTCTTTTTCTATTGTCTATAAGATTTGGCATGATCTGTTTGTTTGAAATTATCTTTTACTTTTACTTATAAATATTAGTTGTCTATTTTTTTTGAGACTTTGGAAAAAACAAAATAAGAAGAAGTTAACTGATCAAAGTATTCTATAATAGACATACTTCTACCTGACAATGTGAATGTTACTTTCTTTGCATTATTACTATTATTATTGCCTAATATTTCATTGCAGCAATCGTCTGGTTTCTTTTCTGAATGTATTTATCTTCTTTCGTTCTTTATGAGGCTTTTGGTCTGTCCTTATGTTAAATATTATTATTGTCATTAAATTTAGCCTTTTAATTCTGCGAAGTCAAAAGTGGAAACCTAATATACACATGTATCTGTAAGAAAAATAAATTTAAATAAATAAATAAATAAATCATTAAACCTCTATTACATGCCAAGAACCAGGCTAGACCCTGAGGGAGACTAAAAGATGAGGAACAGTCTTCTCACAGTCTAGGGGAGACAGATTCAGGAACATATTATAACTGTGATTGGTGCTTTAGTAGAGACAGGCTCTATAACTTTGGGAACTCAGGAGGCAGAAGTCACTCTCTTACGACTTTCTAAGGAAATGACGATTGGACTGAGTCCTAAGAACAATGGGATATCCTCAGGACAAAAGCTACAGGCCAGTGGAACAGAGAACACTCTGAAAGGAGAGCATCAGAAATATGTGGGCATTCCTCTCCCATTCCCAGAGCAATCCTTTCACTGGGATGGCTGCCTCTAGTGGCTACTAGGAAGTTACTGCAATAGTACAGGGTTGGTAGGCAGGACAGGCAAACTCAACAATACAGACACATTTGGCAGGCAACAACTACGTGTTATATTTGGTAGGACAGACATACTTGGCATTAATGGCTTACCAGGTTTAACACAAATATGTTTGGTTTTTTCCTTCCTCTTCCTTGGCTGTTCCACCACAGATACAGGCTTCTCATCAGTTGACAACTTTTGATCTAAAATCTCTGGGTCGGCCTTAGGATCATTTGATGGCTGGCAGAGATTTTCACCAAGATTTTGCTCACCAACATCAACAGATGCATTTGAAGCAAATTTTCCCTGATCATATGAATCTCCTTCCTTTAGCTTGAGACCCTTCAAATCATTACTGTCATCATCCTCATCAGTAAGTACTGGAGGCTTCGGGATAGTAGGCTGCTTGCCAGTATAAGAGAATTCCTCCAGAATTGCATCTGAAATGGAAGAAACAAAGTCACATACATGTGTAAATATGCTCCCTCTACTCCCCACCTTACACACTAAACTTCAGCAGATTATTGAGCACAAATTAAACAAGCTGTGAACTGTAACCTTTTGAATCACAATTAATTAGGAATTTTAGATTGTTTTCCCTCTGTTCCTTTTTATTTTACTAACAGTATTGACACATAAAATAGCAATCAAAGTCTAGTGGCAATTTCCACATCATATTCTCTAAGGAGCATGATATAGTTGCTCAGGGTTTCCTAAACACAGGTCTGAAGACTTGCAGATTTTCACTAGTCCACAGCTCAATAAGATAAATAATAATAAAGTGTTGTTTTTGTCCCCATCAGGTTAAATTTCTGTAATTTAAAGGACTGTCCTTATTTTGTGATTTAGTGCTAACTAAATTTTTGGTGTTCTTTACTTAATGAAATTACGGCAATAGTAGATGGTAGTTGAAATATTTTATTTCCTTCATTAGTCAGATTAAAAACTGGCAACTCTATGTTGGTCACCAAAATTTTATTTTTTTCATTAGACCGTAAGTGCCAAGTTCTCAGAACCACTGATATAAGAGTCAGGAATAAGGTCCTGACACCAGCACCCTCTGAGGGGCCTTGGGAACATTCAGAACATCACTGCCTTCATTGAGCATCTTATCATCTGGAAATGAAGGCTGGCATATCCAACACCACATGCTCTCTGGAGTCTGCTTGGAACTCAAGGTCTAGGTTTGTATGATTATAGATGTAAAAAAATCTAAACGTATTTATGGTATAAAAACTCTTTATCCTGGCTCAGTGCCCATAGCTCAGTGGTTACAGAGCCAGCCACATATACTGGGGTGGCAGGTTGGAGTCTAGCCTGGGCCTACTAAACAACAATGACAACTACAATAAAAAAAAA
>NW_003852614.1:170267-173359 GCF_000181295.1 Otolemur garnettii
AAATGTTAGTATTTCCCATTGTAGTTGAAATTTAAAATTTTTTAAAGGTATGGACACATTACTTATATAAAAATGACTGTATAGTGAGAAAGGTTAGAAGCAAGTTAAAAGTATTTTTTAAAGCTCATCAGACCTTTTATTCTATAGACTTTCCTAAATTCATTACAATAACCAAAGAAATGTCATGTGGAGAACATAAAGAAACATATCAAACCAGTCCTATTGAAGCATCCTCCATTGCTGGAACAGACACTTACAGGCAGAGTCCACAGGTCAGCAAGGTAAGAACAGCCTTATTGAAAGTTCACCCTCAAGAAAATATGCCTCTTCTGATTCAAGAAATCAGCACCTGGTGGCCTCTGGTGGTAAACTAGTTTCTGTTCTTGTCACTCCTGTCTTGCCCTCAAGCTGTCTCCTTGGGGCTCCCTTCGCATTTGAGCAACTTGTCAAGTCAGATCCCCTAATCTATACCTGGACCTCTGTCACTCTCAGGCACAGCCACCCAGGTGGTTGATGGGACAGGTGGTAAAACAATAGGAGACTAGGTTTCCAAGCCACCTCTCCTTTCCCTGCTGTAATATCCCAGGTTAGGTAGGAACCTGGCCAACGATAGCTCTTCAGTAGTGATTTAAGAATTACCTGGAGAAAGTAAAGTACATAGTCATTTTGTAAACATATTTTAAGCAGGGTGCCCCTACTTTTATAAAATTTTAAATTTCAGCTGCAAGTGGGAAGGAAGGAAGGCTTTATCATAAGAGCACCTACTCCTTTGCTCTTTAAGTGCTTCCCATTTTCAGTTGAGTTCAGCTTAGCAAACATTAACTAGGTGCTCAAGTATCATGCCCTCCACCTTGTACTGACTGAACAAACATCAATGAAATACTAGTCCTAATGCTTAAGAAGTTTCTAGTCTTCATGTGTTTCATGCCCACTGAGCAGGTAGGTTCTGAACTGTGGAGTAAAGCTTGGAGTAAAGCTCCAAGCCTCCCCACATGTTAAAAGGGCCTCTGAATCCAAAGATGCAAGGATCTGCTGACGGAAACAGGCTCTAAGAAACACAGGAATCTCTAGAAAATCTATAGGGAATGGCAAATGGCAGAGATCAACAGCCTGATGGAGAATTTCCCGACATGTCACTGCCAGCTGGCCCACAACCATTACCTGCCCAAGTGTTCAGCAAGCAGGAAAAATGAATCCATACCACCTACTCCTCTCCTCCCTGTCATTTCCACACATAGAGGAAGGGAAAAGAGGAAGAGGGAGTAGCAGAGCAGCTGCCATACTTCTTAGCTTGTTTTTGACTTTCTCCCCTCTACTACCTTGGTGTAGTTCTACACAGGCAAGAACTCTACTGAGGCAGCTGCCTGAGGTCTAAGGCAAAAAGAACGGTAGCTGCTGTGTTAGTAAATTACCAGGGATACAGGAAATCTAGCAATATCCACATCCAGCCACATAAGGAAAGAAATAGTGGCACTTGCTACCATGTTTCCCTGAAAATAAGAACTACCCAAAAATTAAGCCCTAGCAAGATTTCTATGCATTTGTTAAATATAAGCCCTACCCCAATAATAAGTCTTAGTAATGGGCGTGGCTATGCAGCGTATCTGCATAGCCACACCATGCATTTCGGCGCAGAATGGTAAGGAAGACTGGAATACCTTTTATCTGCCATAGCTCCTTTCTCCGAGCCGTTTGCACTTGCATGGGCGCCCGTGTGGCAACCACAGTCTCAGGCATCCTATTGCACATGCAAGAACAGCTAGAGGAAAGGAGTTCACACATCACTAGCGCCGGCCCCACCAACAAGGTCGGCTCCCCTGTCAGGTTCCAGAAGAAGATGACTTAACTGTATTTGAATAAATGTAGATTGTTGCATTATACCTTTTTTTTTTTTTTTTGAGACAGAGCCGCACCCCCTGGGTAGAGTGCTATGGCACCACAGCTCACAGCAACCTCCAACTCCTGGGCTCAAGCAAGTCTCCTGCCTCCGCCTCCCAAGTAGCTGGGACCACAGGCACCCGCCACAACACCCAGCTATTTTTTGGTTGCAGCCATCATTGTTGTTTTGGCGGGCCCAGGCTGGATTCGAACCCGCCACCTTAGGTGTATGTGGCTGGCGCCTTATCCGTTTGAGCCACAGGTGCCGAGCCTGTTGCATTATACTTAATAAAAATAAGATATCCCCTGAAAATAAGCCCTAGTGTGTCTTCTTGAGAAAAAATAAATATAAGACAGTGTCTTATTTTGGGGGAAACATGATACTAAGTGATTCTGAAGAGAAAGTTTGGTGACTGGGATCCTCAAACTACTGTGTATGATGAAATTTCAGAGCTCAGCTACTTCTCTAAGGGAATAGTATACTTGCCATCACTGCTTATTTCCAGTATCTTAGCTTTCTTTTCCCCATAGAAGTCTTCATCATCTGATTCCAAGTTAAAGATCTTGTAGCTGAGTGACGAGAGGGGGAAAAACAAAAGAAATATGAATGCAACAGTCTTTTTGTCATGGCATTTTCCACCTTTTCTACAATGAATATGATCACTTCTCAATTTTTTCTTTTTTCCTACAGTAATTCTGTTCCCCTTCTTTAGGGCTACTCAATCTTTCCATTATTCCTGATTTTCCACCTTTTCCATCTTTTTACTACGTCTTTCCATCTGTCTCACATACTTCCAAAAGAAGGTGTCTGTCATGCATTGAGAGTGATATGGGCTCTGTCAGACTGTACACATTCAAATAGTTTTGGAGCAGGGGAGGAACTGATCAAGGAAATATCTAGGCAGAAAATGTCATCATTTTTCTTTATCAAGTTTGAGATCCAATTGTCTGAGAAAAGCAGAGGGCCTCAAACAGAGAGGCAGCCTAGCAGAGAGGTTTCTCCTCAGCACCACTCCCTGCAACCCAAAACCTGCACCCTCCTCTTGAATTGAAAGAGTGCTCTGTCAGGAGTCAAACTCAAAAGTGCCTCTGCACAACCAAGGATGCCAGTGGCGAACACTCTCTGGGGTCAAAGGTTCCAACAAGTTGAAATTCATCATATTCCTATATTTTACAAGTAGTGACCATAGGTATGATATACTTTTTTTTTTTTT
>NW_003852614.1:173753-176315 GCF_000181295.1 Otolemur garnettii
CGCCACAACGCCCAGCTATTTTTTGGTTGCAGCCGTCATTGTTGTTTGGCGGGTCCGGGCTGGGGATTCGAACCCACCACCTTTGGTGTACGTGGCTGGCGCCTTAGCCTGTTGAGCTATAGGCGCCGAGCCTGATATACTTTTATGACAAAGAGAAAAATAATACACTGTTATATGACTTGTATGACCTGTTACAGACATAAATTTTTTCCTTTTTGAGACAGAGTCTCACTTTGTCACTCTTGTAAGTGCTGTGGTGTCATAGCTCACAACAACCTTAAACTCTTGGGCTCAAGTGATCTTCTTGCCTCAGTCTCCAAAGTAACTGGGACTACAGACACCTGCCACAATGCCTGGCTATTTTTAGAGACAGGGTCTCACTCTAGCTCAGGCTGGTCTTAAACTCCTGACCTCAGGCAATCCACTTGCCTCGACCTCCTAGAGTACTAGGGTTACAGGTGTGAGCCACCATTCCCAGCCTACAGACATAAATGTTAATCTAGTTCCACCATGTTCGCCACTTCTAAGCTGCCAAATTGATGGGCCTTTGCCATCCTGTTGACTGTTCTATCCTTAAAACTCTTCTCTGTTCTTGATTTCTGGGATACAGTTATCTTTTGGTCCTCATCTCATCTTTCCATCCATTTCTTCTCACTCACTTGAACTCTCCAGGTCAACCCTAGGGTTTATCCATAGACTATCTCCATGGCAATGCAATCAATCCCTGAGTATCAGGTTACCAAGCTCAATATGTCAGCCCAATCCATTATATTCAGCCTGACTTTTAACTTCTAGCTCCATAGTTCCAACTTCTTACCTGGACATCCTGTGGGCAGGGCCAATATTTAGTCAGCATGCACAGGTACAGCCTTACCAATTGTTCATTGATGGCATCTGTTCTGACCAGCAGGCATCTGTCCTGATAAATCTCTGCCTGTGTTCTATTAGTTGTTAGATGTTTTTAATATCAGCCTGCCTACAAGCCCCTCAATTCCAATATGCCCCAAACCGAACTAGTCACTGTCCTCCCAAATCCACACTTCCTATAGTATTCCATATACAGACACCACCTGGGACTGGACCAAGATCTGTGGGTACTTGCAGGGCCTGTAAACAGGTTTTTTTTTCTTTATTTTTGAGACAGAGTCTCACTCTGTTGCCCTGGGTAGAGTGTGTCATAGCTCACAGCAACCTCAGACTCCTGGGCTCAAGCAATCCTCTTGCCTTAGCCTCCCAAGTAGCTGGGACCACAGGCACCCACTACTATGCCCAGCTAGTTTTTTTCTATTTTTAGTAGAGACTGGATTTCACTCTTGCTCAGGCTGGTCTCAAACTCCTGAGCTCAAACAATCCACCTGCCTTGGCCTCCCAGAGTGCTAGGAGTATAGGTGTGAACCACTACACCCAGCCAGCAGATTTTCTCTAAATATTTTTTCAACATCTACCTAGTGGAGGCTGGAAGAAACTAATTTTTCTATTTGGTTATACTGCCACATTTGTCAAAATTCAGTACTGTACACCTAAAAAAAGGCGAATTTCACTGTATATAAATCACACCTCAATAAACTAATAAATGTAACTTTAAAAGTATAATTAATTAAACAGATAATATCCAGTTAATAGCTTTATATAATGCCTTATTTTGTTCTAGGATTTCAGCTGACTACAACTGACAACTTTAAATATCTTTTCACACATTAGTGTCAGGTTTTGGTGGCTTACATGTTGTAAAAATATTCAACAGAAATATATCAGAGCTAGCCAGAAAAAATTTTCCCACTCGACAGCACTATTTGGCTTGATGGGGGAGCATAAATGACCAATTCACATTCCTATTAAACTTAAGGAATCAATGTGGAAACCATAGTTATCTGGCACCATATTTCAGATTTATTCTAGTAATTTTTTTCAGTATACCCTATAGTTTGGCACCTGGACAATAAATACCCCTTCATCTAGTTCTGGTTAGAGTAGAGGATTCATTAATTGAAATAGTAATAGATAAGACTAAAAGATAGATTATGGCCAGATTACAGAGGGCTGTACATACTGGGCTAAACAGTTCGATTTTTATATAAACTATTTGAATTGGGGATCAATATGATCCAAGCAGTGCCTCAGGAGATTCATATGGAAGTGGAATACAGACTGGATCAGATTAGGAGAGATCAAAGTCAGGAGTCTACATAAAAAGGAGTAAAAACTGGTAAGGGCTTGGACTAGTGGAGACCAGAAATTAAGGCACAGTTCACAGACATTTTGAAGAAGAAACCGACCAAGTAGATAATGGGTTGGGATAAAGAATCTAATATTTTGAATCTGATTGAGCGGTCAAACCAGATCTTGCTGGCTCAGTGCTTATAGCTCAGCAGCTAGGGTGCCAGCCACATACACCAGAGCTGGCGGGTTCGAATCCAGCCCAGGCCTGCCAAACAACAATGACAACTACAACCAGAAAAATAGCTGGGCGTTGTGGCAGGAGCCTGTAGTCCCAGCTACTTGGGAGGCTGAGGCAAGAGAATCACTTAAGCCTAAGAGTTGGAGGTTGCTATGAGCTGTGAT
>NW_003852614.1:177833-179873 GCF_000181295.1 Otolemur garnettii
GCTGGGGATTCAAACCCGCCACCTTAGGTGTATGTGGCTGGCGCCTTAGCCGCTTGAGCCACAGGCGCTGAGCCAACTTCCTTTCCTAGAGAAAGCCCTAGAACAGATGAACTTAGGACCAGCTTATGCTAAATATTCCAAATCTCATTTCAGTCACCTGTACAAAGACACTTCAAAATGTAAATTACTGCTCTAAGTGGACTCATACTTACCAAACTGCTTGTCTTCATTACTGCTGGAATCAAGAGTGAAAATCCAACTGCAAAAATAAAAGATACTTTTTAAAAGAAGGCTACCAGCATCATATACAACCAAACATCAAACATCTCAAGTAAATGAAGAGAACCACCAGAGTTTCTGAAATGCAAAAAGTTTTTAGGACTTTACACCCTTATGAAATTAGGATCACAATAGGGAAGGTAAAAAAAAAAATTAGAAGCAACAAGCTTCTAATTAGTCCTTACTGCCAAATCAAAGATAGGGGAAGAATGTTGGCCAAGTATCATTAACGTCCAGTGAGAAGCCTGTTTTCTGCCAAGTGATTTATTTTTATTTAAAGATATGAAAGTGAATCCTGAAAAGGGGCCATGAGGAAAAAAGGACTTGAGGATAGAGATTGTAGTTAAAAATCAAAAGGCTTAGGGCAGCACCTGTGGCTCAGAGGAGTAAGGCACAGCCCCATATGCTGGAGGTGTTGGGTTCAAACCTAGCCCGAGATAAAAACTGCAAAAAAAAAAAAAAAATCAAAAGGCTTAAAATAAAATTTTGCTGTAAGTTTGACCAGATTAAAAATGGAGATGGTTTAGCAGTACCTGTGGCTCAAGGAGTAGGGCACCAGCCCCATATACCGGAGGTGGCAGGTTCAAACCCAGCCCTGGCCAAAAAAAAAGAATATATATATATATATATATATAAATGGGGGTGGGGAAAGGGGAAAGGAGGTCCTCTTTTAGGGCTTTATCGCTTGAAGAGGGCCTACTGATTGAGATTGCTATCAAGGTGAATGGACAAGGACTCAAGTCCACTTCATAGGGAGCTGACAAAGGGTATTTTCAAAGCTGCAAATGCTCCCTGCAGTGAGCCATGATGTCAGGGCCTCTTGCTTCTCTGCCTTATAATATGCCAGTGGGCCCAGCATTTGTTTTCCACTGCTCTGTACCAGAGCACTTTGCCTATTGCCATTAATTACCAAATGGCTGTCCATACTGTGAAACCAAGTACATTCCTGTGCAAGACCCTTCAGCTCCTCAGACAGCAGCCTGGACTGGATACCTCACTGTCAGCCACTCATTACACAGAACCAAACTCCAGTCTGAGCAACCATGCTGCAGTAAGCATCACTTCAGTGCTGGAGCCTGGCTACATCAGAGGTAATCTTGTCATTAGTTACTTCATATTATGAAACACAGCCACAGAGGATATTAAAATGCCATAAGAAGTGGACATAATAGCTATACGGAAGTCTAGGTGTTACGTATCAACATTTAGATTTGGCCAGCAGGGTAGCTCATGCCTATTATCCTAGCACTCTGGGAGGCTGAGGCGGGAAGAATCACCTGAGGACAGGAGTTCAAGACCAGCCTGAGCAAGAGTGAGACCTTCCCATCTCTACAAAAAATAGAAAAATTAGTCAGACATGGTGGTACACTACTGCAGTCCCAGGTACTCAGGAGGCTGAGGCAAGGGAATCTCCTGAGCCCAGGGGTTGAGGTTTCAGTGAACTATGATGATACCACTGCACTGTAGCCTTGGAGACAGAGCAAGACTGTCTCAAATTAAAAAAAAAAAAGGTTAGATCCTTTTGTAGTTCATAAGTGTGATAATTGGGTTTTCATGTGCATACGTGAGATGTGCCTCCCACAGATCTTATTACGACGCTGGCACATTACCCATCTGACATGAAGAAAAACTTTTTTAAAAGTTTGACTTTATCAATTCCATTTGGCCTAGAGGCTGGGTTCACTGTTTACTTTGTCAGTCTTTCAAGATATATGCTGGCTCACCCTTGATTAGATTTCCTATTAATTTATCAACTGCTGC
>NW_003852614.1:180948-183710 GCF_000181295.1 Otolemur garnettii
AAAAAAAAAAAAAAAAGAAAATATATGCATTAAAGGAAGAACCTATGAGCTTAATCAGAAACACTAACATGAAAGAAGTAGGAAATCATATTAGAAGGCTTTAAAGATACATCAAACAAAAACCCTCAAAGACTTTATGAAAGATCCAAAGAAGATGTCCCCTTTAAAAATGGGTCCAGGCTTGGCGCCTGTGGCTCAAGTGGCTAAGGTGCCAGCCACATACACCTAAGGTGGCAGGTTCCAATCCAGCCCGGGCCTGCCAAACAACAATGCTGGCTGCAACCAAAAAATAGCTGGGCGTTGTGGCAGGCACCTGTGGTCCCAGCCACTTGGGAGGCTGAGGCAGGAGACTCGCTTGAGCCCAGGAGTTGGAGGTTGCTGTGAGCTATGATGCCACGGCACTCTACCCAGGGGGATAGCTTGAGGCTCTGTCTCAAAAATGAAAAATAAATAAATAAAAATGGGTCCAGATGGCTCAGCACCTATAGCTCAGCAACTAGGGCACCAGCCACACACACCAGAGCTGGTGGGTTCAAATCCAGTCCAGGACTGCCAAACAACAGTGACAGCTGCAACCAAAAAAATAGCCAGGTGTTGTAGTGGGTGCCTGTAGTCCCAGCTACTTAGGAGGCTGTGGCAAGAGAATCACTTCAGCCCAGGAGTTTGAGGTTGCTGTGAGCCGTGATGCCATAGCACTCTACCCAGGGCAACAGGTTGAGATTCCGTCTCCCCCTGCCAAAAAAAAATGGGTCCAGAGGTGTGGTGGCCCACACCTATATTCCTAACACTCTAAGACACCAAAGTGGGAGGATCACTTGAGGCCAGGAGTTTAAGGCCAGCCTGGGCAACATAGTGAGACCCCTATCTCTACAAAAAGTCTTTTTTTTTTTTTTTGAGACAAAAATCTCACTCTGTTGCCCCAGGCTAGAGTGCCTTGGCAACTGCCTAGCTCACAGCAACCTCAAACTCCTGGGTTCAAGTGATCCTCCTGCCTCAGTCTCCCCAAGTAGCTGGGATGACAGGTACCCGCCACAACACCCAGCTAATTTTTCTTTATTTTTTATTTTTTTTGAGACAGAGTCTCACTATGTTGTCGTTAGTAGAGTGCTGTGGTGTCAAAGCACACAGCAACCTCAAACTCTTAGGCTTAAGTGATTCTCTTGCCTCAGCCTCCCATGTAGTTGGGACTACATATGTGCTCATCTATGTGAAGCCTGAGGTACAGAGTTATCCCAAGGTTTTAAAAAAACCAAACAAAATAAACAAACAACAACAAAAAAAAAAAAACAGGGCTTTACACCTGTAATCCTAGTACTCTGGGAAGCTGAAGTGGGTGAATTGCTTGAGCTCAGGAGTTCCAGCCCAGCCTGAGCCAAAGCAGGATCCTGTCTCTAAAAATAGCCAGGGTTGTAATGGGCACCTATAGTCCCAGCTACTTGGGAGGCTGAGGCAAGAAAATCACTTCAGCACAAGAATTTGAGGTTACTATGAGCTATGATGCCACAGCGCTCTACCAGGGGTGACAAAACAAGACTCCGCCTCAAAAACAAAACTAACAATCTTATCGGCATTAATGAAAATACAGTGCCGAGAAATCAGGGGAATCAGAGGTCCCAACTTGCAACTATAGTGAGTGTAGAGGCTTGGGGCCCATAGCACAGTGGTTACGGTGCCAGCCACATACACCAAGGCTGGCAGGTTCAAACCGGGCCTGGGCCAGCTAAACAACGACAACTGCAATAAAAAATAGCTGGGTGTTGTGGCGGGCGCCTGTAGTCCAAGCTACTTGGGAGGCTGAGGCAAGAGAATCACTTTAAGCCCAAGAGTTTGAGATTGCTATGAGCTGCGACGCCATGGCACTCCGAGGGCAACATAGACTCTGTCTAAAAAAAAAAAAAAAAATAGAGTAAGTCTATGTAGAGATGGCAAGTTGTTGTCCATTTTCAAAGGCTGGGTGGCACCTGTGGCTCAAGGAGTAAGGCACTGGCCCCATATGCTGTAGGTGGTGGGTTCAAACCCAGCCCTGGCCAAAAACTGCAAAAAAAAAAAAAAATTTTTCAAAGGCTATCTCCAACAAGAAGCCCAGGATCTGGTATCTTTGCATCCATAGCTTTAGAAAGTAAAGTTTATCAGTTCTTCATCAAATGCTAAAGGCATGACTCCTATTAACTAAATTAACAAGGCACTAACTAATATAAAGAAAGTCTGCTGGGCGGTGCCTGTGGCTCAAGGAGTAGGGCACTGGCCCCATATACCAGGGGTGGCAGGTTCAAGCCTGGCCCCAGCCAAAACTACAAAAAAAAAAAAAAAAAGTCTGTTTACCTCTCAGGACAACTAAAGCCAATTATCTGCCCTGGGCATACCTTATTTGGGGGCAAGTGATTGAGGGTCATGAAGAACTATAATTTGACTTTTTGCATTTTTGAACACACATATAATATTACTTTAATTTTTAATTAAATGCTGCAAAAAGCACCTTTGTGTATTTGATTACTTTCATAAACTGGATTTTTCTCAGATTGGTTTGTAAAAGTTAATGAAAATATGCCAAATTGTACAGCTCTTGGTACATTTGCTTAATCATTTCCAAAGGGTTCTGTTGATTTATATTAGCAGTAATACTACAACAGGGTTAAATATTTTAGATTTGCTAATATAAAAATAATTTTTTAATTAGCACTCCTTATTATTTGCTAAGATGTGTATTTTCTAAAGTTTGCTGCATTCTTTTGCTAACCCCCATCCATCTTTTTTTTTTTTTT
>NW_003852614.1:183864-185121 GCF_000181295.1 Otolemur garnettii
CGCCCACCACGATGCCCAGCTATTTTTTGTTGCAGTTTGGCCGAGGCTGGGTTTGAACCCACCACCCTCCATACATGAGGCTGGTGCCCTATTCACTGAGCCACAGGCACTGCCCAACCCCCATCTTTTTAATGACTATAATGAAATAGTATTTATCAGGCAGTTTTTGTGACTGATAAAGAACACTAAAAAGAGGAGGAAATAGAACAGTTTGTCCCTGTTCTTCCAGCAGTCCCTCTCCTCAGAGATAAATAATGTATCATGTTTATCCTTCTTAAGCATAAGCACATCAGCACAAGACAAGTCCACACACTTCTATTTAAACAAATAGTATTATGCTAAATGAATTGTTCTACAATTCATAGTAGTTTATATATCTTAGTTACATATAACTCTTCCCAAAGGGGTGGGGAACCTGTGGCCTCAAGGCCACATGTGGTGCTCCAGATCCCAAAGTGTAACCCTTCAATCGAATCCAGATTTTTGCAGAACAAATCTTTTTCTTTTTTTTTTTTTTTTGAGACAGAGTCTCATTTTGTCGCCCTCAGTAGAGTGCAGAGGCGTCACAGCTCACAGAAACCTCCAGCTCTTAGGCTAGGGCGATTCTCTTGCCTCAGCCTCCTGAGTTGCTGGGACTACAGACGCCCGCCACAACACCCAGCTATTTTTGTTGCAGTTGCCACTACTGTTTTAGCTGGCCGAGGCCGGATTCAAACCCGTCACCCTTGGTATATAGGGCTGGCGCCCTACCCACTAAGCACAGGCGCCGCCCAGAACAAATCCTTTTAATAAAGAGATTTATTCTATGTGAAGTTTAGATTCAGTCAAAAGGTTACACTCATGGATTCAGAAGGCCACATGTGGTCCCAAAGCTGCAGGTTCTCCACCCACCGTACACGTTTCTCTGTGTGCTGGTATATTGCTGGTAAATTAAATCATATGTCTTTCTTCCACAGAACTGAACAAAGACCAAAACAACCTGTATATAAGAACATGGAGAAAAGTATGGAAGGATATATAAATATTTAGCATGGGTTACAGGGAAAAGAGACATGGAGAAAGGGGAAAGGAGCCAACAGAAAATAACACTGAACTACAAAAAAGCACATATGACATAACTACATTTATGCACTTTCATATATGTGAATATATATATAAGGAAATTAAATAGGCTCGGCGCCTGTGGCTCAACTGGCTAAGGCGCCAGCCACATACACCTAAGGTGGCAGGTTCGAATCCAGCCCGGGCCCACCAAAC
>NW_003852614.1:186240-189481 GCF_000181295.1 Otolemur garnettii
TTTTTTTTTAGAGATAGAGTCTCACTTTGTCGCCCACAGTAGAGTGCCATAGCGTCACAGCTCACAGCAACCTGCAGCTCTTGAGTTAGGCGATTCTCTTACCTCAGCCTCGCCAGCACTGGGACTACAGGAGCCCACCATAACGCCCGGCTATGCAGTTCAGCCGGGACCGCGTTTGAACTCGCCATTCTCGGTATATGGGGCCGGTACCTTATTCACTGAGCCACAGGCACCACCCACAAAAGTTTATTCTTTTTTTGTAGAGACAGACTATCATTTTATTGCCCTCAGTAGAGTGCGTGCCTTGGCGTCACACAACTCATAGCAACCTCCAACTCCTGGGCTTAGGCGATTTTCTTGCTTCAGCCTCCTGAATAGCTGGGACCACAGGTGCCTGCCACAACGCCCGGCTATGCAGTTCAGCCGGTACTGGGTTTGAACCTGCTACCCTCAGTATATGGGGCCAATGCCCTACTCACTGAGCCACAGGTGCCACCTGGAAAGTTTATTCTTAAATGTACAATAGGCTCTAAGACAACACTTCATTTTAGCTATAGGTGGCAAAAGATGTTATGGCAGGGAATACAGACTACATTTAAATAGAAATCAAGGGTCATCATCGTCTCAGGCACAAGGAACAGCTTACTTTTTGCCAGATTTCTTAATTCCACTTGTGGCGAGGGGGCCCTTCCTCTCGGCCTTCACTTTTAGTTCCTTGAGCTTCTTCTGCTCCTCTTTTTCTTTCTGTTTGACTGCCTTATTCTCCTCATCCATATTCTTGGCCTGATTCTTAGGCTGTTTCAGGGGCTTTTTCTTGCCATTTTCAAGGCCAGACGTGGAGCGGCCGCCCCTTCTCCAGACCCTGCTACCGGAAAAACCAATTGCCATTTTTATGCTTTTTGTTTGATATCAAACTTAGAAAGACCTGTCTACTACAAAATTATTAGAAACAAAATCTGCCTATGTATTATTCTAACATTTTAATGGCTTTGTATCTTAAAATATTTAATCCATGTGTAATTTATTTTGATATAAGAAGTGATGAGGCAAAAACCCAACTCTTATTTTTTTCCAAATGATCAACCAATTATCCTCAAATGGTTGGTTTACTAATTCATCTTTTCCCCACTGATTTGAAATGTTTTTATGGTGAACTAAATTTTCATATGTATTTGGGCTTATTTCCAGACTCCCTGTTCTCCCTCTGTTTGTACCTTCTCCAATATTATATACCCTTAAATACCTGTCTATGAAGGAGGAAAACAGGACAGCATTCCAGAAGAGAAAAAAATTACAGGAGACAGGCTATCTTAAAATACCTCCCACTATCACAGAGAGGAAAAATACCTCATCCTTGTCCCTTTAGATTCTAGAGTCTAGAAGACAGCATTGTCAACAATGGAGTGGAAGTTATATAATAGCAGATTTGAATTTCATCAGAACAAAGACCTTTCTAGAAACTACACATACTCAACAATACACTGTGTTACTTCATGGAGTTGTGAGTTCCTGGCCACTAACAGATATGCTTTGTGGAGGAAGCCGAACTTCTAGATTCTAAGATCCTTCCTTACAATGCTCGTGATTAAATTAAACTCTGTAGAGATTCCAAATGAAATAAACACATCCTTATTGGGAAAACAGTTTTACCAACAGAATAAGACTAAGACAAAACAGAATTTTTTAAATCTCACCCATCATCCTGGACATGCGATTGGCCAGGTTCTTCTTTGGACCTGAACATGTCTGTAGTCAAGATAAAATAGACTTTTTTAAGAAAACCAGAACTCAGAATCAGTAAGACATTTCTGCACTCTGCATTATCTTTGAGTAGCTTCTTCATTCTAATTTAAAGCTGAAACACTGCTTTCTGAAATCAGAAGTCTTTACAATTTTTTGTTGTTGTTGTTGCAGACTTTTCTTGGACAGAGACAACTACATTTATTATCCACTCAACCAGGGTTCTTTGCAGATCAACGAGAAAGCCCCAGAGGTTACTTCAAATGCTACGTGTTAGTGAGGCAGTGTGCAATAAAGTCATTCACTTATTAGTCCCCAGATAAATTTTCTCCTCAGTGGAAGGCTTTAGTGTGCATTAAGCTCTATTCCATCCCTCGCCCAGTGCTCTTTCACTTTCACCGTCTCTCCGATTCCAAACCCTACACTCCCTCAGCCAGTCTTCCCTGCCCAGGCGTCAACCACCCCCACACCCCCGCCAGCCCTCCACTTCCCACCACTCCTCTTCACTCCCCCTACTCCAGCCTCAAGCCCAGAAGAAAAAGTGGTCCACCTATGAGGCAAGGAACCTTCCCCACTCCTCCACCTCCTTACTCCCCGTTCTCAGCAGTCTTATCCAGACTAGGCCACCACCCCTCCTACCTCTCCTTTTCCAACCTCCACCCTCCCCAAACCCTCATACTGGCTTCCCACTGATTTTACACCCTCGCTCCCGCCCCGCCAGGCTTCTACTAATCAGGCCTCGGCCCCTCCACCCATTCCCTACACCGCCAGCCTCACGTCACGCCTAGACTATTTCCCCACCATTCCCACCTCAGCCAGTCTTCCACCAATCAGTCCTTGACCCCCTCCCCTGACTCAGTTGTTCTTCCACCAATCAGACTTCCACTCTCTTCACTCTCACCCCTCCTCCTACCTCTAGTTAGTCTTCCATCAATCAGGCCTCGACCCCTTCCCCCCACCCAGTTGGTCTCCCACCAATCAAGCTTCCGCTCCCTCCCACTTCCTCCCAGTTGGTCGTCCACCAATCAGGCCTCCACCCGCTTCCCCAGTTGGTCTTCCAGTCATTTTCCACTCCCTCCCCCCTCCTCCTGCCCCAGTTGGTCTTCCACCAATCCGATCTCCACCCCCTCCCCCAGTTGGTCTTCCACCAATCAGGCCTCCACCCCCCCTCTTCCTACCCAGTTGGTCTTCCACCAATCAGGCCTCCACCCCTCCCCTTCCCACCCAGTTGGTCTTCCACCAATCAGGCCTCCACCCCCTCTTCCCGCCCAGTTGGTCTTCCACCAATCAGGCCTCCACCCCCTCTTCCCCGCCCAGTTGGTCTTCCACTAGTCAGGCCTCCACCCCTCCCCAAGTTGACCTTCCACCAATCAGTCTTCTACTCCCACCCCCCTCTTCCCGCCCCGTTGGTCTTCCACCAATCAGGCCTCCACCCCTTCCCTTCGCGCCCAGTTGGTCTTCCACCAATCAGGCCTCCACCTCCCTCTTCCCGCCCCATTGG
>NW_003852614.1:189544-192091 GCF_000181295.1 Otolemur garnettii
CAATCAGGCCTCCACCCCTTCCCTTCGCGCCCAGTTGGTCTTCCACCAATCAGGCCTCCACCTCCCTCTTCCCGCCCCATTGGTCTTCCACCAATCAGGCCTCCACCCCCTCTTCCCGCCCAGTTGGTCTTCCACTAACCAGGCCTCCACCCCTCCCCAGGTTGGCCTTCCACCAATCAGTCTTCTACTCCCTCCCCCCTCCTCCTGCCCAGTTGGTCTTCCACCAATCGGGCCTCCACCCCCTCTTCCCGCCCAGTTGGTCTTCCACTAATCAGGCCTCCACCCCCTCTTTGGCCTTCCACCAATCAGTCTTCTACTCCCTCCCCCCCTCCCACTTGGTCTTCCACAAATCAAGCCTCCACCCCCTCCCCTGGCCCAGTTGGTCTTACACCAATCAGGCTTCCACTCCCCCATGCCTCCATCCAAACTCTATCCTCCCCCCACACTCCTATCTCCCACCCACAGTCTTCAACCGATCAGACCTAAACCCCCATACACAGCCCCCCACCCACCTCCCACCACTTCCACTCCCTTCCACTTCCCAACCCATCTTGCACAGAACAGGCCTAGCCCACTGTGAACCGCACCAAACGCCACCTCACCCCAGGCCTCCATTTCTACTACTCCCCCCACACTCCACCAGCAGATCTTCCACCACTGGGGTCCAGGCCTCGTCCCCACATCTACACCCCACCACCATGTATCTATCCCCTAATCCCACCTCTAGCCCCCAGCTGTTCGTACACTACTTGGACCCAGATGTACCACCAAACACCCCCCCCACCTCTCAGGCCTTACTCCCACTCCCCACACCCCCACGCCCAGTACTCTTTTACCGCCTCTCAGATTCCAAACACTGAAGATATCCCACAGGGATATCTATACCTCCCCCATTCTCCATTTTAGCCATACCAGAATTAGTATCACTAACAAAACAAAATCCCTTCTTCGAGAAAACACACCCCCACTCCCACACCTACCCCTGTGGAAACTGAAAAGATTATTTTGCACAAATCTCAGTCCCAAGATCCACGGGCAGTCAGTCTTAGGTACCTGGCAGTCCTGATTTTAATTAAGTCAGCCAAATTAGGACTAGCCTCTAGATTGTTCTTCCTTCAGCTATGGTACCCATCTCAGTCCCACCAGTCACCCACCTGCTGTTGCGACCAGAGGCCGACCACAGCTCTGTTGACTGCAGCTCAGTCAGAGGCGCACAAGGTCCTCAGCAACTGTGAGAGACGCCAAGCAAGAGACCTTTATATATAGCCTAGCCCCAGCAGGGGGTAGGAACTGACGTGTTCCCGCGCGCTCTCTGTACCCACCTATCACGGTATGGTCACGAGACAAAATTTGAACATCGCGGTTATGAATTTAAACTTGGCGCCTAGCCACAGTGCTTCCGGAATCCGGTCCATCACGTCACCAGACATTGCTTATTTGTCCAGGCAGCACCATTTCAATACGGGGCTCACCATTTTAATAAGGACCTATCCGAATTTTGTTAGAGGTCCCTAACTTTCTGAGTGATAAGGAAAAACCAAGCAGAATACTCCCTAACAAAGTTTCATCCTTGTGAGAATTTGGGTTAAGAGAGATTTGTTCCTTGTTTGAATTGCCCAAACCTCTCGTTTGCCAGCCCTCCATAGTACTCCATGCCCGCAGAGCGCGGGGTGCGCGGTGCAGGGTGTGCTGGGAGCAGGGCACACAGACTCCTAGATAAGAGCAAGGCAGTAACGAACAGTGGCTGGCAACACTTAAGTATGACGTTTTTGCTACCAGAAGCCTCCAAACCCTGGAGATAAAAAGGTTGGTTACTAAGCTTTTTGGCACTCACTCCAAACACAGCAAGAAAAACGGACGAAGTAAATACTCTAGGTTGTGCGCCCATTTCTCCAACAGCCATCCACACATTTGAGTTAAGCGTTTGGCCAACAGACTATAAATAAAAGGTTCTGCATTTATTTTGTGATAGGCATTGTTCGAAATGTTTTTCATGGATTTAATTCTCACAATGACACTTTTAAAAGTAGGCAATGTTAATGCTCTTATTTTACGGAGATCACACGGCTAGAAAGCGACGGCCGGGATTCAAACTCCAACAGCTCTAGTTCTAAAATCTACTCTTCTGCACCAGACTGCTAGCATCCCTACATACAAAGAGGTACTTTCACAATTGATAGGCAATTGGATTAAAGGGGCTTATTAACAAAAAACTTTCAAACTAGCCTTTATGAGGATTTCCTAACTGTGCCTGAGAGGTTTGGGCAAAGAACCTAAATGTTAGCTATTATTAAGAGGCTTCGGGCGCGGTGGCTCACGCACTCTGGGAGGCAGAGGTGGGTGGATTGCCTGAGCTCACAGGTTCAAGACCAGCCTGAACCAGAGCGAGACCTCGTCTTTAAAAATAAAATAGCTTGTGGCGGAGGCCTGTAGTTCCAGCTACTTGGGAGGCTGAGGCAAAAGAATCGCTTGAGCGCAAGAATTTGAGGTTACTGTGAGCTGTGACAGCACTCTACAAAGTGAAACCCTGTCTCCAAAAAAAAAAAA
>NW_003852614.1:192293-202846 GCF_000181295.1 Otolemur garnettii
TGCCAGGCGTTGTGGCGGGCGCCTATAGTCCCAGCTACTCAGGAGGCTAAGGCAAGAGAATCATTTAAGCCCAAGAGTTTGAGGTTTTTATAAGCTGTGATGCCACGGCACTCTACTGAGGATGACATAATGAGACTGTGCCTCAAAGAAACAAACAAACAAAAATAACCAAGCAGTTAACAAATCACAAGTTTATTACAGGTGTGTGAACAAACACCTGTAGACTGAGGCAGGAACTGAAGACTGGAAATAACTGATGCATATTATTATGCATAAGACAGTGGGAGTAAAAACTTTTATGAGTAGGCTACTGGACACCCTTATTCCCATACCATCTTTTAGGAAACAAACACATTAGTCCACATTAGGACTTCGAGGGCACAACCCACAGAAGTTGGGAAATTACCTAAAATTTTACTAAAAAACTTTTTCCCTCTCATTAACTATCTGAGAAAACTGGCAGCCAAGCTTGTTCTCATCCCATATACATTGATTTGCCCCTCCACCAGACTTGGCAAAGAAAACAATTCTTAATATGATAGCTACTGTAGGGAAAACTGGTTCTTTGGAGCTGTTTAAATGTAGGTTTCAGCCTGGCACGGTGGCTCATGCCTGTAATGTGAACACTCTGGGATGCCTGAGCTAAGGAGTTCAAGACCAGCCTGAGCAAGAGGGGAACCCTGCCTCTACTAAAAATACAAAAGGCGCCTGTGGCTTAAAAGGATAGGGCACCAGTCCCATATGCCGGAGGTGGCAGGTTCAAACCCAGCCCTGGCCAAAAACTTCAAATAAATAAATAAATAAATAAAAATTTTAAAAAATATACAAAAACTAGCTGGCCATTGTGCTCAGCACCTATAGTCCCAGCTACTCGGGAGGCTGAGCCAAGTGGATCACTTGAGCCCAAGAATTTGAGGTTGCTGTGACCTATGATACCAGGGTACTCCACCCAGGGCCACAGAGACTCTGCCCCCCTCCCCCAAAAAATGTAGCTTTCATGATTGGATGTGGATGACCATATTTATTCAGTCCAACAGGACACAAAATACACCAGCCATATTAAGGGGAAATCACTCATTTATTGTTTAAAGATCGCAAGACAGTATCAGAATTTCTGTAGCACAATTAAATGTTTTACTTTTCTGACAAAGCAGAGTACAATAGAAAAAACAATTAGTTTCCAGTAATATCTATATCTCTATTCAGAATTAAGTCTTCTACAGACATGTCAACCTGGAAACAAAAGCCTGTTACAATAAGCAAAGCTTCAACCAGAGCGGCTACTTCACGTGCCAGGAAAAAGTCCATCCCTATAGGAGGAATGATGTGCTATGTAAAATGGCTGTAAGATAACAGCCTTGAGGGCATTGGAAGTATATTCTCCTATTCCACATTAAGTAGTTCTGTGAATGTCAAATATCAGTTTATTTGCAACCATGATGATAACCTTTAACTGATATTTAAACCAGGTAAAAAATAAATTAAGACATCCCTTAACTGATGTTCCTTGATTTACATTATTAGAAGGTACACAGTTCATTAACATGTAATTCGGGTTCAGAATTACATTTGAGAATCCTTGCTCAGAATTTGGTTAGCAGTAAGAATCTTTCAGAGATTCAAGTTCTTATTAATAATAATTTGTCAGCTAGGATACATTCAGGCATCAGCTGCAACTACACAATAGATGCACTGCCTCAGAGCTTTGGAAAGACATAATCTAGAACACTACTAGCAGACAAAAAATTATCTGCAACTGGATAGCATAAGTGCAGTACAGCAAGATAAAACATATATTCATATGTTGGCTTAAGCCCCAAGCCCTCAACCCTTTGTTGAAATTCAATAATTTTATTCCTATGGTTTTTAATACCAGTAACTCAAGCTCTAGTAAGGCTAAAGTCTAATTTATACTCCAAACCAAGTAGCACTGCAGTCTGCTACTACTGAAGCTGAATCAGTACAGACTCTACGACCTCAAGTCTGAAACACAGTTATTATAATACCCTACAAAGTCTGAAAAATAATTACTTATAAGCATAAATGGTCCTTCAGAGATCTTACCTATGTTTCTCAGCAAAAGTTACCTAATATACTGAAGATAACTACAACTTACTGATCAAATATTTGAATACTTATACTTACCTGGGATTTCATTTCTGCTGAAAGAAATAGGAAGAACAGGACTCACTTTAAAAAAAAAAAAAACTCTAGAAAGGAAGGTAAAAATCTTATCACACACTATTACTTTTGGAAGCAGCATAGAAGGGGCAATCAGGGATAAAACACTGGTGAAACAGGTCAATATTAGGCAAAAAAAATCTGCATTATTATCAATGACAGTACCACAACTGTGCCCTTCATAATTAATAATCACTCCTAAGAACCTTCATTTGGCACCAGATGGTATGTTTAAGAGAAACACTCTGGGATATTTTGAAACAGACTTGGTTTTGTTAACTGAGAAATAGGAGAAATTTTAAGGAGGGAAGGAGAGAAGGAAATGGGAAATGGACCAGAAAATTTTTTCAGTCATCATCTAGTTACCTCATCTAAACCAACAAAGCACTGATAGCTCCAAACATCAGGTCAGACACTAAAACAACTGATATAGGCTCAAGTGGTTTATAAAACCTATAAAAAGACTACACCAGCAAGTCCCCATTGATCTGTCAGAGTTCAGAAACTAAAAAAGCGAGTAAGATTTTAGCTTAAAACCTTATTCTCAAGAGAATCATATGCACTGCACGTGAATAAAAAACACCTGAAACCAAACATTGTTAAAAGCTCAAATACCCAAAATATAAAGAAAAAAACTTAATTCAGAAGACTCAATCAAATCCATAGAATCACAAAACACACCTGGACAATCTGTATCTCCCCTCCACACTAACCATCCCATGGAAGACCAAGGGAGAACAGAACTTCCAGACCTATGCACCACCTGGTTGCTGCAAAATATTATGGAGATTCCTGTGGAACAGCAGTTTCCCATCTCTGTGTCTCTCCCTATCAGGCAGGAAGCAAGTCTGGCTGTGCTATTCTATTACCATTATTCTGTCACCCATCTGCAACATGGTATTGTACAGATAAGTAAGAAGTATGTTATCTATTTCCCTTTCCCCCAGAAGGTTGAGGCTCAGGATTGGGGATAATTCTCCTGTGCACGGTCTTTATTTAGGCTGACTCAGTGACTTCGACAGGCTTAATCATGTGGTCAGGTTTGTTGCCAGCTGCATAATGCTCCCACATCTGTAGATAGAGCCGTTCTAGTTCCACTGTGTATTGTTTGGTGTTGAACAGAGGGCTAGATATTCTCTGCTTCCAAACTTTGCCACGAATTTTCTTCAGACTGGGTAATAAAAAAAGAGAACCAAGTTTACAAGTCAGAAGAGAAACTCAGAACGAAACCCTATAAATAGTCACCTTTAGAGCAAAATACATGAATAATAACCTTCATGCTATCTTCTTTTCTTTTTCTTTTGAGACAGTCTCAAGCTGTCCCCCTGAGTAGAGTGCTATGGCGTCATAGCTCACAGCAACTTTCAACTCAGGCTCAAGCAATCCTCTTGCCTCAGTTTTTCTATTTTTAATAGAGGCAGGGGTCCCGCTTTTGCTCAGGCTGGTTTCAAACTCATGAACTCAGGCAACCCACCCACCTTGGCCTTCCAGTGTGCTAGGATTACAGGTGAGCCACCACGCCTGGCCTGCTATCTTCTTTTCTGATTGGCCTGTTACCTCAATGCCAAAAAAAGTGAAGGGTCACAGCTAACATAATGCTAAAACTTACAACCGAGTTTACCCCCATGTCCTCTGAAAAAAGTTAGCTCTTTTCTAAACAAGTATATCCAAAGGATATCATGCTTTCTCCATTGCACCTCATTTCTAACTTTGAAATAAAAAGGGCTTGGCACTTGTGGCTCAAGTGGCTGCGGTGCCAACCATATACACCTGAGCTGGCGTGTTCAAATCCAGCCTGGGCCGCCAAACAATGACAGCTGCAACTAAAAAATAGCCGGGTGTTATGGCGGCACCTACAGTCCCAGCTACTTGGGAGGTGGAGGCAGGAGAATCGCTTGAGCCCAGGATTTGGAGGTTGCTGTAAGCTGTGATGCCACCCACGGCACTCTTCCCAGGGCAACAGCTTGAGGCTCTGTCTCAAAATAAATAAATAAAATAAAAAGAATTGACAATGGAATGTAATTATTCCTATGTACTATGTTTTAGAATACAAACTGTTTTACTTTGTGGTAGCAATGTGTGTATTAAGAAGTGTAAGGCTTGGCGCCTGTAGCTCGGTGGTTAGAGGGCTGGCCACATACACACAGGCTGGTGGTTTCGAACCCAGCCCTGACCTGCTAAATTCAGCCCAGGCCTGCTAAACAACGTTGACAACTGTTAACAAAAAAAAAAAAATAGCCAGGTGTTGTGGTGGGCCCCTGTAGTCCCAACTACTTAGGAGGCTGAGGCGAGAGAACTGCTTAAGCCCAATAATTTGAGGTTGCTGTGAGCCATTACGCCACGGCACCCTACTGAGGAGAACATAGTGAGATCCTATCTCAAAAAAATAAAAAAAAAAGTTTAAATGTTCGGAGCCCTCTGACCTATCTATTGATAACATTTTTCTTTTTTCCTTTTTGAGACAGTCTCTCATTTTGTCACCCTCAGTAGAGTGCCATGGCGTCACAGCTCACAGCAACCTCAAATTCTTGGGCTTAAACAATTCTATTGCCTCAACCTCCCAAGTACCGTGTTTCTCCCCAAGTAAGACCTACCCAAAAAATAAACCCTGGCCGGATTTCTATGCATTTGTTAAATATAAGCCCTACCCCAATAATAAGACCTAGGGATGCATATCGGTGCGGAGCAGTAAAAAGACTGGAATACTTTTATCTGCCACAGCTCCTTTCTCGGAGCCGTTGGCACTTGCGCAGGTGCGGTCGCAGGCATCCTATTGCGCACATGCGAACGGCTAGGGGAAAGGAGTTCACACATCACTAGCGCCAGCCCCACCGAGGTCGGCTCCCCCTGTCAGGTTCCAGAAGAAGATGACTTAACTGTATTTGAATAAATGTAGATTGTTGTATTACACTTAATAAAAATAAGACATCCTCTGAAAATAATTCCTACTGTGTCTTCTTGAGAAAAAATAAATATAAGACAGTGTCTTATTTTCGGGGAAACACAGTAGCTGGGAGTACAGGTGCCTGCCATAATGCCCGGCTACTTTTAGACATGAGGTCTTGCTCTGGCTCTCACTGGTCTCAAACCTGTGAGCTCAGGGCAATCCACCCACCTTGGCCTTCCAGAGTGCTAGGATTACAGGCATTAGCCACTGCGCCCAGCCACACTTTCAAACCACTAAAAAAAGAAATAATCAGATGCAAAGACAACATGACCATCCAAAGACATTCACTAAAGCATCATTTATAATAGTTAAGGCATAAATGCAAGATGAAATATTCAGTTTATGAAGATTTTAATTAAACAGGAAAACACTCAAGGGAAGAAATAAATGGTATGTCTATTGCTATAATTTTCCACTTATATTTGAACTGAGTTGTATATTTAGAAATTAAAAACTATGCTTGATGCCAGGTACAGTAGCTCACACCTGTAATCCTAGCACTCACTGGGGGGGGGGGGCAAAGCAAGAGGACAGCTTGAGCGTAGGAGTTCGAAACCAGACTAAGCAAGAGCAAGACCCCATATCTACAAAAAAAAAAGAAAAAAAAAAATAACCAGGCTTTCTGGCAGGCGTCTGTAGTGCTAGCTGATTGGGAGGCTCGGGTAGGAGATCACCTGAACCCAAGAATTGGAGGTTTCTGTGAGCTAAGACACCACAGCACACTACCAAGAGTGACCAAGTGAGACTGTCTCAAAAAAAAAAAAAAAGACAGAAAGAAATACATACTACTCAGCAATAAGGAATGAACTTGCTGAGTGAAAGAAGCCTTTGTGAATGAATACTATATTGTTCCATTTGGGTAAAGTATTAGAAAGCAAAAACTATAGTATAAAAAAATCTAGAACAGTGGTCTTTTGGGGGATGAATGAGGAGGATTGCTGAGAAAGAAGAAGGGATGAACTTTCTAGAATGACAATGTTCTGTATATTTATGGGATTTGGGTTACACAGGTACTTGTTTATTTCACAACATATAAGTTCTGCCTTGGCCAGGTATAGTGGCTCATACCTGTAATTGTAGCACTTTGGAAGGCTGGAGACGGGAGGCTTGCTTGAGCCCAGGAGTCTGAAGTTGCTATGAGCTAGGACACCTCAGCACTCATGGCTAAATGAATAAAAACTAAAAACTTTCATAACAAAATATTGTGGAGAAGTATTTTATGTCTCTTCCAGAGACCCTCTCTAGAGGCACTCAGAATGGTGCAGTGTTTGATATACCATTGTAGGCTTCCTCCAATACAGCCTCTAACAAAACTAGGCTGTCCCCAACCTCTGGTAATAGAATTGTTTACCTTTATACCAAGAAGGTTGGGAAAGTACCAAAATCCTCATATGGCATATGCCCAGGCAAGACTTCAAGGGGTTTGCACTGAGACTTAAAAGTTCTTATGAGGTTGTCTAAAACAAAAAAACATGTCAGCAGGGCCTATGGAGGTTCCATGTGTTCTAAGAAAATCACTTGAGGCCAACAGTTTGAGGTTGCTGTGAACTATGATGCCATAGCACTCTACTGAGGGCGACAAAGTAAAACTATGTCTCAAAAAAAAAAAAACATGCTTTCCTTATTGAGGAGCAGAAAATCATTGTGAAAGTGTTGAAGGTGGGCGGCGCCTGTGGCTCAGTGAGTAGGGTACCAGCCCCATATACCAAGGGTGGCAGGTTCAAACCCAGCCCCAGCCAAACTGCAACAAAAAAATAGCCAGGTGTTGTAGCAGGCACCTGTAGTCCCAGCTACTCGGGAGGCTGAGGCAAGAGAATCAAGAGCTGGAGGTTGCTATGAGCTGTGATGCCATGGAACTCTACCGAGGGCGATGAAGTGAGACTCTGCGTCTCTTAAAAAAAAAAAAAAAGTGTTGAAGGCACAAGCAGAGTCAGAAAGCTAAATTTAAAAAAATGAAGATTTTTTTTTTTTTTTAGAGACAGAGTCACACTTTATCGCCCTTGGTAGAGTGCTGTGGCATCACAGCTCACAGCAACCTCAGACTCTTGGGCTTAAGCAATTCTCTTGCCTCAGCCTCCCAAGTAGCTGGGACTACAGGCGCCTGCCACAATGCCTAGCTATTTTTCGTTGCAGTTTGGCTGGGGCTGAGTCCAAACCCGCCACCCTTGGTACACGGAGCCGGCGCCCTACCCACTGATCCACAGGCACCCCCCAAAATGAAAAATTTTTTTTTGAACAATACAAATTAAAAGATTTTTTACAAAAGTATTTTATGAACTGAACTAAGTTCTAAAAGGCTAGTAAAAAATTTTAAATACACTACATTGTTTACTGTATTTATCTCTGGGCTGATGGCCATGAATCTTAATTTTTTTTTTAAATGCGTAAGCTCAAAATTTTCATCGAAATCTATGATTTTCAATGGAGAAAATTTTGGAAATAAATAGCTAACATCTGTTGAATGCTTACTATGCTTAATCCTCATAAGATTTCGTTAAACTCCATTTTGCACATAGAGAAATCAAGGCACACAGAGATTAATTTATCCAAAGTCATAAATCTTTTTAGGGGGAGAACTTAGATTCACTCAGGCAGTATAACTCAAAAAGCATGCTTCTGGGCGGCACCTGTGGCTCAAAGGAGTAGGGCGTTGGCCCCATATGCTGGAGGTGGCGGGTTCAAACCCAGCCCTCGCCAAAAACTGCAAAATAAAAAAATAAAAAAAAAACATGCTTCTTCAACTCCTATGTAATATACTACTTCTCAAAAAAACATAGAAAAAAAAAATCAACCATAATACCCAAAGAAAAACCTCACTTAAGAAATACTATGTCAGGCTTGGTGCCCATAGCTCAGAGAGTAGGGTGCCAGCCACATACACCAAGGGCCCAGCCCAGTCCTGCTAAACAACACTGACAACTGCAATGAAGAAATAATCCAAGGGCGGCGCCTATGGCTCTGTAAGTAGGGCGCCAGCCCCATATACTGAGGGTGGTGGGTTCAAACCTGGCCTGGGCCAAACTGCAACAAAAAAAATGGCTGGGTGTTATGGCGGGCACCTGTAGTCCTAGGTACTTGGGAGGCTGAGGCAGGAGAATCACCTAAGCCCAAGAAATGGAGGTTGCTGTGAGCTGTGATGCCACATCACTCTACTGAGGGCAACAGCTTGAGAGTCTGTCTAAAAAAAAAAAAAAAAAAAAAAGAAACACTATTTCATTGTATGGATAAAGCCTCATTTATCTAAGCATCATCCCTCTAATTCCTACCCATTTTCAAGCAGATAAATCAGACTTATATGGGGCTGGCGTCCTACTCACTGAGCCATAGGCGCTACCCATACTTTTTTATTTCTTATGCTACAGTGAAGAAGTGACAGAATTAGGGTCAAAGACCTGACTTTTTTTTTTCTTCTGAGACAGGGTTATTTTGCCCTTTTGGTAGAGTGCCACAGGATCACAGCTTACAGCAACCTCTAACTCCTGGGCTTAAGCAATTCTCTTGCCTCAGCTTAGCAAGTAGCTGGGACTACAGGCGCCTGCCACAATACCCAGCTATTGTTGTCGTTGTTGTTGTTATAGCTGTAGTTGATGTTTAACAGCCCCGGGCCGGGTTTGAACCCGCCAGCCCTAGTGTATGTGGCCAGTGCCCTAATGGCTGAGCTACAGGCACTGAGTGAGCTCTGACATACATTTATTTATTTATTTATTTAGGCCGGGGCTGGGTTTGAACCCACAGCCTCTGACATATGGGGCCAGCGCTCTATTCCTCTGAGCCACAGGTGCCGCCCCCGACCTTTTTTGAGGCTCTAAAAACTATGAGGAAAGGGTTAAGCCAATTTCCTCAGCAATATATGAAAAGGCCAGTGCCTCAATGCTCCCTCAATGACATATTAAACTCTTTATTTTATAAGCAAATAATACATATACCTCAATATTATTTTAATTGGCATTTCTACTAGAGACTGAAACATTTTCTTGTTAACCACTTGTACTTCCTCTTCAGTGAGTTATCTCGTCATTTTCTTGCTTCCTATTAGGGGATTTAAAATTTAAATGTTGTTCAGTCTTTATATAGGCAGGCTACTAATACTCTGACATATGAAACAAAGATTTTCTTTCTCCTTCTTGTTTGCCTTTTAATTTTCTCTCATTTTTTTTTTAGCCTCTTACTCTGTACATTGTAAAACCTATTTATGAGAGTTTAAAAAATCCTTCTTCCATCCAGAGATCATACAACTAATTCACCTATTTTTTTTTTTTTTTGAGACTAGAGTCTCAAGCTATCGCCCTGGGTAGAGTGCTGTGGCTTCACAGCTCACAGCAACCTCAAACTACTGGGCTTAAGCAATTCTCTTGCCTCAGCCTCCCAGGTAGCTGGGACTATAGGCAACCCCCCCCCACAATGCCGGGATATTTTTTGTTGTTGTTGCAATTAACATTGTTGCTTTAGCTGGCACTGGCCGGGTTTGAACCCAGCCTCAGTGAATGTGGCCAGCGCCCTACCCACTGAGCTACGGGTACCACCTATTTCCCTTATTTTATGGTTTCATTTTGTTATTGCTATTTTCTCTCTACTTTATCATAATATATTCATGGAAAAGCTTACTTACTATTCTAGATCAGTTCCCAGTTTCACAGCTATATCTTCATATTCTTGTCTACTTTTAGCAATAAGTTCAAGACAACCTAAGCAAGTAAGCTGGGAAGCTGCAACTCGAGAAGCAAGAGTCTCTCCTGTAATACAAAAGATAACAATTGCACACCTGAGAGTGTAAATAACAGAGTTATCAATTTATGTTAACCATCCACAGAAAGCAGATGAAGAGAACTGAACCTAGTGTTAACAACTTCAATAAGTTTCAGGATCTATCATCTTTCCTTAAATGTTGCTTCTAGTACAATAATTTCACCTGTAAGCATCTCCAACTAAAGGATATTTTTTAAAGTATGAAGAAGATTCCAATGATCTATCAGCAACTTGCCTGGCATAGTCACCATGGGTGTCCCTGCCCAGAGGACATCCATCCCGGTGGTGTGCCCATTACAAAGTGGAGTGTCCAAGCAGACGTCTGCTAGCTGGCCTCTTCTGACATGTTCTTCTTTAGGAGCCACCGGTGAAAAAATGATACGGTTTTGAGGAAGGCCCATGTTTTGTGCATACTGTTGAATATTAGGTTCCCCTACCGCTGGAAAACGCAACAGCCAGAGTACACTATTGGGAACACGCTTGAGAATCTAAAATAGGGAAAAGGAAAATAATTAATAACAGATTGCCCCTCCTTTTCTTTCTTTCTTTTTTTTTTTTTTTTGAGATAGAGGCTCCAGCTTTCATCCTGAGTAAAGTGCTGTGCCATCACAGCTCACAGCAACCTCTACCTCCTGGGCTCAAGCAATTCTCCTGCCTCTGCCTCCCAAGTAGCTGGGAC
>NW_003852614.1:204293-210586 GCF_000181295.1 Otolemur garnettii
AAAGAAAGAAAGAAAGAAAGAAAAGATAAATAGCTTAATGTCAATTCAGGTAGTTTTGGTATCAAATAAATTTGCCACACACTTATGAAAAAGCTTTTGGCAGTTCCTATGGTTCAGTGAGTAGGGTGCCGGCCCCATACACTGAGGGTGACAGGTTCAAACCCAGCCCCAGCCAAACTGCAATAAAAAAAAATAGCCAGGCATTGTGGCAGACACCTGTAGTCCCAGCTACTCAGGAGGCTGAGGCAAGAGAATCACCTAAGCCCAAGAGCTGAAGGTTGCTATGAGCTGTGATGCCACAGAACTCTACTGAGGGCGACAAAGTGAGACTCTGTCTCAAAAAAAAAAGCTTTTGGTTTTCAAAATTTTTTTTTAACGTTGGGAAGCAAGGATTAAGAACAGTAGGCCTGTACTTATTATTTGCTTCATCTTCTCTACCCTCTCCTCTCCTTTAAAGCAGAATAGGTATTGGAGGGAAAAAAATTAACCTAAAGCTCAGTGCCTGTAGTACAGTGGTTAGGGTACTGGCCACATACACTGAGGCTGGCAGGTTTGAACCCAGCCTGGGCCTGCTAAACGTCAACAACTGCAACAACAACAACAACAAAAATAGCCAGGTGTTGTGGTGGGCGCCTGTAGTCCCAGCTACTTGGGAGGCTGAAGCAAGAGAATCACTTGCTGTGATTCTCAGCACAGGTTGCTGTGAGGTGTGACGCCACAGCACTCTACCAAGAACGACATAATGAAAGTCTATCCAAAAAAAAAAAGAAAAGAAAAAATTAACCTAGGAATTATCTCCAGATCACCTGAAGGCAAAACATGCCATCTTATTATTTTATTTTAGTTCTATGGACTAAGAGCAAGTTATACATGATGGCCAGTACCTGCTCATACAAACTGGACTGATAAGCTAAGAAGTAATGATATAAATTGACTCCTTTCTAATTATAACTCTAAAATAATGTAAAAATGTTAAACATGGGTGGATGTACATGACAGATTTTGCTAACAATTTAGACCTGGGATTGGCAAACTATAGCCTGTAAGCCAAATCTGGCATGCTGCCAGTTTTTATAAACAATACACATACACACACACACGTATATATTTTATTTTTTTTTTGTAGAGATAGAGTCTTACTTTGTCACCCTTGGTAGAGTGCCATGGCATCACACAGCTCACAGCAACCTCCAACTCCTGGGCTTAGGCGAGTCTCCTGCCTTAGCCTCCCGAGCATCTGGGACTACAGGCACCTGCCATAACGCCTAGCTATTTTTTGTCTGCAGTTTGGCTGGGGCCGGGTTTGAACCCACCACCCTCGGTATATGGGGCCAGCGCCCTACCCACTGAGCCACAGGCATCGCCTCATAAATAATATTTTATTAGAATACACCCATATTCATCATTATGTCAAAGCCTCAAAAGCAGAACAGAGTAAATGTGACAGAAACCAAAGATGACAAAACTGAAAATATTTACCATCTGGCCCTTTTTTTGACCCCTGACTTAGAAAACTTTGAATATGTAAACTTAAAAGGTTCATAACTCAAAAACGCCTGAAAAATCTATAACTCTTGAAGATTAAGAATGAACACTATAATTCCTAAATGGGAGTAGAGGGACCAGCCTGAGCAACACTGACTCTATGCAGAATCTTTATTAATCTCTACACAGTAATAATGAATCTATGTATACTCACATTTGCCCACATCTGCAAAGTAGAAGGGTCAATTTTATACAACTGATTAAAGTTACAGTACACAATGGCATCTTCTGGCAACCCATACTGAGAACGGGTAGTTACAATAATGGTGCGGGGAACCTCCTCTCCAGTTGCAGCCTTATTGTTGATCTAGAACAAGAAAAAGAATGTGATTATATTTATTTAAAGTCAAGATAGTCGAATTTTTAAGACACAATGTCTCACTCTTGTCACCCAGGCTGAAGTACAATGGCACAATCATTAGCTTATTGCAGCCTTAAACTCCCAGGCTCAAAGGAAGTAATGATCCTCCTGCCTCAATGTCCTGCACAGCTAGGACTACAGGTGTGCACCACCACACCTGGCTATTTTTTTTTAAAAAAAAATTTATATATATCAAAGCCATCTGTGACAAACCCACAGCTAATATTATACTGAATGGAGTAAAACTGAAACCTTTTTCACTCAGGACTAGACCCACACAAGGTTATCCTCTATCACTACTATTCAACACAGTGCTGGAAGTTCTAGCCAACACAATCAGACAAGAGGAAGAAATAAAGGGCATCCAAATGGAGACAGAGGTGGTCATATTCTTGCTCTTTGCTGATATGATCTTATACTTAGAGAACCCCAAAGACTCAACCACAGACTCCTGGAAGTGATCAAAAAACACAGCAATGTCAGAATGATGAAGAGAATTTGTGGCTTTGGCAAGGTGGTTGAGATTGGAATCATGGCAGGTCCAGAAAGTGATGCCCAATTCCAGTTCACTGGTATTAAAAATATTGCAACTCTTATACTCTCACAGGTAGAATGAATTATGTACTGGCCACATATGGAAGCATTGCTTTGATAATCTTATGCTTCAAGTTAACATCTGAAAAAACTCCAGCTCGCTCGGTGCCTATAGCTTAGCAGCTAAGGGTGCTAGCCACATACACCAGAGCTGGCAGGTTCGATGGGCCTGCCAAACAACAATGACAACTACAACAAGAAAATAGCCAGGCGTTGTGGCAGGCACCATAGTCCCAGCTACCTGGGGTACTGAGGCAAGAGAATCACTTAAACCCAGGAGTTGGAGGCTGCTGTGAGCTGTGATGCCATGGCACTCTACCCAAGGCAACATAGTGAGACTCTAAGAAAAATAAAAAAGTAACATTAAAAAAAACTCCAGCTCTGAAAGTAACATAAATGGATTCTAAACTGTATTTCATCTATTAAGTTCCCATGCCTGGAGAAGCTAAGGTCACCAAATACGCAATTTGTACAATAAATTATGAAGCTGGAAAAAAAATACAGCAATGTCTCCGGATATAAAATCAATGTCCACAAATCAGTAGCCATTGTATATGCCAGTATCAGCCAAGATGAAAAGCTAATCAAGGACACAATTTTCTTCACAGTAGCGTCAAGAAAATGAAATACCTAGGAATATACCTAACAAAAGAGGTAAAGAACCTCTACAAAGAAAATTATGAAACCCTAAGAAAAGAAATAGCAGAAGATATTAACAAATGGAAGAACATACCATGTTCATGGCTGGGAAGAATCAACATTGTGAAAATGTCATTACCCAAAGCAATCTAAAGATTCAATGTAATCCCCATTAAAATACCATCATCATAGCTTCGAGATTTGGAAAAAATGATTCTTCATTTTGTATGGAACCAGTAGAAACCCCATATAGCCAAGGTAATTCTCATTAATAAAAACAAAGCCAGAGATATCACCCTACCAGACACTCAGCTGTACTACAAGGCCATAGTGATCAAAACAGCATGGTATTGCTACAAAAATAGAGACATTGACATTTGGAACCGAAAAGAAAACCATGAGATGAAACTAACCTCTTATAGCCACCTGATCATTGATAAACCAAAGAAGAACATACATTGGGGAAAAGAATCCTTATTCAATAAATGGTGCTGGGAGAACTGGATAACCACATGTAAATACTGAAACTGGACCCAAACCTCTCACCACTTACAAAAATTGGTTCAAGATGGATAAAAGATTTAAATCTAAAGCAGAAAGCAATAAATATCTTCAAAGAAATTGTGGGAAAAACACTTGAAGATATCGGCCCTGGGAAAGACTTTACAAAGACTTCCGTGGCAACTGCAACAACAAAAACAAACAAATGGAACTTAATTAAACTAAAAAAACTTCTGTAAAGCTAAGTAAACAACAACCAAAGCAAATAGGCAACCTTCAGAATGGGAAAAAATATTTGCATATTATGAATCAGACAAAAGCTTGATAACTAGGATCTATAGAGAACTTAAATTAATAAATAAAAAAAGACTCAACAATCCCATATATCACTGGGTAAGAGACATGAACAGAACCTTCTCTAAAGAAGATAGACAAGGCTCGGTGCCTACAGCACACTGGTTAAGGCACCAGCCACATGCCAGGGCCAGCTAAACAATGACAACTGTAATCAAAAAACAGCCAGGCATTGTGGCAGGCACCTGTAGACCCAGCTACTTGGGAGGCTGAGGCAAGAAGAATCGCTTAAGAGCAGCACCTGTGACTCAAAGGAGTAGGACCCCAGCCCTATATACTGGAGGTGGCGGGTTCAAACCCAGCCCCAGCCAAAAACTGCAACAACCAAAAAAAAGAGAGAGAGAGAATCGCTTAAGCCCAATGAGTTTGAGGTTGCTGTGAACTGTGACGTAACAGCACTCTACTGAGGGAGACATAGTGAGACTCTGTCTCAAAAAAAAAAAAAAAAAAAAAAGATGAATGGCTAACATAAGAAAAAAAAAAAAATCATCGTCCTTAATCATCAGAAAAAATGCAAATCAAAACTACCGTAAGATACCACCTAACCTCAGTGAGAATGGCCGACATCACAAAGTCTCAAAGCTGCAGATGCTGGCATGGATGTGGAGATAAAGAAACACTTGTACACTGCTGGTGAGACTACAAACACAACCTTTTTGGAACGAAGTATGGAGAATCCTAAAAGAACTCAAATTAGATCTCCCATTTGATCCTGCAATCCCATTACTATGCCATCTACCCAGAAGAAAAAAAAATCCTTTTCTCATAGGGACATTTGCACTAGACTCTTGATTGCAGCTCAATTTACAATTACCAAAATATGGAAAACAGCCTAAACGCCCACCAACCCAGGAATGGATTAACTGTGGTATGTGTATACCATGGACTACTATTCAGCCACTAAAAATGGAGACTTTACATCTTTTGTATTAACCTGGATAGAGGTAGAACACATTCTTCTTAGTAAAGAATCACAAGAATGGAAAAGCAAGAATCCAATGTACTCAATTCTAATATGAAGGCAGTAAATGAGCTAATACAGGGGAGGGGTATGAGAATGAGCAAGTGGAGAGAGGGGAGGCGGGAGAGGATGGGGGTCACGGTGAATGGCACACCTCTTGGGGGTAGGACACAATCATAAGAAGGACTTTTGGCAAGCGGCACAATACGCTGTGCTGGCTCCATGGAGCCTGAGTTGAGAGCTGCTAGCTGCTTCTCCAGAGAGACAAGATGGTGAAAGACCGGAACCTGATGAAGAATCAGGGTGTGGGGGGGAAAAAAAAAAAGAATCAGGGTGTGGGGGGGAAAAAAAAAAGAATCAGGGTGTGGAGCACCTGTTCCTGTACCTCCAAAGAGAACAGTCAAAAGTAATATACCACAGGGCAAGGTGGTTCACGCATATAATCCAACACTTGGGAGGCCAAGGCAGGTGGATTGCCTGAGCTCACAGGTTCAAGACCAGCCTGAGCCAGAGCGAGACCTCGTCTCTAAAAACAACTAGGTATTGTGGTGGGCACCTATAGTCCCAGCTACTCAGGAAGCTGAGGCAAAAGAATTGCTTAAGTTCAGGAGTTTGAAGTTGCTGTGAGCTATAATGCTATGGCACTCTACTCTGGGTGACAAAGTGAAACTCTGTCTCAAAAAAAATAAAAATAAAAAATAAAAGGAATATACCTCAGCTGGTGCTCAGGGATTAATTTCAGAGAGAGGGCTTCCAACCTTAAGGAATTTGTTTGATAAGGAAAAATTCAAAGGTAAACACCATGAGACTTGAAGACACCAATCAGATCCATGGAACACTGGGCACATAGGCTCTTCCCTAAACTACAATTTTAGGGTTTTTTTATTTTTTTTGGAGACAGAGTCTCACTTTATCACCCTTGGTAGAGTGCTGTGGCATCACAACTCACAGCAACCTCCAACTTCTGGGCTTAGGCGATTCTCTTGACTCAGCCTCCCGAGTAGCTGGGACTACAGGCGCCTGTGACAACAACCAGCTATTTTGTTGCTGCAGTTTGGTTGGGGCCAGGTTCAAACCCACCACCTTTGGTATATGGGGCCAGTGCCCTACTCAGTGAGCCACAGGCGCCATCCCAATTTTAGGATTTTATCAACAGAGTTAAATACCTGGGAAATAAAAAGGAGATTCAGACCTATTTGAAACGAATTCGACTTGATCTCCCTATTTTACATGAAGATTTTGTTAATGATAGTAACAATATGAAGTAGGGGGAAATAATGGCCATGATGTATCTGCTACTGAATTAGATCCTTTTTTTTTTTTTTTTTTTTTTTTTTT
>NW_003852614.1:211023-216603 GCF_000181295.1 Otolemur garnettii
AGGAGTCAGGCTCAGCACCTGTAGCTCAATGGCCAGGGGGCCAGCCACATACACTGGAGCTGGCCAGGTTCAAATCCAGCCCAGGCCTGCCAAACAACAATGACAACTACAACCAAAAAAGAGCTGGGAATTGTGACGGGTGCCTGTGGTACCAGCTACTTGAGAGGCTGAGGCAAGAGAATTGCTTTAAGCCCAAGAGTTTGAGGTTGCATCATAGCACCCTATAGACGGAGACAAAGTGAAACCCTGTTTCCAAAATAAAAATAAAAAAATTAAAAAAAGGAACTTTGTTTTCATCCATAAATGTCACTGAGGTTAGATAGTCCTTCAGTAAGAGCAAATGTACCTTTTAACTAGTTATCTGGCAAGGTTGGGATTAATAATGCATTTATCTACTTTGAGTGTTATTTATAATTATACTTGTCCCTTATTAACATCAGTTAAGCCTATTTATCCAGTTTAGTGTTTATTTTTATATAGATACAACTGTATAAAATGATTAGTAGGTAATAAACAGCTGCTGCTGCAAGTGTACAAAAAAAATAAAGAGGGACTTCAACAACTGCAATCGGTGTGACCTAATTCTTTGTACCCTTGATTAAAAAGTGAGACAGCACCTCATTTTGTTCCCTCAGTAGAGTACTGTGGCATCACAGTTCACAGAAACCTTAAACTCCCAGGCTTAAGCGATTCTCTTCCCTCAGGCTCATGAGTAGGGGGAACTGCAGGCACCTGCCACAATGCCCAGCTATTTTTAGAAGACTCCACTCTGGCTCAGGCTGGTCTAAACTCATGAGCTTGGGCAATCCACCCACCTTGGCCTCCCAAGTGCTGGAATTACAGATGTGAGCCACCACACCTGGCCCAAGTTTGTTTTGGTTTTTTTTTTCCTGTAGAGATGGGAGTCTCACTACATTGCCCAGGCTGGCCTCAAACTCCTGGCCTCAAGCAATCTCTCCACCTCAGCCTCCAAAAGCACTGGGATTACAGATGTGAGCCACCACACCAGGCTGATGTTTTTAATCCATATAGAATCCATAAGATGCAAAATAGTATAACCATTAGAAGTCATGTCATTGAACTGTGGGAAAATAGTCATGATACGGTAAAAGAAAACTGGTTGGAGCACTATCTTAATTAAAGGGATACTGCACTATGAAACTTGTTCTTTAGCCTAAAAATTCTGAAATCCTATTAATAATCCAATAGCCTATAGCTCAGTGGTTAGGGCGCCAGCCACATACACCAAGGAAGGTGGGTTTGAAGCCACCCAGAGCCTGCTTAACAAGAATGACAAGGACAACAAAAAAATAGCCAGGCCTCGTGGCAGGCAACTGTAGTCCTAGCTACTTGAGAGGCTGAGACTAAATAATCACTTGAGCCCATGAGTTTGAGGTTGCTGGGAGCTGTGACGCCACGGTACTCTACCAAGGGTGACAAAAAAAAAGAAAGAAATAATCCAACACCAAACTCTTGCTCATTCTTTTCTTTTTTTAAATTTCAGGCTGATATAAGGAATACTTAGGTTACGTTGTTTACATTTTTTAAGTGGACTCCAAGTTGTAGTTGAGCTCTTCACCCAGGAAGTGTGCCATATACTCTCATATTGTGCCTGTTAGATGGTAGCACACCAAACTACCCCCCCACCTGGATGTAGTTGTGTTTTTCTGCCCATTCTTTTCTTTCATGGATGAAATGTCTTTTCCAAATAACACCCTTCAAGGTTAAATTATTCCTCTACATGGGTTTCTTCTCCCAAGATTGTCTCTCCTCACATTGACCATTGCCATTTCTGAGCTTCTTTTTCTTTCTTTGAGACAGAGTCTCAGTATGTCACCCTAGGTAGAGTGCTGTGGCGTCACAGTTCACAGCAACCTCAAACTCTTGGGCTTAAGTGATTCCCTTGCCTCAGCCTCCCAAGTAGCTGGCCCAGGCTGGGCTCAAACCTGCCAGCCTTGGTGTATGTGGCTGGTGCCCTAGCCAGCTTACAGGCACAGAGCCCATTTCTGAGCTTCTACATACACAATTACTCTTACTTTATAATTCTCACAAAGTGACACATTTGAATACTGCCTTATATTATTAAATAAGTATGCCAGGTGCATATGGACATGTAACTCCTAACTCCTAAGAGGTCAAAAATCTTTGCCTGACTTTTGAAAGAGCTACTTATTCAAGAATGGAATATAGGGGCAGTGCCTATGGCTCAAAGGAGTAGGGCACTGGCCCCATATGCCAGAGGTGGTGGGTTCAAACCCAGTCCCAGCCAAAAACTGCAAAAATAAAAAAAAAAAAAAAGAATGCGATAGGCATGCTTACACTTCAGCAGCTAGGGCACCAGCCACATATATGAGAGCTGGCAAGTTCAAATCCAGCCTAGGCCTACCAAACAACAATGACAACTACAAGCAAAAAATAGCCAGGCATTGTGGTGGGCACCTGTAGTCCCAGCTACTTGGGAAGCTGAAGCAAAAGAATCACTTAAGTCTGGGAATTTGAGGTTGCTGTGAGTTATGACATACATCACAGCACTCGACCCAGGATGACAGCTTGAAACTCTGTCTCAAAGAAAAAAAAAAAAAAAAGAAAAAGGGCGGTGCTTGTGGCTCAGTGGCTGGGGCGCTAACCCCATATACGGAGGGTGGTGGGCTTGAACCGCCCCAGACAAACTGCAACAACAACAAAAAAGAGGGTGGTGCCTGTGGCTCAGTGAGTAGGGCACGGGCCCCATATACCGAGGGTGGCGGGTTCAAACGTGGCCCCAGCCAAACTGTAACAAAAAAATAGCGAGGCACTGCAGCGGGTGCCTGTAGTCCCAGCTTCTGGGGAGGCTGAGGTAAGAGAATCGCCTAAGCCCAGGAGCTGGAGGTTGCTGTGAGCTATGACACTACAGCACTCTACCAAGGATAACAAAGCAAGACCCTGTCTCTAAAAAAAATAAAAACAAAAGGGCGGCACCTATGGCTCAGTGAGTAGGGCGCAGGCCCCATGCACTGAGGATGGCAGGCTCAAACCCAGCCACGGCCAAACTGCAACAACAACAACAAAAAAAAATAGCCAGGTGTTGTGGTGGGTGCCTGTAGTCCCAGCTGCTCAGGAGACTGAGGCAGGAGAATCGCCTAAGCCCAGGAGTTGGAGGTTGCTGTAAGCTGTGATGCCACAGCACTCTACCGAGGGCAAGAAAGTGAGACTCTGTCAAGAAAGAAAGAAAGGAAAGAAAGAAAGAAAATACAATATACACAGTAGAACCTCCACAGTTAACCACCTTGCCACATTGACCACCTCAAGGTGACCTAATTAATCTATATAGACAAGACATGCATCACATATATGTCTCAGTACAAGTGGGCCAAGTTCCTTATGTTGACCACCTCCATATGTTCACTGGTTTCTTACAGTCCCTTGGGTGGTTAACTTGCAAAGGTTCTGCTATATATTTATTAAGTATATACATTACTATGGTTAACACATGGACCCAAAGTAATTTAACTCAGTGAATGGAGAATTATAATATGTTATGCTGAATATAATGATGTGCCCCAAGTATTACAGAAGCATAAAGATAGGTACCAATGGAGTAGGGATAGAAAGGTTAGTGATAAGTTCCAGAACAGATTCCTGGAGGACATGTCTGAACTGAGAGTCTAAGTAGGATTCAGCCAGAGAAAGGATGGGTTTACAGAAGCAAGAAACTGTTTTGTGTCTGATGCCACCATATGATAAGAGCCATAAGGAGGGAACAGCAAGATACCATAATAACACAATAGACACTGTTATAACCTGCCGGCTAAATCTGGAAGGCTTAAAAGTACACAATGACATAAGATGACAATTTTGACTGAACTCATTTCTTCATTTATAAAATGGGAATAATGATACTTACCTTCTAGAGTTTTTTTTTTTTTTAATTTTTAAGAGATAGAGTATCAATCTGTTGCCCAGGCTAGAGCACCATGGCCTCACAGCAATGTCAAATTCTTGGGCTCAAGCAATCTTCCTGACTAAGCTTCCCAAGTAGCTAGGACAACAGGAACATACACAATCCACCTAGCTAATATTTTAATAGGGATAGGGTTACACTTTGCTCAAGCTGGTCTTAAACTCCTAGCTTCAAATGATCCTCCGGCCTCAGACTCCCAGAGTGCTAGGAATACAGGTATGAGCTAACGTGCCTGCCCCAACCCTCCTAGAGTTCTTATGACGTTTTAAAGGAAATAAATCTGTTTGGTGGTACAAATCATGGTCTCTTATTTTCTCACCTGGGTAGTTGCCAGTCCATTGCTAATACTGAATCCATTAATTGTTATCTGAATCTGCCCCCTGTTAATCATTTCAATAACTGCTTCTGCAATAGTATTCATAGGAATGACAGGCATGTTAAGAGCTGTGTTACTGCTGTCGGCATTATCCCCTCCATCAGGACATTTCATCTAAAAAAAAAAAAAGAATACATCATTAGAGAAAAGATACCAAATGCAGTTAACTTTACTCCAATGACAATATTGACTAAGTTCTCACCTTGACAATTTTCACATCTGGCAGACTATCAAGAAATGCTTTGAGGTCGATGCCATTCAGAACTATTCGATTGTCATAAATGTGCCCATTGGACTTAAAATCGATAACTGCTTTTTTCTAATAAAAAAAAAATAGTTCCAGACACGTCTGTTAGGATGAGTATGGACAATATCAATGAAATAAGTGACTATAGTTCTTTAAAATCTCCCATAGCACTGTTATAGACCTACCTTCAGGTGAGGAAACATATTAGCATGATCACCAATAAAGAAAGTGTGGGGCATATAAGCCAATTTCTCTGAATACTGCTCAGCAACTTCAGCTGGTGAAGTTTCCTGATCCGTGATGATATAATCCATGAAAAGCGCACCACTAGTTCCAGGGTATCCCAGCCACATTGCCTAAAGAAAAACAATCCCAGATTAAAAACTGATTAAGTATATTTACCACTTTTGTTGTTGTTTTTTTTTTTTTTTCCAGACAGAGTCTCACTGTGTCACCCTCCGTAAAGTGCTATGGCATCATAGCTCACAGAAAACTCCAACTCTTGGACCCAAGTGATTCTCTTGCCTCAGCCTCCCAAGTAGCTAGGACTACGGGTGCCCACCACAATGCCTGGCTATTTTTAGAGATGGAGTCTTGCTCTTGCTCAGGCTGGTTTCGAACCCGTGAGCTCAGACAACCCACCTGCCTCAGCCTGCCAGTACTAGATTACAGGTGTGAGCCACTGCACCCAGCCAAGTACACTTATCTCTTTAAAAAATGAAAAAAAAAGTACAGGTCAGCAAGGTGGCTCATACCTATAATCCTAGCACTCAGTGAAGCAAAGGTGGGAGGATCCCTTAAGGTTAGGAGCAACAGAACAACCTGATCAAGAATAAGACCCCATCTCTACTAAAAATAGAAAAAAACCAGCTGGGTGTCATGGTGAGAACCTGTACTACCAGCTACAGGTTGGGAGGCTGAGGCAGGAGGATCGCTTAAGCTCCAGAGTTCAAGGTTGTTGTGAGCTATGATGATGCCATGGCAATTAAAGACAACACAGTGAGACTCTGTCTCCCC
>NW_003852614.1:216883-232982 GCF_000181295.1 Otolemur garnettii
AAAAAAAAACCCATACCTATCTCTAAATTCATCATCAAATAATCAAACACACTAATATGTACAGCTTTTTGTATATCAATCGTACCTTAATAAACGTTTTAAAAAAAAACACAACACAACATTTATCAAAAGAAGCCAAAATTAAGTAAATAAACGAGGGTTTACTTCTTCAGACAAGAACAATCCAGAGTAGTATTTTAGACTAACCTTCTAAGTGCTAAAATGTTGTTCAAATTTCTAAGACAGAGCAACCATTTATACTCAACCATGAATTGCATACCTCCACATACATATAGCTATAGACATTGTGTTCTACACTCAATCTTCTTTATCCCTGTTCATTTCAATAACTTAAAAAAAAAAGGCAGCGCCAGTAGCTCAGTCGGTAGGGCACTGGTCACATACACCGAGGCTGACAGGTTTGAATCCAGCCCGAGCCAGCTAAACAACAATGACAACTGCAACAAAAAAATAGCCAGGTATTGTGGTAGGTGCCTGTAATCCCAGCTACTTGGGAGGCTGAGGCAAGAGAATCACTTAAGACCAAGAGTTTGAGGTTGCTATGATAGCTTGACACTCTCTCTTGAAGAAAAATAAAAGAAACACAGGGTGGCGCCTGTAGCTCAAGCAGCTAAGGCACCAGCCACATACACCAGAGCTAGCAGGTTCGAATCCGGCTCAGGCCTGGCAAACAATGACAACTACAATCAAAAAATAGCCGGGCATTATGGCAAGCACCTGTAGTCCCAGCTACTCCGGAGGCTGAGGCAAGAGAATCACTTAAACCCAGGAGTTTGAGGTTGCTGTGAGCTGTGACGCCACAGCACTCTACCCAGGGCAATAGCTTGACGCTCTCTCTCAAATAATAATAATAATAATAAATAAAAATTTTTAAAAAATCAGGCTGGGCACAGTGGCTCAGCTGAGGCTGAGATGGGTGGATTGCCTGAGCTCACGGGTTCAAGACCAACCTGAGCAAGAGCCAAACCCTGTCTCTAAAAATAGCCAGGTGTGTGGCAGGCACCTGTAGTTCCAGCTACTGAGGAAACTCAGGCAAGAAGATCACTTGAGGCCAAGATTTTGAGGATGCTATTAGCTATGATACCATGGCATTCAAACCCAGGGTAACTGAGACTGTCTCAAAAAAATAATAATAATAATCAAGCATGTCTGACGTATCTTGTTTCACATGTCAGTTAACGGGGGGGGGGGGGGGAGAGGAACACAGCTTTGTCTTTTTAGCACAGTATATGTTAAAAGCCATCACTACCGTGCTTCCCCGAAAATAAGACCTACCTAAAAAATGAGCCTTAGCAAGATTTCTATGCATTTGCTAAATATAAGCTCTACCCGATAATAAGACCTAGTGATGGGCATGGCTATGCAGCGTATCTGCATAGCCATGCCATGCATTTCAGTGCACAACGGTAAGAAGACTGGAATACCTTTTATCTGCCACAGCTCCTTTCTCTGAGCCGTTCACACTTGCGCAGGTGCCCGTGTGGTAACCATGGTCTCAGGCATCCTATTGCACATGCACAAATGGCTAGGGGGAAGGAGTTCACGTATCACTAGCACCAGCCCCACCAACAAGGTTGATTCCCCCTGTCAGGTTCCAGAAGAAGATGACTTAACTGTATTTCAGTAAATGTAGATGGTTGTATTATACTTAATAAAAAAATAAGACATCCTCTGAAAATAAGCTCTAGTGTGTCTTCTGGAGAAAAAATAAATATAAGACAGTGTCTTATTTTCGGGGAAACATGGTATTAATTCCTTTACCTGTATAGGAGCCGGCCTAAGAGCAAAAAGTTCATTTCGAGCACCCTTGGTATAACCATTCATATTTACAAGGATATGAATTCCATCCTGATGGATGCGATCAGCTGCTTTTCCATTGCATGGAATCTATGGAATAGAAAACAAAACTCAGTATATGTATAATCTCAGATTAGTTCACTTAGCTTTAATAGCATTAAACAGAATTAAAATCCTCAGATGCAAAAGTGGCAATACAAATTAACTACAATAATGCAGGACAAAAATATGACTAAGTGCCATTAATATGGACCCAAAACATTAAAGAAACAACTCTTGAGCTTAAGTGATTCTTTTGCCTCAGCATCCCTGGTAGCTGGGACTACAAGAGCCCACAACAACACCCGGCTACTTTTTTGTTATAGCTGTCATTATTGTTTAGCAGGCCTGGGACGGGTTCGAACCTGCCAGCTCCGATGTATGTGGAATGGCACCCTAACCACGGAGCAACAGGCACAGAGCCCAATAAACAGAAGTTTAAGGGAGTTTGACAGAATACAATCTCAGTAGGAAACAGTAGAAATAAAGAACCAGAGTAAAGTACAACACAAGTTTACAAAATGTTGAGTGGCTGAGTGTAGCATTCACTCCTGTAATCCTAGAACTCTAGGAGGCTGAGACTGGTGGATCGCCTGAGCTCAGGAATTCAAGACCAGCCTGAGTAAGAGTAAGACCTCATTTCTAAAATTAGCTCACCATTGTGGTGAGCGCGCCTATAGTCCCAGGTACTCGGGAGGCTGAGGCAAGGGAATCCCTTGAGCCCAAGAGTCTGAGGTTGCTGTGAGTTATGATACCACAGCACTCTACCAAGGGTGACAAAGTGAGACTTTGTCTCAAAAAAAAAAAAAAATAGGGGCTGGGCGCAGTGGCTCACGCCTGTAATCCTAGCACTCTGAGAGGCCAAGGTGGGTGAATTGCCCTGAGCTCACAGGTTCAAGACCAGCCTGAGCAAGAGCAAGACCTCCATCTCTAAAAATAGCTGGGCATTGTGGTGGGCACCTGTAGTCCCAGCTACATGGGAGGCTGACTCAAGTGAATTGCTTAAGTCCAAGAGTTTGAGGTTGCTGTAAGCTTTAACACCATGACACTCTACCAAGACTCTGTCTCAAAAACAAAAGGCTTGGCACTTGTAGCTCAAGCAGCTAAGGCACCAGCCACATACACCAGAGCTGGTGGGTTTGAATCCAGCCCAGGCCTGCCAAACAAGAATGACAACTACAACCAAAAATTAGCCAGGTGTTGTGGCTGGTGCCTGTGGTCCCAGCTACTTGGGAGGCTGAGACAAAAGAATCACTTAAGCTCAGGAGTTGGAGGTTGCTGTGAGCTGTGACCCCACAGCGCTCTACCCAGGGCAATAGCTTGAAGCTCTGTCCCCCTCCCACAAAAAAATGGTGAATGATTTCATTTATTTAGGGTATACATGAAGGTGAATGTTGGGTAAAAATATTGGCACACAAGGTTTTGGCAAATTGAGGAAAGTTGTCAAGCCTATGGTGAAGAGTTTAAGACTAGTAGTCAACAAGCAGAAAGTCTCTGATGGTTTCAGAGGTACCAAAGATATGCTTCCTGGTTACAAAGAGTTCAAACTATAATACATCAAAAACAGCCAGACATACTTCTGAATCAACAACTACATTGCAAAAGATGTTGGTGTATACCATTTATGAAATGAGAAGAGTTTCACAATACTTCTGCAAGGACTTTAATGATTCACACATATATGTATGCACACATATATGCATTATGTATAGATGCATACATGTGTGTACATACACATGGAAGCATACTATCTTCATTAGTCACCAAAGTGACAAATAGAGTCTAAAACAGAGGTTCTCAACCTTCCTAATACCCCAACCCTTTAACACAGTTCCTCATGTTGTGGTGATCCTCAACCATAAAATTATTTTCATTGCTATTCTGTATTAAAGGGTCATGGCATTAGGAAGGTTGAGAACCACTGGTCTAAAAAGAAAAAACTGTGGCTTGGCACCCGTAGCACAGTGGTTATGGTGCCAGCCACATACACCAAGAGTGGCAGGTTCAAACCTAGCCTGGCCCAGCTAAAATAACACACACAAAAAAACCCTGTATGTAATCTATAAATTAATCCCCCCCAGGCTTCACAAATAAAACTTAAGCAAATAGAGGATTTTTTTCTTTTTTGAGATAGAGCCTCAAGCTGTCGCCCTGGGTAGAGTGGCGTGGCATCACAGCTCACAACAACCTCCAACTCTTGGGCTTAAGGAATTCTCTTCCCTCAGCCTCCCAAGTAGCTGGGACTACAGGCACCCACCACAACACCTGGCTATTTTTTGGTTGTGGTTGTCCACTGTTGTTTGGCAGGCACGGACTGGATTTGAACCCACCAGCTCTGGTGTATGTGACTGGTCCCTTAACCACTTGAGCTACAGGAGCTGAGCCACAAATAGAGGATTTTTAACAATAGAACAAGTACAGAAACAAAGATAATCCAAGGAAAGAGTTGCCAGGCACAAAAGCTCACCCCTTTAATCCCAGCACCTTGAAAGGCCAAGGTGGGAGGGTTGCTTGAGGCCAGGAGTTTGAGACCAGCCTAGGCAACAAGTAAGGCCCCATCTCTACAAAAAAATAAATTAGCTGGGTATGGTATAGCATGCCTGTAATCCTATCTACTTGAGAAGCTGAGACAGGAGGATGACTTTAGTCCACAAGTTGAGGTTGCAGTGAGCTATGATCATATCACTACACTCCAGCTTGGGCCAACAAAGACCTTGTCTCAAAAAAGAAAAAAGAAAAAAAAGGCAAAAAACCAAAGAAAGAGTGAACTATATAGTTCATCTATTTTCTTTAAATGACCAACTTATTCTTCTAAGTTGCCATTTTGTTCAATTCATTCACTTATTAAGTTTCTATTGTCACAAGTGCTGGTTCAATCACCAGAAGTTTTATGTTCAAGCACAAACACAACACACTTATGTTTCATTCAAAACCCCAGCAAAAGCCATGCTAATTATAAACATAAATGACCAAAAAGGTTAAGATGGGCAATCGCTTTGATGTGCAGTACTGTTAACATTTTTTTTGAGACAGAATCTCACTTTGTCACCCTTAGTGGAGTGCCATGGCATCATAGCTCACAGTAACCTCAACCTCTTGAGCTCAAGTGATCCACTAGCCTCAGGCTCCCAAGAAACTGGCACTACAGGTGCCAGCTATTTTTTAGAGATGAGGTCTCACTCTTGCTCAGGCTGGTCTTAAACTGAACTCAACCAACCCACCTGGGTCTCCCACAGTGCTAGGATTACAGGCATGAGCCACTGTGCCTGGTCTGGTACTATAATGTTTATTTAATACTACCATCAAAATATAAACCAGCTCAGTGCTTGCAGCACAGTGGTTACAACACCAGCCACATACACAGACGCTAGCGGGTTCAAACCTGGCCCGGGCCAGCTAAACAACAGTGACAACTGCAACAAAAAATAGCTGGGTATTGTGGCAGGCCCCTGTAGTCCCAGCTACTTGGGAGGCTGAGGCAAGATAATCACTTAAGCCCAAGCATTTGAAGTTGCTGTGAGCTGTGAAGCCACAGCACTCTACCAAGGATGACAAAGTGAGACTCTGTCTCAAAATATATTTATATATATAAACTATATGCCAACAGTTTTGTTCAAATTTGCTCAAAATAAAAAGTTGGAAGCATCAGAATTTCACCTACCTGAGAAAGATCAATGAAATGATTGGCTTCTGCCATCACCTTCACTCGGAAGTTTGTGCCATCATCTGGGCTCAGGGCATAACAGAATACCTAAAAGGCAACACATAGTATATTTAATAAAAATTGACTCAAATCTTTTATTTTTTATTTTTATTTATTAATTTTGGAGACAGAGCCTCAAGCTGTGGCCCAAGGTAGAATGCTGCAGTCTCACAGCTCACAGCAACCTCCCACACCTGGGCTCAAGCAATTCTCCTGCCTCTGTCTCCCAAGTAGCTGGGACTACAGGCGCCCACCACAACGCCTGGCTATTTTTTTTTTTTTTTTTGCAGCCATCATTGTTGTTTGGCGGGCCAGGCTAGATTCGAACCTGACAGCTCAGGTGTATGTGGCTGGCACCTTAGCCTCTTGAGCCACAGGCACTGAGCCAGACTCAAATCTTTTAGAAAGCCACCAGGTTTAATACCTTGTGGTGACAATAAAGCTACCACTTTGGGTTTTTTTTTAAACAAATAATTATTCTAGAGAAACTCACTAGTCTTACCTCAAATTTATCAGGATTGTGCATGCCTGGAATGGACTGCATAAGGTGAGAAGTAGGATGATTCCCAAAGTCAGAACTCACGTATCCTACACGAAGTCGACCATCACTGAGCTTCAAATCTTTTGGATGTTCATATGGTGGTTTATGAAGGACATTAATCTACCAACAGAATACAAGGCTTGTTAGTAACTGAGTCTGTACATCAATTCTCATCTACAAAAACTGACTAAAAACACACCAAACCTACACATCATTACCTGTTGAAAAAAGGCTTCCCCAAATACTTAATTCTTATACCTAGTTCAACGCAACCTTAGCAGCTGATTTAATTATGTTTCATACTTTAACCTTTTCCTGAGATTTATGAAAAAGTGTGAGCAAATTTAAAACTTGTAGGAATGAAGCAGTGTAGACAGAGAATGGTAAACTTTCCAGCATTTTAAAAAATTCTATAGGAAATTTAATGAAAGGAAACTTTTTTTATTGGTAGAGACAGAGTTTCACTTTATCACCCTCAGTAGAGTGCCCTGGCATTACACTACTCACAGCAACCTCCAACTCCTGAGCTTAGGCAATTCTCTCACCTCAGCCTCCCAAGTAGCTGGGACTACAGGTACCCACCATGACGCCCGGCTATGTTTTTGTTGCAGTTCATTCAGCCGAGGCTGGGTTTGAACCTGCCACCCTCAATATATGGGGCCAGCACCCTACCCACTGAGCCACAGGCACCGCCCTAATTGTAGGGAAACTTTTAAAAAACAAAATTGTAGGCCAGGTACAGTGGCTCACACCTATAATCCAAGCACTATGGGAGGCCAAGGAAGGTGGATTACTTGAGGCCAGGAGTTCAAGACTGGCCCAAGCAAAAGTGAGACTCTGTCTCTTCTGAAAATAGAAAAATTAGCCAGGGGTCATGGCAAGTACTGTAGTCCCAGCTACTCAGAAAGCTGAGACAAGACGATCATTTGAGCCCAAGAGTTTGCAGTTATTGTGAGCTATGATGCCACAGCACTCTACCCAGAGAAATACTGAGTCTGTGTCTCAAAAAAAAAAAAAAAAAAAAAAAACATACCTAGTACTCCAACTTTCGATCAAATAGTGATCAAGTAGGGCTCTAATTCTCAAAAGTGAACACAAAATACCAAGCACTTTATTAACCATTATGGCCTTCAACCTAAAGGAAAATACTACCAGTCTACTGTTAGTGTTTAAGTTAAGGATTCTACCTTATGAAGTACATGGTGTTATGCTTGAGACAGGACACAGTGGAAGGGGTTCCAGGGGAACTGACAAAAAGTTTCATTTCTCAACTTGGGTGGTGTTAACCAAATGATAACTCATTAAGCTATATATATATGATTTGCAGTTTTCTGTATCTGTGTTTTAGTTTACAACAAAAAGATTATAATGAAAGAATCATACCTTATCTAGGCAGAGGTTCCCATGCCTCTCAGCAATTGCCTTCCTAAAGCCATGAGAAAGAGGATATAGCATACTATGATGAGGATGCACAGAAGGCAATCTGTTCTTCTCTAATTGGTCAGCCACAATACTGACCAACTTCTTCATTCGCTCATCATAGTCTGTCCAGTCACAGACAATCTACAGGAAGCAAAAAGAAGTTAGAGTACTATCCTGGCAACCCTATCCCAAGACCAAATAATTTAGTGTCTCTCTGGCCTAAAGTAATGTTAGATAACCTATACAAAATACTGTCACCAATCAGGCTTGTATTATTATGGCACATAACAATGAAAAAGTAATTACAACACTAAAAACCAATTACAAGCCTGTTATTCTTTACCTGCAGGCAATGAGCCAAGTTACAATAAGCATCAGGAAAATCAGGCTTAAGTTTCAGAGCTGTGCGGTAGGAAGCTATAGCTTCTGGAATATTTCCTGAATCCTGGAAATAAATAAAGTGGTATGGTAACATTTCCCAAAATTAAACTTTAGGTTCTAAGATGCATATAATAAAAATTTTACCTTATGAATGGAAGCCAGATTGCTGTGGGCATCTGCAAACGCAGGGTTAATCTGGATGGCACGTGTGTAACATTGCAAGGCTCCCTGAACATCCTGCATCTCCTTTAGAGTGTTTCCCATATTAGAGTAGGCATCAGCAAAAGTAGGACTGATTCTAAAAGAGAAGACAAAGATTTCACTTATCTGTTACAAAAATCTTTATTTAACCCCACGTAACGTTAATTTATTTTGCTGTTACTAAAAGCCATTTCAGCACTTACTCAATTTGCTAAATGCCAAACATTTAAAAATTAAAAGATAATTCTTTTGAAGTCAGAAAACATTGATTTTAATGGCAAGGCAATTTTAAATACAGTATTTAACAGACATGATATGGGGAAAAACTTGCTCACTTTTTGGTGTCAATTTTATCCTTCTATTATACCAAAATATATGCTGGCATAGTCTGGGTACTAAGTTCACCACCTTTTATTACTTAAAAAAAAAAAAAAAAAAAAAAAAAAAACAGAAATTATCTTGCAGCAAAGAACATTTTCTGTAACAAGATATTTTCTACTTTAGGTAAAGTTCAACTGGAATACGTTTATTTATTTATTTTTATTTATTTTTTTTTTAGAGACAGAGACTTACTTTATCACCCTTGATAGAGGGCCATGGCGTCATAGCTCACAGCAACCCCCAGCTCTTGGGCTTAGGCAATTCTCTTGCCTCAGCCTCCCAAATAGCTGGGACTACAGGCACATGCCACAACGCCTGGCTATTTTTTTGTTAAAGTTTTGCTGGGGCCTGGTTTGAACCTGCCACCCTGGGTATATGGGGCCAGCGCCCTACTCACTGAGCCACAGGCGCCACCCTGGAATACATTTAATACCAATCAGGAAATAATCTTTTGTTTTGTTTTTCAGACAGTCTCAAGCTGTCACCGTGGGTAGAGTGCCATTGCGTCACAGCTCATAGCAACCTCAAATCTTGGGCTTAAGTGATTCTCTTGCCTCAGCCTCCTGAGTAGCTGGGACTACAGGTACCTGCCCACAACGCCTACCTATTTTTTGTTGCAGGTTGTCGTCGTTTAGCTGGGCCAGGCTGGGTTCGAACCTGCCAGCCTCAGTGTATGTGACTGACACCATAACCACTGTGCTACGGGCACTGAGCCAGGAAATAATCTTATTGTAGCATATTTTTTTTTCCATATTGTAGAAGACTAATGACATATAATGATATATAAATATAAAAATTCTAAAGCAAAAAAAAAAATCCTAAGACAAAAATAATTCTAATTTTATACAAAAATGTACACATATATAAGTGTACATGTATATTTAATAAATTGCTGCAAAGCTATATGCCAAAATACAACAGTAATAATCAATGTGAATAAACTGATTTTTATTTTTTCCTTTTTGCTCTGTATTTTGTAAAATTTTTTTTTAATTTTAGAATATTACAGGTGGCCAGGTGCGGTGGATCACTTGAGCTCAGGAGTTTAAGACCAGCTCAAACAAAAGAAAGATGCTATCTCTACTAAAAATAGAAAAATTAGCCAGGTGTCATGGTGGGGGCCTGTTGTCCCAGATACTTGGGAGGCAGAGGCAGGAGGATCACTTAAGCCCAGGAGTTTGAGGTTGCTGCGAGCTGGGCTAATGTCAAGGTACTCTAGCCTGGGTAATGGAGTGAGAGAGACTCTGTCGTCTACTCCCCCTACCCCCCCAAAAAAAAGATTGCAGGGAAACAAATTTTTTAGTTATGTGGATTGCTTCTGTACTGCTTGAATCAGGGTTATAAGTGTGCCCATGACCCAAAGAGTGTTCACTGTACCTCTAAGGTATGATTTCACCCATCCCCTCTAAATATTAAAAGATAACTTAAAAGAGCCAGATGCAGTAGCTCAAACCTATAATCCCAGCATTCTGGGAGGCAGAACAATACTGTTTAAGCTTAAGGCCAGCAGTTCAAGTCCAGCCTGGGCAACATAGCCAAGACTCCACCTCTACAAAAAATTTAAAAATTAGCTGGGTATGGCAGCATGTGTCTATAGTTCTAGCTATTCAGGAGGCTGAATCAGGAAGGAGAGTCATTTGAGGAGTCATTTGAGGAGTTCAGATTATAGTGAACTATGATTGGGTGTTCCAGCCTGAGAGACAGAGTTGTCTCTATTGTCTCTGGGAGAGGGAGAAAAATATACATATGTATATGTGTCTGTCTGTGCATATGTGTGTACATATATATATATAGACACGGGGTAGGGGGGGAGGAGGGGCCGAGTGACTCACACCTGTAATCCTAGCATTCTGGGATTGCCTAAGCTCAGGAGTTCAAGATCAGCCTGAGCAAGAGCAAGACCTTGTCTCTAAAAATACCCAAGCACTGTGATGAGCACCTATAGTCCCAGCTACTTGGGAGGCTAAGGCAAGAGGATTGCTTGAAGCCAAGAGTTTGAGGTTGCTGTGAGCTAAAACGCCATAGTACTCTACCAAGGGTGACCAAATGAGACTCTGTCTCAAAAAAAAAAAAAAAGAAAGAAAGAAAAGAGAAAATATATATAAAATAAACTGAGTTTCTTACCGAATAGCCTCCTTATAATGCATCAGAGCTTCTTGCAATTTTCCCTGCTGCTGTAGTACACTTGCTAAGTTTGAATGGGCAGCAGCAAATTCTGGGAAGACCTAAAGAGTCAAAAACATAACTGAGATTAAAAGAAAAAGTTAAAGCAGCAGTAATAACAAAACCTTAAGAACTTTGCTCAAAACAAAACAAAAAAAATAACTTTGCTCAAGTAACCTCTATACTCCCTAAACTACTCTCTACCTTTTCCAAGTCTATTCATTCTCCAAGGCCTAATAGCTCAAATTCTACCTCTTCCTTTATTTTACACATCTCCTTGTTTCAAACATAATGATGTAGACCTCTCCTCCTCTTTGTTTATGCTGACTACTCCAGCACCACTGAAATCTCTCTCCACTAAACACCTACTATACTCCTACTATACCATCATACAGCTATCAGGCTCTGAAATTGTATACCTATTGATAACTTCTCTTAATGTTTTTGTTCAGATCTATTCATAGAAATAGAATCTGAATGTAGGGATTTTCTTGAATCGTCACACAGGACCTCACATCATACTGTATATACTCAATTATTGGTTCAATAAATAATTCTCTTTTAAATGATTCAACCACCATCAATTTTTACAAAAGGGGTAGATTACATGGCAAATTTCACTGCTTTCCCTTTACTATCACAGACTAAATACCCAGCCACACCACCCTCAACATACTTCTAATGCTTTACGATACAAGCGAACTGCCTCTTCAATGTTTCCCTGTTCTCGTTTGATATTAGCTAGGTTATTCAGAGAGTCTGCATGGGTGGGACACAGACGGAGAGCTGTATTATAACAATCTTCTGCTTCAGCAACCTAAAAAACAAAACAAACTATTAAAAAACTATACAGAAGAATCACAGAGCCAACCCTGATAGCGTATTTTTCTAATAATTAACTAAGCCCAATGGCTGGTAATACTCCAGAAAATGGGTATTTTTAAGCATTCTTCCCCTCAACCAAAACTCCACAGTGAACCAATACACCATCTCAATACTTAATAACAATAAATATATACAAAAAAGACTTTCTTTTTTTTTTTGGAGAAAGAGTCTCACTTTGTTGCCCTCAGTAGCGTGCCATGGCATCACAGCACACAGCAACCTCCAGCTCTTTGGGCTAGGGCGATTCACTTGCCTCAGCCTCCCGAGTTGCTGGGACTACAGGTGCCCGCCACATCACCTGGCTATTTTTGTTGCAGTTGCCACTGCTGTTTTAGCTGGCAGGGGCCAGGTTTGAACCCGTCACCCTTGGTATAGGGGGCCAGTGCCCCACCCAATGAGCCAAAGGCACCGCCCCCCAAAAAGACTTTCTTAACTGAGTAAAAATTCTTACACTGCCCTTCTCTTTGAGAGCATTGGCTAGGTTGCAGTAAGCATCAGGGAAATGTGGTTGAAGTTCAATAGCTCGCCTGTAGGTGTCTATTGCCAGATCTATCAGGCCTTGCTCATAGTACACACAAGCCAGGTTGCCATGCACCACTGCATGATTTGGACTCAAACTTAGGGCACGAAGGTAAGCTGCCACAGCTCTGTAAATTAAAAAAAAAAATACACACACAAAATGCAACTAATTTCTAATGGATGCTTTGTTACAATTAATTCAAGCTGCACTATACCAGAATATATCAAAATACTATATGTTAATCTCAAACCAAAATTACACTTCTATAAAATTATTTTTACACTAAGAAATTTTCTATTTCCACATACTAGACTCTCCTTTGACAACAACAACAAAAAAAAGTTAAAAGTTGGGATTTACTTAGATTTCTGAGTCAGCTCAAAGGAATAATTTAGTCTAAGAGGTAACTATTTCAACAGTTCTACAATAAAGAAAGTTTCAACCAAATTCCCAGTGAGAAGGATAATGGCTCTGAGGAAAACCAATAATGAAAAGCTAGACAACAATACCTACAAATCAAAGGTAACACATATCAGACATCATGAACAAGGAAAAACAACAATATTAAAAAAGGAAAATGTGTTTCAAGGGACCATTATCATAATTTCAGTCCAAACTCTCAATGTCAATACAACAGACTCAAGAATATTCATTAAACAGAAATTCTCTTACCTGTCAAAAATGCGGGCCTCTTTCAAGACATTTCCTAAATTGATATAAGCATCCAGAAAATTTGGGTCAAGGGTGACAGCCTAAAAATTTCAAGACAGTTACTTAGAGCAAGTTAGGATTTTACCAAATTAACTTCCCAATTAACATTTTTTTATTCTGAGGTTACTTTCAACCTCCAATTACATTTACTAGTATAATTAAATCATTATTTCATCTTTAAAACCCAATGTATTTCATACTTTCCAATTATTTTAACAAACTTTATCAAAACAATTTATATCTTACGTTCTTGTGAGCAGAATGGATCCTGAAGGGAAAATTAAAAATTGGACCTGCTACAATTTATTGAGCTGAATAATTCAACTGACTGCCCTTATTTCATTCATAATTAACTAGTCTGAATGTTTTAATGAAAGAAAGAGGCAGCAATTCCTTATAGCTATTTACTGGTCCAATTTCTATTACCTTTATATCAGGATCCAAATAAGACCCATACAATTTGTCAATATGCCTTTCTGAGTTTGCTTTAATCCTTTAAAGTTTAATTTTTTTTTTGTTTGTAGAGACAGAGTCTCATTTTACTGCCCTCAGTAGAGTACCATGGCATCACACAGCTCACTGCAACCTCCAACTCCTGGGCTTAGGCGTTCTCTTGCCTCAGCCTCCCAAGTAGCTGGGACTACAGGCAACCAGCACAACACCTGGCTATTTTTTTTTGTTGCAGTTTGGCCAGGGCTGGGTTTGAACCAGCCACCCTCGGTATATGGGGCCAGCGCCCTACCCACTGAGCCACAGGTGCTGCCCAGTTCAATTTTTTTTTTTTGAGACAGTATCTCAATCCATCACCCTGGGTAGAATGCTACAGCATCATCATAGCTCACAGCAACCTCAAACTCTTGTGCTCAAGTAATCTTTTTGCCTCTACTAGTTTAATTTAAACCTCTATTTTTATTTGAGATTTGTTGTAGAAATCACATTATCATGTGATACAGCTTCCCAAAGTTTGGCTTTTGCTAACTGCATCCCTATGGTGTCCTTTAACAAGTTTCCCTGTCCCATGTATTCCCTGTAAATTCATAGGTGTAACTAGAAGCTTAATGATATCTGGGCTTTCTCTTTTTTTTTTTTTTTGTTTAGCAGGCCCTGGCCAGATTTGAACCTGCCACCCCCAGTGCACGGGGCCAGCGTTCTAACCACTGAGCTATGGGCGCCCAGCCAGGGCTTTCTCTTTTTGCAAGACTACTTCACTAGTGCCACTGTTTACTTCTACCACAAGGTACTTAATATCTGGTTTTATTTTTTTTTTATTTCAGATTAATATGAGGTACTTAATATCTGGGTTTTTTTTTTAATTTCAGATTAATTGATACCTATACAATTAGGTTACATTGTTTGCATTTGTAAGGTAAAGTCCAAGTTGTAATTGAGTCTATCATCCAAGAAGTATGAAAATTGGCCAGGTATGGTGACTCACACCTGTAATCCTAGAACTCTGGGAGGCCAAGGCAGATGGACTGCTTGAGCTCAGGAGTTCAGAGAGCAGCCTGAGCAAGATCAAGAGCAAGACTCATCTCTACTAAAAATTGAAAACTTAGCCAGGTATGGTACACAAGCCTATAGTCCCACCTACTTGGGTGCCTGAGGCAAGGAGATCTCTTGAGCCCAAGAGTTTGAGATTGCTGTGAGCTATGACACAACCGCACTCTACCCAGGGCAACTAAGTGAAAAAAAAAAAAAAAAAAGCATGCAGCCAGGTGCAGTGACTCACACCTGTAATCCTAGCACTCTGAGAGGCAGAGGTGGGCAGATTGCCTGAGCTCACAAGTTCGAGACCACCCTGAGCTAGAGCCTCGAGGAAGACCCCATCTCTAAAAACAGCCAGGCATTGTGGAGGCTACCTATAGTCCCAGCTACTTGGGAGGCTGAAGCAAGAGAATCACTTGAGCCCAAGAGTTTGAGGTCACTGTGAGATGTGACACCACAGCACTCTACTGAGGGCAACAAAGTGAGACTCTGTTAAAAAAAAAAAAAAAAAAAAAAAAAAGCATGCCATACGCCTCTACATTGTACCTGTTGGGTGGGATCTTTCGGAACCTCCTCCCTTCCTTCTTGAATTTATCTGTGTTTTTCTGGCTATATCTCTTTAACTGCCATTGATAAATGCCTAAAGCTGTTAACAGTGATACTCTGTCATTCTTTCTTGCTTTAACAATTGAAATACTTTTATAAAGAGAAACTTCCCCATCAACTATTGGGTTATAATCTAAAGTCCAGTTCATATAGGAGAGGGAGGACAAATGCTCCATTCCTCTTAAAATTTTTGATTGACAAACAACAACTCTATATTTATGGGGTACAATGTCTTTTTTTTTTTTTTTGATAAAGAGTCTCACTATGTCGCCCTCAGTAGCGTGCCGTAATGTCACAGCTCACAGCAACCTCGATCTCTTGGGCTTAAGTGATTCTCTTGCCTCAGCCTCCCAAGTAGGTGGAACTACAGGCGCCCACCACAACACCCAGCTATTTTTTTGTTGCAGTTGTCGTTGTTGCTTTAGCTGGCCAGGGCCAGGTTCAAACCCACCAGCCTCTGTATATGTGGTCAGTGCCCTATTTACTGAGCTACAGGCACTGCCCCCAATGTGATTTTTTTGATCTATGTATACACTGTAGGAAGATCTAGCCAAGCTAATTAACATACCCATCACCTCACCAATGTTTTTTTCTGTGGTAAGAACATTAAAAATCTACCCTTTTAGGCTCAGGCATGGTGGTTCACGCCTGTAATTCTAGCACTTTGGGAGGCCTAAGTAAATGGATTGTTTGAGCTCAAGAGTTTGAGACCAGCCTGAACAATGGTAAGACCCCATCTCTACTAAAAACAGAAAAACTGAGGTAAGAAGATCACTTAAGCCCAAGAACTTGAGGTTGCTGTAGCTATCATGCAATGGCACTCTAGTCAGGGTGTCAAAGTAAGACTCTGTCTCAAAAAAAATTATTATTGTACGAATTTTGATATATATAATAAATTACTATTAACTGTGGTCACCATACAGTACAATAGATCACTAAAACTTATTCCTCCAGTCTAAGTGAAACTTTCTACCTTTTGATCAACATCTTTTCTCCTTCCTCAATCCCTCCCAATCTCTGGTAACCAATCACCTTTCTCCTGTTTCTGTGACATCAACTTTTTTAGATACCACATATATGTGAGCTCACAGTATTCATCTTGCTGGTTTCTTTCTTTTTCTTTTCTTTTTTTTTTAAAGAGACAGAGTCGCACTTTGTCACCCTTGGTAGAGTGCCGTGGCGTCACAGCTCACAGCAACCTCCAGCTCTTGGGCTTAGGCGATTCTCTTGCCTCAGCCTCCCA
>NW_003852614.1:234102-251943 GCF_000181295.1 Otolemur garnettii
AGCTACTTGGGAGGCAGAGGCAGGAGACTCGCTTGAGCCCAGGAGTTGGAGGTTGCTGTGAGCTGTGATGCCACAGTACTCTACCCAGGAGAATAGCTTGAGGCTCTGTCTCAAAAAAAAAAAAATCCTAAGTCAAAAGAAGTCTGTACTGTCAAAGAAACAAAGACATTATGCAATTGGTTAAGACCTAGTATTTAGTTCTGGTAAAAATACTCTGCACACATCAGCACTTCATAAATATCAATTATTAATTTAATGGCTAACCTTTTCTTTTTTGTTTTTTAATTTGGAGTGAGCATTTATTTGCACAATTACAACATGCAGACAAACCCAGAAGAGATGAACAAGTCTAACCTTTTCAAAGTGATGAATCGCAAGCCAAATCTCCCCTTGTGCATTGAAAACACAGCCAAGATTACTCCAAGCTACTGCAAAGTTCGGTTGCGTCTCAATTGCTTTCAAATAACATGCCTTGGGAGGGGGTTAATGAAAGAAGATGGGAGGGGAAGGAGGTAAAGGGAAAGGGGAAAATTTGTAAAGGGGAAAAAAAAGATTGGGGAGGGGAAGAAGGTGATATCATTATTCCTTCCCTGACCAGCCAAAAGTGACCCTGCAGCATAGGCTCGCTTGCGCAAAAACTAATGCGCTGCCACAGCTGGCTGCTCCTGCGCCTGCGCCACCAGAACCCAAGTGCAAACCACCGTGTTCAGTTCTGCTACCCAATGACCAATCCTTACACTGGGACTTATCTGGGAAGTCAACTGCTGTAAGACTATATGCTGGACTTCTCTTAACTGAACACCTAAGGGCTCTTGTTACATTTTCAAGTGGTATCTAGAGGGCACTACTGCCAAGGTTTCCTACTCCTACCCACCATTTCCCAAAGTGTGTTCCACAAGGCATTAAGAGTTATCACTAGAAAAAAGGATTTCATGATTAAATAAATTAGGAAAACAGAAAATGTTTCTTTACAATAGGAATTCCCTGAACTTAGTGGACCATGGAACTCTTCTTTCCTCAGGCATTTTATTAGAGTACTATGAAACAACATTTTGGGAAATGCTACTCTTCAACAATAATGTTCCTCACTAACATCAAAACTGTGCTACTAAAAAATGTTTTTCTGCCAAGTCAGATATCCATGAAGTCATGGGTTAACTTACATCCTTCACAATGCCCAACTCTCCCAAGAAGGACTGATGCTAAAACCTCACATGACAGGATTGCACCTAGGTTGAGGTCCCTGTAATGCGAGCGCAAACATCGCTTGCGCAACCTAACAGCATCGCAGTGCGCAATCGCTGCGAACTGCTGCGCTACATAGAACACCCCTAGACGCAGCAAACGGCCAACCAGATCCATTAATCTACTAGACAGGCCCATAGAGTATATTTGTTTAATGAGATTAGTTAGACTCGAGGTATGTTAAAACCCAATTTTATCCAAAAAGGCTACAAAATAGGACTGAGGGAGCCAGTCAATCAGATTACTCATCTAGTCAACCGTTCACAGGGGCTCATTTGCACGCAATGCGCATTAACGCTGCGCAGCCTTTGCGCTACTGCAGGGTCACAGCGCATCATCAGAAGAGCAGAATGCTGCAATACAAACAAAGAAGAAAAAAGGAAAAAAAATGAACAACAAGAAGAGTTAGAAGCTTTTACTAAGTAAATTATCTCTAATAATTTTTAATATCTTAATTAACTTTTACTTATCTTTGACAGAATTGTGGCTACAGTATAAAACATTCTCTTACATAACTTGTTTGTAAATAAAATTATTTTAAGCTGTTTCTGAAGCCACAAGACAGAAGATTCAGGCATGGAGGCAAATTGTTTTGCTGTGGCAGTTACAAACCCGTTACCATATTTCTCATCATGTGACTTTTCGATGCGTTCCTTGCTGGAAGAGGAGGAGGAGGTTGTGTGTCTGCCCTAGATCCAGGCCTCGAGCTCCCTTCAGCGAGGCACCTTACGCATGGAATAGGAGGTTTCACCCACCTGAAACCTTCTAAATACAATATCAATGGTGAAAAACCAAAAACAAGAGAGAAAATAAAACAAGATCATTAGTAAAAGTTCAACAAAGCAATTGAAATTCTTTGGATGTCTATTACATATGGGAATGAGGACAGTCTCAAGTCTGTAACATGGGAAACATGCAGAAGGGAGAGGGTTAATTAGGGCTATTGCATACAGCAGGGATTTTTGCTGGAAGAAAGGCTCTTTGTTTTCTACAAAGACAACTTAATTTTGCTTCCAAATACTAGGAATATGCTGGCTTGAATTTTCAAATGCACTGATTACAAAAGAAATACATTGCATTTCACTCAAGAATATTTTCTTGTTTACTAAGTTCTCACAAAAAACAGAATAACATTTTTCAAACTAGGTGTCTCCAGAGCTCTGAAATAAAGAAGTCAGCAACCTAAGGCAGGCGCAATGTCTCAGCCTAAACCAATCTCTAAAGCTGCAGTGAAGTGCAATTCATGTTAGCTGTCCGCTTGGTGGGGTGACAATTAACAGGAACTTATCAAATATTTGTTCTATAAATTACCAATTAGATTTATCAGCTAAGATTGAAATCGATTACAATTCATTAAGCTGGAAACCTACATAAGGTTAATCCAAAGTGTCAGCAGAATTTATGAGCTATGCACTTAAAACTAGTGCCTTTTAACATTAGGTGGTGCTGAAAAGCCTTCTCCCTCCCTGGACAAAAACAGTCAAACAGACAGCTACGCTGCGCATACACTCCACGCATTAGCATGCGCGTGGGGCTCAGAGCAACAGGTGGGAGTTTCAGAAGCATTCTGGTTTCTCCCCACTCCTCACCCCTGCAGCGCGGTTGCGTAAGGTGGCTTGTAACAAGACAACTGCATTTATAAATTTAATTATAAATTATACCAAAAGCTTTAATTAACCCAACCTGGTGTTCAAATTCATTATTTGCAAACACAGAATGCTAAAAGCCACCTTTCCACTTCGGCAAGTTTTCTTTCGATCAGTCCATTTCCCAAACAAACCAGCTTTGTCCTTCTTTTTTTTTTTTTTTAAGGGAGTGGGGTAGGGAGGAATAAAAGAAGGAAATGAGGAAGAAAAAGAGGTAGACAACTAGGATTGGAAAACAGGAAAAAGGAACTCAGGGAAGGAGTGGGAAGAAGAAGGGGCAGGATGTTCCAATTATTAATTTGCGATCATTTTAACAGCCTTTCTTCCACTGTAAAAGGGGTAAGGAAGATGAAGGGAGGAAGGTTAAATAAGAATTTTAAATGCCAGCATTACAGGGTAACATTTGGATGAAATTCTTCTCCACTTACAAGCCACAAAGGACTTAGAAGAGCAGCATTTTCAATGGCACCTGCATCATATAGGAGTCTTGAGCCAAATCACAGGCGCTCTGCTTGTCGTCAGCAGGCAAGCCTCAGATTTGAAGGAATGTCATTTATTCCCACATAAGATCATGATGGAGCCCATTGTCATAAAGATGATCTATCTCAGCAGAAAGGCTCCAAAATGTTCAGGTTCTTGCTTTACCCCCAAATACAGAAAATATATGTCAAAGCTTGGCCCTGCTCTAGTCTGAAGCGATTCATGCCATCAGTTTTCCTCAGTTTCATAGGACTATTTTATAAAGATAACTCAATGAAGAGTTGAAGACTTGGCAAAAAGTACAAGTTTTCATAACACTGATGTTTAAACATGTTCTATCAAACACCTACCTTGGCTTCTTCTAAGCGACCCAGGGCTTTGAGCAGGTTCCCCAGGTCACTGCGAACACAGTACAAATCCTAGAAACCCAGAGACACTCTGTCATTAATTGTACTATGTTTTGTCCATCAAAAACTAAAATCACTTTTATACATCTAGCACCCTCCCATTTTATTCTGTCAACTAAAGATGCTTGACCAACTTAAGGGCAGGACTCCAATCCCTCATCCTCAATTCCAAGTTCCAAATACCCATTTGATAAACTGATATGAAGCCATTTATGTACGTATGAATACTCATATTTTGTTACAGAAATGTGTATTTTACTATAAGGTGCTGCTTGCTTCAGACCTGTGAGTTTTACATATGGTATTATCTTCCAAAAATCCTAAAAATTCTGAATTTTGGAATGCATTTGACCCACCAGTTTCAGATAAAAGACTTTGAGACCTTACTAGAGCTTTCCCCTCCCTAGATATCAGTCATGTTAAAGAAATTATCAAATATTTGTTCAACTATTTTATTCAAGGTTATGATGAATCAATCACTCCTTATAGCAAGGACCAATAATTTTCCACAGTAGGCAAAAAAACATTATTTAGCAAGTGATTACCTACCAGCAAATCCATAGGCCTCAGACATATTTAGAAAACTTAACTTCAATTCACAATCAGGCAAAAGGATTACCATCCAACCAAAGCCTCTTATCTTGGCACCTGCCACTAGATTATGCATTAGTATTAAGTGCCATTAGAGTTGAGTGGGTGAATAATGAAAGACAGTTGAATCTACTTTTTATTAGCAGCTCAACTGTGTCACTAATCATCTGACTCACCAGTCCATTCACCAGTATGAGATACTCTAAAGAACAATGAGCTTAAATTTTTATTTGTCCTATTTTTCCTTTGTCAGTCAACTCTATCAGTCCATAAGCAGAGACAACAATAGGAAATATACTTACCATTCCAAAGGCTCCATGTAAAGGAGCCTTAAATTAAGCCCTACAAAGTGAAACTGTACCAAAGAATTAGCATATGTATTCTTCTCTCTGGAACAGTACTATGGTTTTCAGAATCAGTTAATTTTACGGATAAACGGCTTTTGTGATTGTACATTATCATCCATCAAGTGAACCAAAAAGTGTACCAAAGTACACTACCACAGAACAATGTTTTGGTCGGCCATAATGGGTCAGCCCTATGATCTACCTAACTCAGCACTGTCCTTCAAGCAAGAATGATATTTTGGAAGAATATGGTTGTCTCCCACGACCTCAAACACAAAAGGCTAATACTAATCCTGAAAACATCATAGGTATCATTAATCTTATTATAGACTTACCCTCCTCTAATTAGCCTAAGCACTTTTTTTTGGACAGTCTCAAGCTGGATAGAGTGCTGTGACATCACAACATACAGCAACCTCAAACTCTTGGGCTTAAATGAATCTCTTGCCTCAGCCTCCCAAGTAGCTGGGACATAATAGACACCCACCACAACGCCCAGCTATTTTTGTGGTTGCTGTCGTTGTTGCAGTTGTCATTGTTGTTTAGCTGGCCAGGGCCGGGCTTCAACCTGCCAACCTTGGTATATGTGACTGGCACCCTACCCACTAAGCAACAGGTGCCGCCTACTGTTTTTTTGTTTTTTTTTTTTTTTGAAACAGAGTCTCACTTTGTCACCGGGGTAGAGTTCTATGGTGTCATAGCTCACAGCAACCTCAAACTCTTGGGCTCAAGCAATTCTCTTGCCTCAATTTTTCTATTTTTAGTAGAGGCGGGATCTTGCTTTTTGCTGAGGATGGTCTCAAACCTCTAAGCTCAAGTAAACTACATGCCTCGGCCTCCCAGAGTGCTAGGATTACAGGCGTGAGCCACCTCACACCCAGCCTCGTCTCAGCACTTTTTAGCCCTGTTTACACTCTCGGAAGTAATGAATTCTATAAATCTTCCTATTTACTTTGTATGGCTATTTTTTTTCTAAACTTAAAAGATCACATCTATATTCTAGGATAAAAATAACTAATGGGTTACCCCTTTGTTTTGACAGACTATGACCGAATAATCCAATCTATTCATATATTCTTCTACCACTTAATAATTGTGGTTATACATCTTTGGACTTTTACCAACTCCTCCATCTTTTCCAAGCCATAATAATCAGAAATCTTGCAATTATTCTCCAACAATGACTGTAATGGCTATACATTTTAGCCAACTATTGCATAATTTTACCATGTAGTGTCTATGAACTTTTGGATGGATGCCATCCAAGTACTGACATTATAGCATACTCAACCAAGTTAACACAATGCTCATGTTAAAAACAGATAATCTTCAAAATTACTATAAGATAATGATTACCATAATAAGGAAATTTTAGAAAAAGGTAAAACAGATCATTTTAAATATAACAGTGAAATCTAATTGTCCTACTTGGGGGATTCAAACTTCTATGCACAAATAGCTAATTTCTAGAAAAATGAAAATCATCATTTTCCCAAAGGTTCAAAACCTAAGACCATCAAATTCTGCTTTATCTATCAAATAAAAATATTTTTTATTTTTTGAGACAGAGCCTCAAGCTGTTGCCCTAGGTAGAGTGCCATCACAGCTCACAGCAACCTCCAATACCTGGGCTTAAAGCAATTCTCTTGCCTCAGCCTCCCAAGTACCTGGGACTACAGGTGCCTGCCACAACACCCAGCTTTTTTTTTAGAGATGGGTCCTTGCTCTGGCTTAGGCTGGTTGCAAACCTGTGAGCTCAGGCAATCCACCTACCTCAGCCTCCCAAAATGCTAAGATTACAGGTGTGAGCCACCTCGCCCAGCCCCAGTAATAAAGAATTTTAAAGGCCAGCCATGGTGACTCATGCCTGTAATCCTAGCACTCTGGAAGACCAACGTTAGTGGATTGCCTAAGCAAGAGTGAGATCACATCTCTACTAAAAATAAAAGGGGGGGATGAAAAAAACTAGCCAGGCATTGTGGTGGGCACCTATAGTCCCAGCTATTCGGGAGGCTGAGGCAAGAGGATCACTTGAACCCAGGAGTTGTGGTGGCTTTGAGCTATGATGCCAGAGTACTCTACCCAGGGTGACAGAGTAAGATTCTGTCTCCAAAAAAAAAAAAAAAAAAAGAATTTTAAGAGAAATAGATGAGTTCAAGCCAGGTGAAGGCCAAGCAGGTTTTTAATAGACAAAGGAGGAGGGCATTGTAAACAGGGGGAAATATTATAAATAAATATAAAGAGATGAAAATGAGTAAGAGTTTCCTATAAAACTATTCTTCCTAAGATGGCATCTGTTTCCTGCCTTTCCCCCTAGAGCCTCGTACCCCCACCACCCACATCTATACACATATATACACATGAAGTAAAATCAGGTCAATAAAAACCCACAATTCTCAATTGCCTCTTAAATTAAATTCAAACTCCTCAGCCTCTCTATTCTTTTCAAATCTTCCAATTGACTCTCCTCTCCTATATCACTTCTTATTACTACTTGACTCACCACTTCAGCCAAGGAAGTCTACTTGCTATTTACCTTCCTACAGAATGCTTAGGTTATAAGCACCCACTCAAGGAAATCTTCTGATTAATACTCTCCAGCAATAATCATCCAAGGAGCTTACTTTCTTTTCCTTTATGGGCTGGGTATTATAACATATTATAACACACAACTTTCCCAATTTCTAACACATAATAAGCACTGAAATACCTAAACGTAACATCTGTACAGTGACCTTAACAAAAAGCAGAACAGGGAAGAATATATAGTTCTCTACAGTTCAGTAATACATGTAAGGCTCATGACAGTAATAATAACACCCTGACACAATGGTCAGGATGCCAGTAGCTCTCAATTCTGTATGTCTACAATCAAAACAGAAGCAGTGATTCAACAACTTACAAATTCAGAAAAAAGAGCTACTTTGAGGACCTCAGGGTTTATAGCCATTGCATATACAAAGGACAATTTTAAACACAATTCATAAAATGGATTGTGGGGTATGGGCAATTCTAGTCAGCTATCATGTGAAAGAATACCATCAGCAATAGCACCTTCAAATTGAAATAACCTAAGTGACCTGGAAAAATAAACTCAGACCCATTCAGATGCTAATAATTGGTGATTTATTCTCACCTGCGCAGGGGCCGTTGTTCTGAGACAAGTGGCCCTGAAGTGCAGGGTGTTACAGCTTGGTTATCAATGAATATGTCTCATATCACAATGATTATGATTATATAACAATAACTGATCAATGGATACATCTTAAATCACAATAGTTATAGTTATACAACAGTAATTAATCAAGCCTCGGTAAGTTTTCCACCATTATTCGTTTACTGAGAACTTGTGGGTTTCGTGAAACTTAGGACTTTCCATGCCTCTTTGAATTCTGAAGAGCATGGGAAACAGGCTGGGAGAAGCAGGGGATCGGGAGAGGGCAGGAGGTTGCCGTGAGGTGGGGGAACGGGAGAGGGCAAGGGAACAGGAGCTTGCCCATAGGGCGGGGGAATGGGAGAAGGCAGAGGAAACCAGGGGGAACAGGAGCTCACATCAAAATATGATGGACTAATGAAATTATTAAACCATCCAACATTATAGAAGACAATTAAAAATGTAAAAATGTGAAATAACAATGTCTTAAAAGTAATTTGTATAATCAATTCATAGAAAATAACTCATATTGGCCAGGTGCAGTGGCTCACACCTGTAATCCTAGCATTCTGGGAGGCCGAGGCAGGTGGATTGCTTGAGCTCACGAGTTCAAGACCAGCCTGAGCAAAAGTGAGACCCCCCCATCTCTACTAAAAATAGAAAAACTGAGACAAGAGGTTCACTTGAGCCGAAGTTGTAGGTTGCTGTGAGTTATGACACCATGGCACTCTACCCAGGGCAACAGCTTGAGACTGTCTCAAAAAAAAAAAAACTAAAATAACTCATTAACTTAAAAAGATAAACACTGGTGAGAACAGGTTACCAAAAATATTACCTTAACGTTTTACTCTTTCACTGCTGCAAAACCAAAATAACCTGGGTTTCCTTAACCATTTTCCATAGAATGCCAACTACATCTAATATTCAGGCCCACAATGCACTAAAGATACATTTTTTTTTTATTTGAGACAGAGCCTCAAGCTGTCGCCCTGGGTAGAGTGCTATGGCATCACAGCTCACAGCAACCTCCAACTCTTGGGCTTAAAGCAATTCTCTTGCCTCAGCCTCCCAAGTAGCTGGGACTACAGGCACCCGCCAGAACGTCCAGCTATTTTTTGGTTGTAGTTGTCATTGTTGTCTGGCAGGCCTGGGCTAGATTCGAACCTGCAAGCTCTGGTATATGTAGCTTGAGCTACAGGCACCGAGCCAACATCCTTTTTTTTTTTTTTTTTTTTGAGACAGAGTCTCACTTTATCACCCTGCCACAAAGCCTGGCTATTTTTTTCAGATGGAGTCTCAATCTTGCTCAGGCTATTCTTGAACTACTGAGCTCAGGAAATCCACCCGACTCCGCCTCCCAGAGTGCTAGGATTACAGGCCTGAGCCACCGTGCCAGGCCCCACTAAAAATATATTTAAGCACTGTAAACAAATCACAAAATAGGCTCAGCACTCATAGCTCAGTGGTTACGGCACTGGCCACATGCACCAGGGGTGGTGGGTTGGAACCCAGCCCAGCATTGTGGTGGGTGCCTGTAGTCCCAGCCACTTGGGAGGCTAAGGCAAAAGAATCACTTAAGCCCAAAGAGTTTGAGGTTGCTGTGAGCCGCGACATTATGCACTCTACCAAGAGTGACAGAGTAAGACTCTGTCTCAAAAAAATAAATAAAGAGGCTCAGCGCCTTGTGGCTCAAGTGGCTAAGGCACCAGCCACATACACCTAAGGTGGCGGGTTCGAATCCAGCCCAGGCCTGCCAAAAACAACAATGACAGCTGCAACCAAAAAATAGCCAGGCACTGTGGCAGGCACCCGTGGTCCCAGATACTTGGGAGGCTGAGGCAGGAGACTCGCTTGAGCCCAGGAGTTGGAGGTTGCTGTGAGCTGTGATGCCACAGAACTCTACCCAGGGGGATAGCTTGAGGCTCTGTCTCAAAAAATAAATAAATAAATAAGGCTTGACACCTGTAGCACAGTGGTTACAGCGCCAGCCACATACACCAAGGCTGGCAAGTTCAAACCCAGCCCTGGCCAGCTAAATAACAATGCCAACTACAACAAAAAATAGCCGGGCATTGTGGCGGGCACCTGTAGTCCCAGCTACTTGGGAGGCTGAAGCAAGAGAATCACTCAAGAGTTAGAGGTTGCTGCAAGCCATGATGCCACAGCACTCTACTGAGGGCAACATAGTGAGAATCTGTCTCAGTAGAAAAATTAAAACATAAAAATAAATATATATGGTATATTTAGGAAAAAAAATCCCATTTTGCACAATCTCATTTTCATTCTTATTAGTAAGAACAGAGAAACAAAATAGCGCTCTGGCACCATGCCTATAGCTTAGTAAGTAGGGTGCCAGCCACATTCACTGAGGCTGGTGTGATGGGTTTGAGCCCAGTCTTGGTCTGCCAAAACAATGACAACTGTAACCAAAAAATAGCAGGGCGCTGTGGTAGGCACCTGTGGACCCAGCTACTTGGGAGGCTAAGGCAAGAGAATCACTTAAGCCCAAGAGTTTGAGGTTGCTGTGAGCTGTGACACCACAGCACTCTACTGGCAGCAACACAGTGAGACTCTGTCTCAAAAATAATAATAATGGGCAGCACCTGTGGCTCAGTGGGTAGGGTGGCAGGTTCAAACCCAGATGAAAATAATAATAATGGGCGGCGCCTATGGCTCAGTGAGTAGGGCACTGGCCCCATATACCGAGGGTGGTGGGTTCAAACCCAGCCCTGACCAAACTGCAACAAAAAATGGCTAGGTATTGTGGCGGGAGCCTGTGGTCCCAGCTACTTTGGAGGCTGAGGGAAGAGAATCGCCTAAGCCCAGGAGCTGGAGGTTGCTGTGAACTATTATGGCACAGCACTCTACTGAGGGTGACAAAATGAGACTCTGTCTCTAAAAAAATAATAATAATAAGTAACAATAATAAGCTGGGTACAGTGGCTCACACCTGTAATCCCAGCACTTGGGAGGCTGAGGCAGGTGGATTGCCTGAGCTAACGGTTTCAAGACCAGGTAGAGCAAGAGTGAGACTCCCATCTCTAAAAAAGAACTAGCTGGGCATTGTCGTGGGTGCCTGTAGTCCCAGCTACTCAGGAGGCTGAGGAAAGAGAATTGCTTGAGCCCAAGAGTTTGCGGTTGCTGTGAGCTATGACACTACAGTACTCCACTGAGGGCAACAAAGTGAGACTCTGTCTCAAAAAAAAAAAAAAAAACTGATAATAGTTTTTAATGCTCAAAATTAACTGAAAAAGAAACTGTTAATACACATCATGATAAAAAGGGATTTCAAAAAAATTTAAAACAAAAAAAGTGATTTCAGATCTTTGAGCAAACTAAATTAAGCTTCAATTTCCTAACTTATAAAATGGAGATTAAGGGACAGTAGGATATGATCAATGGTTTCCAATCTATGCTCAAGGGCTACCTGAAGCGTTGAGTATTCTCTGGGCACATCATCCCATTTTTATACTTTATTTCTTTTCGCTTGAACATTTGCTTTCAAGATAGTCAAGCTCAGGTTTTAATATCCACTTTACAATTACAATATTGCCCACGGAATCTGGATGACCCAGAGCTTGAACTTGGAATCCGAATGAAAAATTGTGGCAAATTTTGTCTGGAATTTGAACACCCAGCACATCGTTCGTGTGTGGGTTTTGGGGGTTTTCCTTTTTCATTCTGGTTCGTGCGTTTTGTTTTTTTCAGTTTTTGGCCGGGGTTGAACCCACCACCTCCGGCATATGGGGCCGGCGTCCTACTCCTTTGAGCCAAAGGTGCCGCCCTGTTCATGTATTTTTATGTGAACATTTCCCCAGCTCTCATATGCTGCCCATATGCTTTGCCCTTTGGTTTATCGTTGGAAGCTGTAGTGAAAGCATCTCATGTGATTTTTTGGTGCTAATTTTATGCTTTTGTGACTGTTTTGTGTTTTTATATATTTATATTTATATATATATACACATATACACAATAACAACTAAGTGTATTCGCCATGGGTCCTAAAAAGGATAGTGAGGAAAATAAGAGGCGGCTCGGTGCCTATAGCTCAACTGGCTAAGGCGCCAGCCACGTACACCTAAGGTGGCGGGTTCGAATCCCCAGCCCGGACCCGCCAAACAACAATGACGGCTGCAACCAAAAAATAGCCGGGCGTTGTGGCGGGCGCCTGTGGTCCCAGCTACTTGGGAGGCAGAGGCAGAAGACTCGCTTGAGCCCAGGAGTTGGAGGTTGCTGTGAGCTGTAATGCCACGGCACTCTACCCAGGGGGACAGCTTGAGGCTCTGTCTCAAAAAAAAAAAAAAAAGAAAAGAAGAGGAAAGCTGTTAGAGCTACAATCAAAATTAAGAAAGATCATATCGCTAAGCATGAAAGCAGTACACGTGTGGCTGATCTTGCTATTAGGGATGACTAAATCAACTGTACAATTTTGAAAAACAAAGAAGCTATTAAAGCAGCTGATGTGGCGAAAGGGGTTACCACACTGACCTCTATGAGATTGAAAACTATGAAGAGATGGAAAAACTCCATAGTTTGATTACTTAAAAACAGCTGAGGCTGGGCGTGGTGGCTCACGCCTATAATACTAGCACTCTGGGAGGCCAAGGTGGGTAGAGCTCGCAGGTTTGAGACCAGCCAGAGCAAGATCGAGACACCTGGGCAGCGCCTGTGGCTCAGTAAGTAGGGCACCGGCCCCATATACCAAGGGTAGCGGGTTCAAACCTGGCCCCAGCCAAACTGCAACAAAAAAATAGCTGGGCGTTGTGGCAAGTGCCTGTAGTCCCAGCTACTCGGTGAGGATGAGGCAGGAGAATCAGGAGTTGGAGGTTGCTGTGAGCTGGGACACCACAGCATTCTTCTACCAAGGGCAATAAAGTGAGACTCTGTCTCTAAAAAAATTTTAAAAATCGAGACACCCCACCCTCTGCCCCCTCTAAAAATAGCCGGGTGGGCGTGGTGGCAGGTGCCTGTAGTCCCAACTACACAGGAGGCTGAGATAAGAGAATCACTTGCTTGAGCCCAAGAGTCTTAGGTTGCTGTGAGGTATGATGCCATAGCACTCTACCAGGGGCAACAAAGTGAGACTCTGTCTCAAAGAAAAGAAAAACAGCTAGGTGGTGATGTGATTTCTGAGATGATAATTTGTAAGAAAGCCAAGATGATTTAGTGAAGGCATGCCTGATATTAGTACTCAAAAGGAAGAGTTTAAAGCCAAGAGAACCTTAAGAACTGGAATCCATAGTGTTGTTATGCACAGAGGCTGCCACTTCTAATTTGGAAGCAGCGAAGTCTGTAAAGGAGTTTAAGGAGTTGTAAACAGTGAAGGGTATGTTTCAAACCAAGTGTGCAATTTTGACAAAAACGGCCTTTATATTTTTAGGTTTTTGTATTTTAAATTTTATTAATTTACATTTTTATTCAATTTTTTTTTTTTTTACAGAGTCTCACTTTGTCACCCATGGTAGAGTGACGTAGCATCACAGCTCATAGCAACCTCCAGCACTTGGGCTTAAGCAATTCTCTTGCCTCAGCCTCCCAAGTAGCTGGGACTACAGACACCTGCTGCCCTCGGTAAATGGGGCCAGTGCCTTACTCACTGAGCCATAGGTGCCACCCTATTCAAATATTATTATTTGTTAATATTTTCCCTTATAATCCAGTTTAGTGACTTAGTGTTAAAATCATTTTGAAAATTTGACCCAGGAACAGATTAATCCAGTTTCTATTATTTTAAAAGGGAAAAATAGTCTTAGAACTGGAACGATTTAGAATTCAAATGGGGTTCCAGGATGGATTAAGTTAGGATTCCAAGGCATCACTTTATTAGCTATGTGATCCCAAGAAAGTTACATAAGCCCCAAGTCCATGTTGTTTATAATTGGTAAAATTGTAAATACTACCATCTACTTTGAAGGATCATTACCAAGATTGACTAAGACAAATCATCTGAAGCAATTAGCACAGTGTCTGAGCACATAGTAGACATTCAATAAATGGTAACCATAATAGTGAATAATATATAATTGTTAATCACTTCCAGGTTGGTTGCAAAACTAAATGTTAACAACATAAGTTGGGAATATATTCTTATCTTGGGTGGCCCATGTGGCTCAGTGTGTAGGGTGCCGGCCCCACATACCAAGGGTGGCAGGTTCGAACCCAGCCCCAGCCAAACTGTAACAAAAAAATAGCCAGGTGTTGTGGTGGGCACCTGTAGTCCCAGCTACTTGGGAGGCTGAGGCAAGAGAATCACCTAAGCCCAGGAGTTAAGAGGTTGCTATGAGCTGTGTGATGCCATGGCACTCTACCAAGGGCAATAAAGTGAAACTGTCTCTACATAAAAAAAATACATATATTCTTATCTTTTCCTGGCTTTTTTTTTTTTTTGAGACAGTCCGACTCTTTGCCCTGTGTAGAGTTCCATATCATCATAATTTACAGTAACCTCAAATTCCTGGGTCCAAGCAATCCTCTTTCCTCAGCCTCCCGAGCAGCTGGAACTACAGGCACTGACCCACTTAATTTTTCTATTTCTAGTAGAAACAGGGTCTTGCTCTTGCTCAGGCTGGTCTTGAACTCCTGAGCTCAGGCAATCCACCCACCTCGGCTTCCTATAATGTTAGGATTACAGGTATGAGCCACCATGCCTAAGCTTTTTTTCTGGATTTCTATAACCTCTTTCCTTATCACTTATCTCTTACAAGTTTACATTTACTTTCTCTAACTACATGAACAGTTTTGAGGGTAAGCCTTATGTATTTGTATCTTTCAAAGTACCTAAACACAGTATCAAGTTAATGTCTGCCAGCTGGGCCTCACCTGTTCCCCAGAACATATCTGCAACTTAGACCAAAAAAAAAATTAAGAACCAATCAAAAGCCTGATAGAGATAATATCACCTCAATTCTACACTTCTAATTATGTTGAAAGGAAAGAGAACAGGATATTGAGAAACAAATTTTATAATCTGGATTTCATGTAACTAATCCATATACATAGTATTGGCATCTTGTTTTTACTATCTTATACTACAGGTTAAGACACTGTATCAACCATTCCTTGAAAACCAATTCACTGTTACACACACACACCCCCCCCAGAATTTATCCAAAATTAATCACAATAGTGCAAAGGAACAATGTCATATGTTTTATAGTTTATGTTATAAAAAACTGATGCAAGGCTCGGCGCCTGTAGCTCAAGCAGCTAAGGCACCAGCCACATACACCAAAGCTGGTGGGTTTGAATCCAGCCCAGGCCTGCCAAACAACGACAACTACAACCAAAGAATGGGCGGGTGTTGTGGCGGGTGCCTATAGTCCCAGCTATTTGGGAGGCTGAGGCAAGAGAATCACTTAAGCCCAGGAGTTGGAGATTGCTGTGAACTGTGATGCCATGGCACTCTACCCAGGGTGACAGTTTGAGGCTCTGTCTCAAAAAGAAAAAAAAAAGAAAGAAAAGAAAGAAAAACTGATGCAGGTCAGCATGGGACACTTGTAATCCCAACACTTTGGGAGGCTGAGGTGGGCAGATCACCTGAGCTCACCAGTTCAAGACCAGCCTGAGCTACAGCGAGACCTCATCTCTAAAATACTACCTGGGTATTGTGGCAGGCTCCTGTAGTCCCAGCTACTCGAGGGGCTGAAGCAAGAGAATGGCTTGAGCCCAAGAGTTAGAGGTTGCTGTGAGCTATGACACCAGAGCACTCTACCGGGGGCAACATAGTGAGACTCTTGTCTCGTGTGTCTATAGGACACATGACATAAAAAAAAAAAAATTGATGTGGTATATTTTTTTTGCAGTAAGAATAATTTTTAGGCCAGGCATGGTGGCTCATACCTGTAATCCTAGCACTCTAAGAAAGACCAACACAGGTCAACTGCCTGAGCTCACAGGTTCTAGACCAGCCTAAGGCAGAGCGAGGAGCCGTCTCTAAAAAAAAAAATAGTGGAGCGTGTGGCAGGCACCTGTAGTCCCAGCTACTTGGGAGGCTGGAGCAAGAGAATTGCTTGAGCCCAAGAGTTTGAGGTTGCTGTGCGATCTGTGATACCACAGCACTCTACCAAGGGCAACAAAGTGAGACTGTCTAAAAAAAAAAACAAAAACAAAGAGAATAATTTTTATTGGCTGGGCATGGCTCTCTCAACACTAATCCCAGCACTCTGGGAGGCCAACACAGATGGATTGCTTGAGCTCAGGAGTTCAAGACCAGCCTAAGCAAGAGTGAGATCTTGTCTCTACTAAAAAGAAAAAACTAGCTGGCCATGGGGGCACATGCCTATAGTCCCACCTGCTGGAAAGGCTGAGGCAAGAAGAAAATTGCTTAAACTTAGGAGTTTGAAGTTGCAGTGCGCTACAATGAGGCCACAGCACTCTACCTACCCAGAGCAAGAGTGAGACTCAGTCTCAAAAAAAAAAAAAAAAGAAAAGGCCAGGCGTGGGGGCTCATACCTGCAATCCTAACACTCTGGTGGGAAGCCTAGGTGGGTGGATTGCTTGAGTTCAAGACCAGCCTAAGCAAGAGAGAGACTTGGTCTCTAAAATTAGTTAGGCGTTGTGGTGGCGCCTGTAGTCCCAGCTACTCAGGGAGGCTGAGCCCAAGAGTTTGCGGTTGCTGTGAGCTATGACACCATGGCATTCTACTGAAGGTGACATAGTGAGACTCTATCTCAAAACAAATAATTTTGGCGGCACCTGTGGTTCAAAAGGGTAGGGTGCCAGCCCCATATGCCAGAGGTGGCGGGTTCAAACTCAGCCCTGGCCAAAGAAATAATAATAATAATAATAATTTTCATGCTTTATAATGTAACTTGCTAGATAAAACAAATTCAACATAATGCAGACTAGGTCAAGGCAATTTTACCATTTTAAGTACATAAATATTTCTAAACTCTTTGCTTTATTCCACAGAAAAACTTATTTCACTCTCTGAGGTATCAAACTATGTTTCTTTCTGGGTTTCTGTTAGGGGAAAGAAACCATTAAAATTTTACTCACGGGATTGTACTGAAGAGCAGAGACGTAAGCTTGTACGGCCCCTTCCATGTCACCTGCTGCTACCAAGGCGGCTGCCAGGTTAATATAACCATCGATGAAATCAGGTTTGAGACGCAATGCATGTCGATAATGTTCAATAGCTTCCTGCAACTGCCCTCTTTCCTTATATACGTTTCCCAAGTTTGAATAGGCTTCTGCCAGAAGGGGGTTTTGTTTAATTGCCAGAGTGCTAAAGTGAGCAGATCTGGAAAAGGCGAAAAGTGTTGATACATGGGTATGCATGTTACAAAAAAGAAGGTTTGGTCCATATGCAACTCAGTTTCTGAAGTTCCTGTGCTATTGCTAATTATATAACAATACATTTGTCTTTTAACTAGTGTATAAAAGGAAAAATTTCAGAAATCAAAGTTTTTCAAACATGGAAACATTCCAGATTCCAAATTGGAAAGCTTTTTCTTATGAGATAAAGTTCTTAGTAGAGTAATATTACAAAACTACAACACTGAAAATCATAATCATTACAGATCAAGAATGAAAATGCTGGCCGGATAAGGTGGCTTATACCTCTAATCCTAGCACTCCAGAAAGCTGAGGCAGGAGGATATCTTCCTTTGTGCACAGGAGTTTGAGACCAGCCTGAGCAAAGGAAGGCCCAGTCTCTACTAAAAATAGAAAAATTTGATTCGGTGCCCATAGCTCAGTAAGGCGCCAGGCACATACATACACCGAAGGTGGCAGGTTCGAGCCCGGCTGGGGCCTGCTAAACAACAATGACAAATGCAACCAAAAAATAGCTGGGCATTGTGGCGGGCACCTGTAGTCTTAGCTACTCAGGAGGCGGAGGCAAGAGAATCACTTAAGCCCAAGAGTTTGAGGTTGCTGTGAGCTGTGATGCCATAGCACTCTACTGAGGGTGACATAGTGAGACTGTGTCTCAAAAAAAAAAAGAAAATAAAGAAAAAGAAAAATGGCTC
>NW_003852614.1:252218-257802 GCF_000181295.1 Otolemur garnettii
AAAAAAAAAAAAAAAAGAAAAAAGAAAAAGAAAAATTAGCAAGGCATTGTACCAGGCACGAGTAGTCCCAACTACTCAGGAGGCTAAAGCAGGAGAATCACTTGAGCCCAGAGTTTGAGGTTGCTGTGAGATAGGCAGAGGCTATGGCATTCTAGCCTGGACAACAGAGACCCTGTCTCAGGAAAAAAAAAATAAAAATGCTATGTACATAAGTCTCATCTTCCGTTTGTTGATAAGATTTAATGACATTTTTAAACATCTAAACATGTCAGAATGATGACTTAATAAAAGGACAAAACACAAATTCTTCTATTCCTCCTAATTGAACTGATCAGTTAAAAGCAACACATTGTAACAATTTAATGACTGTATTCCCAACGTGAACCATATATGCATCTCCTACCACAGTATATAAAACCATCATTTTTGAACATTTCAGTCTCTCAATCTGAAAGGTCTTAAAAGGTGAGACTGGAGGCTCAGATGTAACACTAAGAATAATTTATTACCTGAACAGAGTTTGGAAAGCAGCAGATGAAAAAAAAAATCTAGAAAAGGTCTCTAGTCATGCTGATAATATAACCACCACCACAAAAAGAGGGACAAAAACTGGCAGCTGGGCATGTCGCAAGTGGGCAATAGAGCAGATGAAATAGAGCAGATGTGCTTTCGTTGCTCAGTTGAAACCCAGTACTGGAAAAATTTCAAGTTCAAATATTTAAGTATCATTTTTCAAGCTCAGCACCCAGAGGTAGCAATCACCAGTAAGTACCCTCCCCATATCTCCTACCTGTCCAGCCTTCGACACTGGAAGTGTATAGATGAAAGTAATAAAAGCACACCGGTATTGTCTGGCTCTTGTCTCCAGAGCTGCATGCAGTGTCTCTCAGCTGCCTCAAAATCTCCTGCCTGATATTCTCGATGTGCCAACTCAGCTAACCCTTGGAAGGAAAGCATACGTTTCGTTGGTTCTGGAGAATCATCAAAACATTTGAGGAAAGGAGGGGGGAAAACAAAAAGTTAGAAATGCAAACCAAAAAATGTAAAAATATGGTATATTAAACTTAAAGATGAAAATGCTTGAAACTATGTAAAGCACTAGAGTGTCCTGCACATTATTTACATCTCCAAGTTAACATAAGGTGCAGAATTGGCATTTTTAGAACTTACCCATTAACACTTTCTTTTTTCAAACTAGAAAGGAATATTTACTTCCAAATGAGATTACATTTAATGAGCAAAAATATCTTATACTTTTATCTTTATTTATTTATTTATTTTAGAGACAGAGTCCCACTTTATAGACCTCAGTAGAGTGCCGTGGCATAAAAGCTCACAGCAACCTCCAACTCCTGGGCTTAGGCGATTCTTCTGCCTCAGCCTCCCAAGTAGCTGGGACTACAGGTGCCCACCACAAAGCCTGGCTATTTTTTGTTGCAGTTTAGCCAGGGCCGGGTTCAAACCTGCCAACCTCAGTATATGGGGCCGACACCCTACCCACTGAGCCACAGGCACTGCCCAGTATCTTGTACTTTTAAATTATAAATGATAGGTACCATCTAAAGAGTCACTGACTATTATTCCTTATACTTTAACATACAGAAACAAAATATTAAATGTGTGATTTGCAATTCTTAACAATGTCAGAATAACCTACTGGGAAACTTAATATTTTATCCCATGTTTTAGGTTGAATTTGTGGTAACAATCTAATTGTTAATAATAACAATCTATTTCTTAACCTCAGTGGGGGCACCATATGTGTTTTTAACTCTTGAAATTATACTGATGTGTTTATATATTATACACATTTTTTAAAAAGGCAACACTAAAAACAAGCCTTGGGAGGGGCCTAAAAGTCAGGGTGCTATTTTTAAAACAGCTGATAAACAAGATCAATCCAATCGTCCAAAGCCAAGATATTTAAAGGAATCAAACAAAATTTAAATAATGACCCAAGATTATATTACTCCTCTACCATCCCAAATTCAGAGACCAAATTAACTAAATCCCACCCACGCTGGTTTAGCACTAACATTTTCCAAAGAGCTCTAGCATTAACTAACTAAAGGATAAAGACCATTCCAAACAATCCTACATAACAAGCAGTTACCTCAACTGCAACGCTAAAAAAGTTAAAAAAAAAAAAACAAAAACGGGGAAGGATACTAAAGTATATTTGATAAAGCGCAACAGAATAACTATATAGTTGTAATAGGTGACTTAATTTAGATACACAAAGGGTATAAAGCCTTAAGAAAAAAAAATCTGCCTAAGTTTCAACTGTAAATAATTGAACAGTGATACATTACTGAGAATTCGACCACAGCACTTTCACTAGATGGTTGGAATGGGAAAACATGGACAAATTGCTACTACCAAGGTTACAGTGACAAGCTCAAACTTGAGCCTAGATCCCCAATCGTTAGGGCTGATGAGTATTCTAGATCAGGCATCCTCAAACTACCGCCCGCAAGCGGTCCGCCGAAGACATTTATCCGAGGACATTTATCGGCCCGCCGGGTGTTTTTGCCGCTGCTGCCTGTCCTGCTTAGCAGCCAACTGGTCCCGGGGCCCGCAGTCGGGCCCTACAATGGTCTAAGGGACAGTGAACTGGCCCCCTGTTTAAAAAGTTTGAGGACCCCTGTCTAGATACTCGGGAAAGCAAGTAAATTTCCTGACAGAATGTACAGCTAACCAGAAACACAAAGAGCAGACTAACTTGCACCCAAATCTGGGGGAGGTTATAGCTCGAACAGAAACCAGAAAATTATATTTTAGACAAGTCTCTAGAACTTCCTAGCTCCTTATTTTAAACATCTTACTTGGTCACTTTCTATAGCCGCTTATCTGTTATTTTAGCACTCTTTTATTAAGTCATAAACACACAGATCATGTATACATTGATGCCCTTATGGGGTACAATGTGCTGCTTTTATATGCAATTAGGAATGCTTACATCAAAGGAGTTAATACAGTCTTCACCTCATTTACTTAATTATTGTGTTAAGACATTTATACTCTATACTTAACAGATTTGCACTTCTAATGACAACTTCCTCAAATGAAATAACATGTAGAAAAGGGCAAGCTATGAGTTGCCCAAGAGTTCGAGGCTGCAGTGAGCTATGATCGCGCCACCGCACTCCAAGTGGGCGACAGAGCGAGATCCTATCTCTCAAAAAGAGACAGAGCAAGCTAATACAGAATCTTCAATTTTTGAAAATCACGGGGACCGGGGAGAGGGGCGCGGTTTGCCAGGCGGACATGAGCACGGACTAATTACCAATCCCGCTCCCTACAATTCTAAGATACTTATTGACGATTCACCTATTACTCACTGCACAATGTCCAAAAACGGTAACTAAAACCTGTGACATATCTCAACTGAGAAACAACCAAAAAATAACCGCGTGAGAAACCTCAGAACAGCAGTTCTGTTCCCCATCCCCTCCCGCCCCAATAGCCTCAATATGAAAAGGCAGCTGAAGAACACTCCTATAATTTGGTTGTTTTCTAATTCTTAGTATCAAATGCTCGCGACTGAATGGTCTAAAAGGGCAAACACCTTGCGCTTGTGCAGCTACACTCCAGTTGCTTTACAAACTCTTCAAGCAGGGATGGAAACTTAAAAAAAAAAAATACACACCCTATGAATAAAGCGATACCGGGCTAAAGAATGGGGATGGAAAACCCAGAAGCGGCGGCGGAGGAATACATCAAGAAAGTAACACAAAGCGAGAATTGGGCAGGCAGGGTGGTCAACACCAAAGCTTCAGCACCAGGGTGGTTTCTCCCCCAAGAATAGGAAGTGGACCATAGGACTGTAAACGTAGCAAAGGAAAGGGTGTGGTTCTCCGTGGACAGGGAGGGAGGGAAGAGTGGGAAATTCAGGCTGGCGGCAGTGGGTGGAATTGGGCGATGGCAAAGGGAATCCCTGGAAATTTCCAATCTAAACCGGGACCTCTCAACCCGGAAAAAAAAAATAAAAAACAACAACACAAAAGGCGCTGCCCAGCACGGTGATGCTCAATATCCCCTCTACCCGAGGTTACTTGTAGAGCTTTTGCTAGTCCTTGGGTGATGCAAAGTGAGGGTATGATTACATCGGAATGGCAACCCCCGCCCTAGAATAGCAAAGAAGAACCAAATCTGGCTAAGGGGAAAGGGATGATGGAGGAGGAGGAGGAGGAGGAGGAGGGGAGAAAGGAGAAGCGATAACTAGAATTAGGGGAGAAAACAGTTGCGAAGGAGAGTGAAAGGACAGGGATTCCAATGCGGTCCATTCCGAGACAGTCTAAGCGCGCATATATGGCAAAGGCGTCCCGAGAAGGTTAGAAACATTTATGGAATACCAAAAAAAAAGAAGCAAAGAGCAAACAAGGAGGAGGAAACGTTCAATGAGCAGACAACAACAGAAAACCCGCTCAGATGCCAGCAGACCACGAAAAGCTCAGCAATGTCACTGATGTAACGGGGGTGGTTTAACGGAAGGGAGGGAGTGATGAGAAGTAGAGGACAGCGCGAGACCCCCAAAGGGGTATCTGCCAAGGTAGAACGGGACACCGGTACCTGTGCTGTCGGCCACGTTGCCCACGGAAGACGCCATCTGGAGCTTCTTGAGATGGAAAAAGGGATGATTGATTGCCGCTGCTGCCACTACCGGCAAGAACGTTTCTGGAGGTAGTAGTACAAGGGCAGCAGCCGTACCAGTGCTTTAGAAGGCTTAAGCAGCAGCAGCAGTTACAGGTTTTGAACCTTAGGAACTCTGGTTGGCCATCTACCTCTTACGGTCTTGAAATGGCGGCGACGGCTCCTCGGCCGAACAACACGGGCCGGAACTACTTTCTGTTACAATCAAGTACCCACGCGGAGGTATCCCGGTAACCAGCTACCAACAAAATGACTATGTATAATCAAATCGTAACTCTTATGTAACCTTCCGCGTGAGGCCCATTGCGACAAACACGATTTTGTCTAGAGCGCATGCGAATAGCTCGATCAACCCACTCCCAGTTAGGACATTCTCCGTGGCAGGAGTGTCCAAGTTTCTTAAGAGTCTAGCGGAACAGTAGAAAGAAACTCATACTCAGAATGGATACATTTTTGCCAAAGTGGTATCCGTTAGTTACCTAGCCAATAATGTAGGTTTTAACATAAATGACAAAGGCGTCTAAAAAAGTGTAATCAACTTTATTCGTACAAAAATAGTTACAAGGTTGATGGATTAATTCTGAGCAACTAAATTCAAGTGATTGTATTTCAAAGACAGAACTGGTGGCCAAAACGATGAGGAAGAACATTCTGATTTTAAACAAGTGTTAATTCTGACTCAGCCAATGATTCAAGCAAATTTGATGTAAAAGACTGATACTTTCACAGGGCCAAATGAATACAAACATCTCCAATTTGGGAGATGGCTCAAAATTTCAAAATAATTTTCGTATTCAGTAGAGTTATGCTCACAGTAACAGGGCAAATGCCCAGAGTTTGCACTCCAAAGGCAGGCATAAAAACTTTAAAGATAATTTTCATTCATCAAAATCCATGACTCTCCTCTGAGTTGTGATTTTTTTTTTTTTTT
>NW_003852614.1:258734-262002 GCF_000181295.1 Otolemur garnettii
CTCGCTTGAGCCCAGGAGTTGGAGGTTGCTGTGAGCAGTGATGCCACAGCACTCTACCCAGGGGGATAGCTTGAGGCTCTATCTCAAAAAAAAAAAAAAAAGTGTTTGCAGGGCGGCACCTGTGGCTCAGTGAGTAGGGTGCTGGCCACATATACTGAGGGCGGTGGTTTCAAACCCGGCCCGGCCAAACTGCAACAAAAAAATAGCCAGGCATTGTGGCAGGCACCTGTAGTCCCACCTACTCAGGAGGCTGAGGCAAGAGAATTGCCTAAGCCCAGGAGTTGGAAGTTGCTGTGAGCTGTGTGATGCCATGGCACTCTACCAAGGATGATAAAGTGAGACTCTGTCTCTACAAAAAAAAAAGTGCTTGCTAAGAAAAAGAGTCAGTGAATTTCTTCAAAAAGTTTCGACTACCTAGCATCTTGACTACATTAAAAACTGAGTCCTGGGCAGTGCCTGTGGCTCAGTGGGTAGGGTGCCAGCCCCATATACCAAGGGTGGTGGGTTCGAAACCGGCCCCAGCCAAACTGCAACAAAAAATAGCCGGGCATTGTGGCAGGCACCTATAGTCCCAGCTACTCAGGAGGCTGAGGCAAAAAAATCGCTTAAGCCCAGGAGTTGGAGGTTGCTGTGAGCTGTGATCCTACGCACTCTACCAAGGCCAATAAAGTGAGACTCTGTCTCTAAAAAAAAAACTAAGTCCTTAAGTTCTGCTTCAATTTCTTTGAGACAGGGGATAAACTGTTAATTATGGACCTGAGCACAGAGAATCATAATGCTAATTATGATTATGATTATCCCATAATCAAGAGTCATAGCATTCACTGAAGAAGACAAAGTTCACTAAACCACAAACTCTCCTGGAAATTGGGCACCAACCTCTTTGTATAATTTGACTTAATTGGTAAAGCCTCCACCCCTCATGTACCCCATCTGTGGTGAATAAACTCAGCTTTTCAACTTTTAGAACAGACTGCTCAGATTGCACTGCAGATGTTTAGGCCTTCCTAATTAGTGGATGCTAGCTAAATAAGTACAACTCTTCTTACTGTTAAATGCCAGGTCATACTCCCAATCAGGCAAGGTTCCTTCCTTATCTTGAGAGAATAGTCACGGGATATTATAATACATTTTGCTACTACGGAAAGCTGGAAGGTGGGGCTCACAGCGGCTCAATAAGAAAAAAGTCCTGTTGAAGCCTCAAGAACCCAGTCCAGGTACCCTCCAGGAATAGCACCTGGAGGGTTTAGTTTGAAGGACTTACACCTCAGATAGACATACCTTCTTTAGCTAGTCAAGTAACATTTACTAGCATCTATCTATGCAGGGAACACAAAAATCAACAAGACAAATCCTTACCTTCAAGGAACTTGGAAACTAGTTAAGTAGACACAAAAAGCCACTGAAGAACAATACAGAAGGGCGGCACCTGTGGCTCAGCGGGTAGGGTGCCGGCCCCATATACCAAGAGTGGAGGGTTCAAACCCAGCCCTGGCCAAATTGCAACAAAAAAAAATAGTCGGGCGTTGTGGCAGGTACCTGTAGTCCCAGCTACTCGGGAGGCTGTGGCAAGAGAGTTGCCTAAGCCCAGGAGTTGGAGGTTGCTGTGAGCTATGTGACACCACGGCACTCTACCCACTCTACCAAGGGCGATAAAGTGAGACTCTTTCTCTATAAAAAATAATAATAATAATAATACAGAAGAGTTATTATTTAGGTAAGAAAATACATTACTGCCTATGAATATCTGGGGATGAAACAATCATTCCAGACCTGAGTGGGGTGATGAAGAAGGCTTGATCTGGGCATTGAAAGAGGTGCTTTTGTGTGTTTCTTTTTTCACGCTGATTTCAGGTTACTTTTTATTTTATGTGCAACAACTCTAAATTTAGAATTATCTGTAAACAAAACAGCTGCTTCTTCAACCCCAAACTTTGCCACCCTAATAACACTACTAATAGTGTCATTAGTTTTCTGTTGCTGTTTAACACATCACCAGGGTGGCGCCCGTACTCAGTGGGTAGGGCGCCGGCCACATACTCCCAGGCTGGTAGGTTCGAGCCCTGCCCGGGCCAGCTAAACAACAATGACAACTGCAACCAAAAATATCCGGGCGTTGTGGCAGGCACCTGTAGTCCCAGCTACTTGGGAAGCTGAGACAAAGTGAGACACTGTCTCAAAAAAAAAAAAATGTAGCAGCTTAAAACACATTTTGCAGTGGTAGTGCAAGCCTTGAAGGAGGGAGTGAAGCTGGGCGCTGTGGCCACTGATGTGTGGCTGTCTCACCCCTGCCACGCTGCTGCTACTGAAAAATGGCTCCATAGATTAAATGAAGCTGAAAACAATACCTAGATGCAGCATCGCAGGCTCGCCAGATGTGTGGTGATAATATCGCAGAGAGAAATTGATCTCGATGTATTAAGTAACCAATCACAATAAAGGAGATTAGTCCTAAAACCTTCCAGAAATCTTTTAACCTGGATAAAAGTAAACAAAAAACCATTTCTTGGTAAGACAAGAATTTGAAAAAGATGATTCCTTATTTAGTAGCTGCTCTGGTAAAGATATGACCAGCTGTGATATCAACAGTGAAAATGAATAAGGTGGAAAAATAGATCAAACGGTGAAAGCCTGAGTATATTCAAAGGCAGCTTTCTGCAAAAGAAAGACAAAGTGAGCACATTCTCTGTGAAGTCTGCCAGATAAGGATACTTTTTCTTTTCCTCAGCACCAGTAGTCTTTAAAGCTACGAGAGCTCAAAGACCAATAAGGTCTACTTCTCTCTGCAAACATAAGTAATGTACTCCCTTTGGCTTCTTGACCTAAAAACTCTGAGGAGAAGTAGCTTCAAATGGATGTGAGAGTCCAAGCTTTGGTTCATTGTTTCTAATCCAGACAAGTCCAGCACAGAATGATGTTTGAAAAGATTTTTACAGCAGGGTGCGGTGGCTCATGCCTATAATCCTAGCACTCTGGGAGGTAGAGGCAGATGGATCACCGGAGCTCAGGAGTTCGAGATCAGCCTAAGCAAGAGTGAGACCCTGTCTCTAAAAATAGACAGGCATTGTGGTGGGTGCCTGTAGTCCCAGTTACTTCAGAAGCTGAGGCAAGAGGATCACTTGAGCCCAAGAGTTTGAGGTTGCTGTGAGCTATGATGCCAAAGCACTCTATCAAGAGCAACAAAGTGAAATTCTGTCTCAAAAAAAAAAAAAAAAAAAAATTTTTTTGTTTTGAGACAGAGCCTCAAACTGTCACCCTGTGTAGAGTG
>NW_003852614.1:262598-263764 GCF_000181295.1 Otolemur garnettii
AAAAAAAAATCCTACAGAATCAATCTCATTCCATAACCCAGGGACTACCTGTACCTCATTTTAAAAATCCATCCACTGATAGACATTTGGTTGTTTCCTGATAGACATTTGGTTGTTTCCACTTTCTGGCTATAGTGAATAGGGCTGCTATGAACATCTGTGTATAGGTTTTGCTTTGAATACTTGTTTTCAATTCTTTTGAGTATAAACCTAAAAGTACAATTTCTGGATCATATAGTAATTCTAATTTTCTTTTTTATTTTTCATTTTTGAGACAGAGTCTCATTCTGCTGTCCTGAGTAGAGTGTCATGGCATCATCATAGCTCACAGCAACCTCGGACTCTTTGGGCCTAAGCAGTTCTCTTGCCTCAGCCTCCCGAGTAGATGGGACTACAGGCATCCACCACAACTCCTGGCTAGTTTTTCTATTTTTAGTAGAGATGAGGTCTCACTCTTGCTCTGGCTGATCTCGAACTACCAAACTCAAGCAATCTTCCTGCTTTGGCCTTCTAGAGTGCTAGGACTGCAGGCGTGAGCCCACTATGGCTGGCCTGTAATTCTTTTTTTTTTTTTTTTTTTTTTTTTTTTTTTGGAAACAGAATTTCACTATGTTGCCCTGAGTAGAGTGTCATGGCGTTACAGCTCACAGCAACCTCAAACTCTTGGGCTTAAGCGATTCTCTTGCCTCAGCCTCCCAAGTAGCTGAGACTATAGGTGCCTGCACAATACCCAGCTATCTTTTGTTGCAGTTGTCATTGTTGTTTAGCAGGCCCAGACAGGGTTCGTACCTGCCAGCCCTCATGTATATGGCCAGCTCCCTAGCCACTGAGCAAGGGCTCTGAGCCAGTGTGATACACTTGTTACAATAATGAACCAATATTGATACATCATTAACCAAAGTCCATACTTTATTCAGTTTTCCTTAACTTTTACCTACTATCCTTTTTCTGTTCCAGGAGCCCATCTAGGATACCGTGTTACATTTAGTTGTCATTTCTCATTTCTCCTTAGGTTCTTCTTGGGTGTGGAGAGCGAGCCATACGGGGGCAGGACCCCCACGGCCTAGGAGATGGTCAAAAAACAACCTCCAGCTGCTTTCCTCCTGCTGAGTCAACATGTTTTTCCTCCTCTTAAAACAACATGTTTTTCTCCTTCTTAAATGTTT
>NW_003852614.1:263784-280170 GCF_000181295.1 Otolemur garnettii
TAGAGACAGAGTCTCACTTTATCACCCTTGGTAGAGTGCCATGGCATCACACCACTCAAAGCAACCTCCAACTCCTGGGTACAGGCGATTCTCTTGCCTCACCCTCCCAAGTAACTGGGACTACAGGCTCCGGCCACAACACCCTGCTATTTTTTTGTTGCAGTTTGGCCAGGGCTGGGTTTGAACCTGCCACCATCAGTATATGGGGTCGGCGCCCTACCCACTGAGCCACAGGCGCCACCCCATGTATTTCCTTTTTACCTAGTTAATTTTTTGAAACTATGCAGAAAACTGTAAGACCCTTCTTTTTTGTTTCTTATCTTTAACATATGTTAATGATGTTATTCAGTAGAAACCATTAGCAGAGTGAATTGTTGTTGATAAAGTTATTTATATTTTCCAATCATATTGTAAGACCAAAAATATGGTTTTTGTCTATGCTACTTCCTTATAAACAGCTCTGCTGAGATACTATAAAATAAAGGTGATTTTGTATTTGGGTACTGGCTGCAACCTCGGCTGCTCCAGTCCTCCGGATTCCATCTTGTCTCTTGTCTCTTTTCTCTCATTCCCTACTATTCCCATGCAGGTTCCTTCTCCTTCCTCGAGCTGGTTCTCGAAACTTGGCTGTGACAGTTTCTCAGACTTTCCTTGTTGCTGAAGACCTTGACAGTTCTGAGTGCTGGTCAGGTATTTTGTAGAATATTTGGGGGTTTTGTTTGTTTGTTTTTTGGAGACAGAGTCACCCTGGTCTCAAGTTGTCACCCAGGTCAGTGTGCACCTGTGGAGTCATAGCTCACAACAACCTCCAACTGTTGGGTTCAAGCGATCATCTTGCCTCAGTTTTTCTATTTTTAGTAGAGACAAGGTCTCACTTTTTTTTTTTTTGAGACAGATTCTCACTACTACGTCACCCTCAGTAGGTGCTGTGGCGTCACAGCTCACAGCAACCTCAAACTCTTGGGCTTAAGTGATTCTCCTGCCTCAGCCTCCCAAGTTGCTGGAACTATAGGCACCTGCCATAACACCTGGCTATTTTTTGGTTGCAGTTGTCACTGTTGTTTAGCAGGCCCAGGCAGGGCTGGAACCAGCCAACCTCAGTGTATGTGGCCAGTGCCGTACCCACTGAGCTACGGGAACCACCCAGGGATCTCACTTTTGCTCAGGCTGGTCTCGAACTCATGAGCTCAGGCAATCCACCCACCTGGGCCCCCCAGAGTGCTAGGATTACAGGCGTGTATTTTGTAGAATATTTGTCAGGTGAAGACCCAGCTCAGTGCCTCATGCCTGTAATCCTAGCACTCTAAGAGGCCAAAGCAAGTGGATCATCTGAGCTCAGGAGGTCAAGACCCTCATGAGCAAGAATGAGATCCCATCTTTACTAAAAATGGAAAAATGGGCTGGGCGTTGTGGTGGGTGCCTGTTGTCCTAGCTACTCTGGAGGCTGAGGCAACAAAATTCCTTGAGCCAAGAGTTTGAGGTTGCTATGAACCATGACACCACAGCACTCTAGCCTGGGCAATAAAGTGAGACTGTCTCAAAGAAAAGGAAAAGGGAGGGGAGAGGAGGTGGGGCGAGGAGAGAGGCTTACACAGTTGTAGGGAGTTGGTAGGTAAGTCCAAAATCCATAGGGCGGGCCATCCAGAAGGGTAGGCCTTTCTTCTTCATCAGGGAAACTTCAACTCTGTTCTTAAGACCTTTCAACAGATTGAATCATACCCACTCAGATTATCAAGGAAAATCTCCCTTTTACTCAAAGTCTACTGGTTGTGGACTTTAATTGCATCTACAAAGTATCTTTACAACACCCAGATTAGTTTGATTGTGTGACGGAGGACTATCACCTACTCTAACACACCCAGCCAACAAATTGTTCTTTTTTTTTTTTTTTAAAGAGATTGCTGGGTGGCACCTGTGGCTCAGTGGGTGGGGCACCAGCCCCATATACTGAGGGTGGTGGGTGCAAACCCGGCCCTGGGCAAAATGCAACAAAAAAATAGCCGGGCATTGTGGCAGGTGCCTGCAGCCCCAGCTACTTGGGAGGCTGAGGCAAGAGAATCGCCTAAACCCAGGAGTTGGAGGTTGCTGTGAGCTGTGTGACGCCACGGCACTTTACCGAGGGTGATAATGTGAGACTCTGTCTCTACAAAAAAAATTAAAAATTAAAAAAAAAAGTGAAGAGATTGCTGTTGCTTGAGCCCAAGAGTTTGAAGTTGCTATGAGCTATGATACCATGGCACTTTACCCAGGGCAACAGAGTGAGACTCTGTCTCAAAAAAAATAAAAAATAAAAATAAATAAAAAGGCAGCTCATACCTAGCCCTCTGGGAGGCTGAGGTGGGTGGATTGCCTGAGCTCTGGAGTTGTAAACCAACCTGAGTCAGAGTGAGACCTCATCTCTAAAAGTAGCTGGGTGTTGTGTTGGGCTCCTATAGTCCCACCTACTTGGGAAGCTGAGTCCTCTTGAAACAGTTTGCAAGAACAAAAAAGTTGGAAGTAACCTGAAAGTTCATCAGTAGAAAATTGGTTAAATAAACCATGGTGGAGCTAGCAGGGTAATACTATGCAGATAAGAAATAAAAAAGCAACTCTGGTGGCGCCTATGGCTCAATGAGTAGGGCTCTGGTCCCATATACTGAGGGTGGCGGGTTCAAACCCAGCCACAGCCAAACTACAACAAAAAATAGCTGGGCATTATGGTGGGCGCCTGTAGTCCCAGCTACTTGGGAGGCTGAGGCAAGAGAATCACCTAAGCCCAGGAGTTGAGGTTGCCGTGAGCTGTGACACTATAGCACTCTACTGATGGCAACAAAGTGAGACTCTGTCTCTGAAAAAAAAAAAAAGAGCAGCTCTATATAGACCAGTGGTTCTCAACCTTCCAAATGCCTCCTAATGCCATGGCCCTTTAATACAGTTCCTCATGTTGTGGTGACCCCCAACCATAAACAGCTACTTCATAACTATAATTTTGCCACTGTCATGAATCGTAATGTAAATATCTGATATAATAATGTATTTTCATTGTTATAAAGGGGTATGTGTCCAGTGCCCTGCCAACTGAGCTACAGAGTCTCAAGCTGTCACTCTGGGTAGAGTGCTGTGGTGTCATAGCTCACAGCAACCTCCAACTTGGGCTCAAGCGATCCTCTTGCCTCAGTTTTTCTATTTTTAGTAGAGATGGGTCTCAGACGGGTCTCAAACTCGTGAGTTCAGGCAATCTACCTGCCTTGGCCTCCCAGAATGCTAGGATTACAGGCGTGAGCCACTGAGCCTGGCTGGGTTTTTTTATTTTTTATTTTTTTAACTAATTTATTTATTTATTTATTTATTTTAGAGACAGAGTCTCTCATGATGTCGCCCTCGGTAGAGTTGCATGGTGTCATAGCTCATAGCAACCTTAAAGTCTTGGGCTTAAGCGATTCTCTTGCCTCAGCCTCCCAAGTAGCTGGGGCTGAAGGCGTCCACCACAATGCCTGGCTATTTTTTTATTGCAGTTGTCAACCAATTGTTGTTTAGCTGGCCCAGACTGGGTTTGAACCCACCAGCCTGGGTGCATGTGCTGGTACCGTAACCGCTGTGCTACGGGCACCAAGCCTTTCTTTTCTTTTTTAATAGAGATTGTTGGGTCTTGCTGTGTCACCCAGGTTGGTGTCGAACTCTTGGCCTCAAGCAATCCTCCCATCTCAGCCTACCAAGGTACTAGGATTACAGGCAGAAAACACTGTGCCCAGCCTCGTTAACATTTTTTTAAAAAGGAATATACAGATATGTTGATAAATGTGTAAAATATCTCTGGAGGGATATAAAGAAAATGTTAATTGGCTCTGCACCTGTAGTATAGCAGTTATGGCGCTAGCCACATATACTAAGGCTGGTGGGTTCAAACCCAGCCTGGGCCAGCTAAACAATGACAACTGCAACAAAAAAATAGCCAGGTGTTGTGGCAGGTGCTTGAAGTCCGAGCTACTTTGGAGGCTGAGACAAGAGAATCATTTAAGCCCAAAAGTTTAAGGTTGCTGTGAGCTGTGATGCCAAGGTACTCTACTGAGGGCAACATAGTGAGACTCTCTCTCAAAAAAAAAAAAAAAAAGAAAGAAAAAGAAAATGTTAACCGTTGTTGCCTCTGCAGAGGTGTCCAACCTTTTTCTTCTCTGCTGCATATTTGAAGAATAAGAGTTGTCTTAGGCCACACATTAAATACATAAACACTAACAAAAATTGATTAGTAAAAGAAAAGTCTGGGCATACTTTTCATGATATCCAAAAAAAGGTCTTATCAAATCAGCAGGCGGCCCATGGCCACAGGTTAAACACCTCTACTATAGAGAGTGGAAGCAAATTAGGGACAGGGAAGGAAGGGAAATTCACTCTTTACCACATACTTTTTATAGGCTTTAACTTTTATATTATGCATCATGTATATAAAAATTAAATAATGTATGTATTGTAATATTGAAAGGAGATAAGGTGCTTTGTTTTCTCAAACCAGGAATCTGGACTATATCACAGACTCAATCAAACTTTCTGACATCTGTTTGCTCCTGTGCCTTACACAGGGTTGAATAGCTCCTCCATGGTAACTTGCAACATACTCCTACTAAAGGACACCTGGGCAAAAGCTAAAAACCTTGGGAAGATAAGGGGGTATTTCCACTTTTTTTTTTTTTTTTGAGACAGAGTCTCACTTTATCACCCTCAGTAGAATGCCATGGCATCACAGCTCACAGCAACCTCAAACTCTTGGGCTTAAGCAACTCTCTCGCCTCAGCTGCCTGAGTAGCTGGGACTAGCCACTACGCCCAGCTAGTTTTTCTGTTTTGGTAGAGACCAGGTCTCACTCTTGCTCAGCCTTGTCTCAAACCCTGGAGCTCAGGCAATCCATCCCACCCACCTCAGCCTCCCAGGGTGGTAGAAATAAGGCATGAGCCTCTGCGCCTGGTCTAAGACGTGACTGAATTGATACAGTCTCATGATAAAACTTGAACAGATGAGGAGTTGCTTCTTATGGATAACCAAAGAAAGTGGTTTCTTTTTTTTTGGCCGAGGGCTGGGTTTGAACTCACTACCTCTGATATATGGGGCTGGCGCCCTACCCCTTTGAGCCACAGGCATCGCCCTGAGAGAGGTTTCTTGAGATGCAATCTACTTCTGGTGAAGATGCTATGAACATTGTGAAAATGACAACAAAGGATTTAGAATATTATATAAACTTAGTTGATAAGCAGAGGCAGAATTGGATTAGGTTGACTCCAATATTGAAAGAAACTCTACTCTAGGTAAAATGCAATCAATGAGCATGGCATACTACAGAGATATTTTTCATGAAAAGAAGAGTCAATCGATGCAGCAAACTTCATTGTTGTCTTATTTAAAGAAATTGCGAAGCCGGGTTCAGCGGCTCACACCTGTAATCCTAACACTCTGGGAGGCTGAGGCAGGTGGATTGCTTGAGCTCATGAGTTCTGGGCTGTTGTGGTGGGTGCCTTGTAGTCCCAGCTACTCTGCAGGCTAAGGCAGGAGAATCACTTGAGCCCAAGAGTTTGAGGTTACTGTGAATTATGATGCTATGGCACTCTACTGAGATCCACAAAGTGAGACTCTGTCTCAAAAAAAAAATTAAAATAAAATAAAATACCCTGAGATAGCACCTAACCCAGTAAGACAGTCCACATCACAAAGTCTCAAAGCTACAGAAGTTCATGTGGATGTGGAGAGAAAGGAACACTTTCACACTGCTGGCGAGACTACAAACTAATACAACCTCTTTGGAAGGAAGTATGAAAAATCCTCAAAGAACTCAAGCTAGACCTCCCATTTGATCCTGCAATCCCATTCCTAGGCATCTACCCAGAAGAAAAAAAATCCTCTTATCACAAGGACATTTGCACTAGACTGTCGCAGCTCAATTTACAATCACCAAAATGTGGAAACAACCTAAATGACTACCAATCCAGGCATGGATTAACTAGCTGTGGTATATGTATACCATGGAGTACTATTCAGCCACTAAAAAAAGATGGAGAGCATACATCTTTTTATTTTATTTTATTAATTGAGGCAGAGTCTCAAGCTGTTGTCCTAGGTAGAGTGCCATGGGGTTATAGCTCACAGCAACCTCTAATTCTTGGGCTTAAACGATTACCTTGCCTCAGCCTCCCAAGTAGCTGGGACTACAAGCACCCGTCACAATGCCCAGCTATTTTTTGGTTGTAGTTGTCATTATTGTTTGGCAGGCTGGGGCTGGACTGGAATCCGCCAGCTCTGGTGTATGTGGCTGGCACCCTAACTGCTGAGCTACAGGCTCCAGGCTAAGACTATACATCTTTTGTATTAACCTGGATAGAGGTGGAACACATTCTTCTTCATGAAGCATCACAAGAATGGAGAAGCAAGAATCCAATATACTCAATTCATTTTGTGTGTGTGTGTGTGTGTGTTTATTTTGCTTTTTTTTTTTTATTTTTGATAGATAGCTTGCCTTGGTATAGGATTTTATTTTTTTTTGTTTTTTGCAGTTTTTGACAGAGGCTGGGTTTGAAGACACCACTTCCCATATATGGAGCCCATGCCCTACTCCTTTGAGCCACAAGCGCTGCCCTCTTTTATTTTATTTTTGTTTTTTAGACAGAGTGTTCCTATGTCACCCTGGGTAGAGTGCCATGGCATCACAGCTCATAGCAACCTCAAACTCTTGGGCTTAAGCAATTCTCTTGCTGGGACTTGCAAGTAGCTGGGACTACAGGCGCCTACCACAATCCCTGGCTATTTTTTGTTACAGTTGTCATTGTTTTTTAGCTGGCCCTGGCTGGGTTCGAACCCTCCAGCCTCATTGTATGTGGCCTACGCTGTGACCACTGTACTGCAGGCGCCGAGCCTAGAGAGTAGGTTCTTGATGCCATCACTAATCTATTGAACCAATGCCAGCAAGTACTTATCTCTTGATTCCTTATATGAGAAAAACAAATCCCTAGTGTTTAATTCAAGTTTTCTGTTACTTACAGCCACACAAATGTCATCCTGTCACTTTCCTACTTAAAGCCTATGCATTCTAGGATAGAGTCTATTCTTTATGGAATGGCACATGGTGTCCATCAAAATTTGTCTCCTGTATCCTTTCCAGATGCATCTCCCATTGCTTGGACTAGAGTACAATCATAGCTCATTTCTCACTACAACTTCAGACTCCTGGGCTCAAGTGATCCTCCTGCCACAGCCTCCTGAGTAACTGGGACTACAGGCATGTATCATGATGTCAGCCTAATTGTATTTTTTGTAGATGCAAGATCTTGACATGTTGCTCAGCCTGGTCTTGAACTCATCACCTCAAGTGATCCCCCCACCTTGGCCTCTGCAGGTGTGAGCCACTGCACTTAGCAGATTTTGTTTTCTTATATTTCTCCATATCTTAAACTGAAGACTACTTGAGCATAAAAGTGTTATTGTCTTCGTGGTGCCCGTAGTTCAGTAGGTAGGGCACTGGCCACATACACCGAGGCTGGCAGGTTCAAACCCGGCCCAGGCCAGCTAAAACAACAATGACAACCGCAACAAAAAAATAGCTGGGCATTGTGGCAGGCACCTGTAGTCCCAGCTACTTGGGAAGCTGAGGCAAGAGAATCACTTGAGCCCAAGAGGTGGAGGTTGCTATGAGCTATGATGCCACTGCACTCTATGAAGGGTGACAAAGTGAGACTCTGTTGCAAAAAAGAAAAAAAAGTGTTATTGTCATATACCCTGTATAAATCAGCATCTAAAGTATATCTCCCAGCCAGGTCAGATGGCTCACACCCGTAATCCTAGCACCCTGGGAAGGTGAGGTGGGTGGATGACTTGAGCTCAGGAGTTGGAGACCAGTCTGAACAAAAGCAAGACCCTGTTGCTACTAAAAATAGAAAAATTAGCCAGGCATTGTGGTGGGTGCCAATAGTCCCACCAACTCTTGCCCAAGCCCAAGGGTTTGAGGTAGCTGTGAGCTATTGATACGGAAATTTCACTCTTCAGTAGGCTCTTCAGTAGGCATTCTTCTGAGTGAAGAATGAATCCGCAAACCACAGATAAGTGGTAAGACAGGATTTATTTACAGAAAAGAATACAGAAGCACCAGAGCTCCTGGCAGAGAGAGAAAACCCAAGTCAGGAGAGAAAAGCTCTCTCTCTCTCTGTCTCTAGGCTCTTTGTCTAGGGGTATATATAGTCTCATGGCCCTCGGTAGTTACATTTAGTGTGTCTGGGACATGTCTGGGTCGCAAATGAACAGTTACAATCCCTTTCATTCCCAGGCCTAGGAAATGGGGCCCCCCTGCCCACCCTCCAGCCTGCTGGTTCCGCTGCTTGCTGCCACTACACCAACATCTTCAAGGCGGAGGCAGCCAGTCTACGCCCCCCAGCTCCATAGGCTGGCTGGGATGCCACTTATCCTGTATCACTATGATGCCATGGCACTCTACTTAGGGTGACAGAGTGAGACTCTGTCTAAAAAATAAAAAATAATATGTTTTTTAAGTGTCTATACTCACTGTCTACACTTTTCCTCTCTCTCTTTTTCTTTCTTTTTTTTTTTTTTTGTTTTTTTAGAGACAGGGTCTCACCTTGCTGCCCTCGGTAGAGTGCTGTGGCATCACAGCTCACAGCAACCTCCATCTCTTGGGCTTAGGCAATTCTCTTGCCTCAGTTTCCCGAGTAGCTGGTACTATAGGCACCTGCCACAACACCTGGCTATTTTTTTGTTGCAGTTTGGCCAGGGCTGGATTCGAACCCACCACCCTCAGTATATGGGGCTGGTGCCCTACTCACTGAGCCACAGGCGCCGCCCCCCTCTCTCTCTTAAACCAACTTTAACCAGGCTTTCACTACCACCATGCCACTGAAACTGTTATTGTAAATAATAGCATTACCTTGATTTTTACCAAATCCATTTTGCCTCAGTTCTCAGGAATCATCCTACTTGTCCTCTTATCAGCATTTGATAGTTTGATTATGACCTCTTTTTTGAAATTCTTTTCACTTGGCCTCTGGGAACTATATTCCCACCCTCACCTCCAATTTTCTTCTTACTTTACAGGCTGCCCCTTCTCAGCCTGCTTTAATGAGTATTCTTCCTGGCCTCCATATTTGTAGGAGTGTCCCAGGGCTAAATCCTTTAATCTCTTCTGTAAATCTGCACTCAAATCTTAGGAGATATTATCTAATCTCATGGCTTTATTCCTCCCCCCTCCCCCAAGACAGCATCTCACTCTGTTCCCCAGGCTAGAGTGCAGTGAAATTAGCATAGCTCACAGCAACATCAAACTCCTGGGCTCGAATGATCCTCCTGCCTCAGCCTCCCCAGTAGCTGGGACTACAGGTGCCCACCACCACGCCCAGGTAGTTTTTCTAGTTTTAGTGAGACAGGGTCTCAGTCTTGCTCAGCCTGGTCCAGCAATCCTCCAGCCTTGGCCTCCCAAGGTGCTAGTATTATAGGTGTGAGCCACTGTGTCTGGCCTCCCATGGCTTTAAAAAACATCCACATGGCGATAATTCCAAAATCTATATTTCTAGCTCCAACTCCAGACTCATATAGCCAATTGCCTATTCAACATCTTCACTTGGATGTCTAAATGGCACCTCAACCCAACATGTCAAAAATAGAACTCTCTGCCAAATACAAAGACTCGCTGAAAACAAAACAAAACAAAAACAAACAACCTTGCAAGTCTTTACTTTCCCCTCCAAACCTTCTTTTTCCTCAGTGTTCTTCATTTTATCAAATAGCATCTCCAGCCTTTAAGTCTCTCAGGTCTGGAAGTAATCCCTGACTTCTCTCTTTGTCTCACCACTGACATCCAATCTATCATCAAATCTTGTTGGCTCTACTTTCAGAATACATCTCTACTCTAACCACTTCTCACCATCCCTATTACTACCAACCTCATCCAAGCCATGATCATCTTCTGCCTGGATTACTACAATAGCTTTCTAACTCACTAGCCTGCCTGTTTCCACCATTGCATCCTACTATTTACTATAAAGCGTAAGTGTCCTTTTAAAAGCAAAAATAAAATCATGTCGCTCAATTGATTAAAATCTTCTGACGTGGTCAGACTCAGTGGTTCACACTTGTAATCCTGGCACTTTGGAAGGCCAAGGCTGAGAGGACTGCTTGAGGCAGGAGTTTGAGAACATCCTGAGCAAAAGTAAGACCCTATCTCTAGGTCGGGCAAGGTGACTCACACCTGTAATCCTAGCACTCTGGGAGGCTGAGGCGGGTGGATTGCTTGAGCTCACAGTTCGAGACTAGCCTGAGCCAGAACAAGATGACCGTCTCTAATAAAAATACAAAAAACTGAGGCAAGAGGATCGCTTGAGCTCAAGAGTTGGAGGTTGCTGTGAGCTATGATGTTGCCAAGGCACTCTACCCAGGGCAACAGCTTGAGACTCTGTCTCCAAAAAGAAAAAAAAAAAAACCATCACTACAAAACATAGAAAAATTAGCCAGACATAGTGGCCTGGCCTATAATCCCAGCTACTTGGGAGGCAGAGGCAGGAGGATCGCTTGAGCCAAGGAATTTGAAGTTGTAGTGAGTTATGATGATACTACTGCACTCTAGCCTGGGTGACAGAGCCAGACCTTGTCTCTAAATAAATAAATAAATAAATAAAACCTTTTGACCGGGGATGGTGGCTCATGCCTGTAATCCTAGCACTCTGGGAGGCTGAGGCAGGTGGATCTCTGGAGCTCAGGAGTTTGAGACCAGTCTGAGCAAGAGCCAGACCTGTCTCTAAAAAAGAAAAAAAAAATAGACAAGCATTATGGCAGGTGCCTGTAGTCCCATCTACTCAGGAGGCTGAGGTGAGAGGATTGCTCAAGCCCAAGAGTTTGAGGTTGCTGTGAGGTATGACACCATGGCACTCTACCAAGGGCAATAGAGAATGTCTCAGAAAAAAAGCCTGATGCGTATAAAATTAATCTCATTGTCGTCATTCTTTGCGTTTCCCTAATTATGGATGAGGTATCTCATCTTTTCATATGTTTATTGGCTGTTCCTATTTTCTCTTCTATGAAATGCTGATTTGTGTGTTTTGGTCAGTTTTCACTGAGTAGCTTGTCTTTTTGCTATTGATATATAGTCATTTTAAATATATATTTAGGAATGTTGTCCCTTAGTTATATAAATTGTAAATATTTTGTGCCAGCCTTTTTATTTTTATTTTATTTTTATAGATGGGGTCTGGAGTGTAGTGGCCCTATAATAGCTCAATGCAGCTTCCATCTTCTGAGCTCAAGCAGTTCTTCTGCCTCATATTCCCACAGTACTGGGATTATGAGCCACTGTGCACCACCTACTAAACTTTTTAAAAGAATAACTTTGACAGAGTTTCACACACACACCCCCAGCTAGGACTACAGGCACCTGCCACAATGCCTGGTTATTTTTAGAGATGGTGTCTTGCTCTAGGTCAGGCTGGTCTCCAATTCCTGATCTTAGGTGATCTGCCTGCCTTAGCCTCCTAGAGTGGTGAGATTACAGGCATGAGCCACCGCATCCATCCAACTTTTTTTTTTGAGACAGAGTCTCACTCTATTGCCCTGGGTAGAGTGCTGTGGCATCATAGTGCACAGATACCTCAAACTCTGGGGCCCAAGCAATCCTCTTGCCTCAGCCTCCTGAGTAGCTGGAACTATGGGCATCTGCCACAATGCCTGGGTGTTTTTTCTATTTTTAGTAAAGATAAGGTCTCACTCTTGCTCAGGGTGGTCTGGAACTCTTGTGCTCAAGAAGTCCACCCTCCTCTGAAAGCCTTCCAGACTTTTTTTTTGTTTTGGATCGATTTTATTTGGGCTTTCATAGTGGTTAGAGTCACTGTCTTTAGAACAATCACAGTACAGGAAATTAATCACTTGAGACTACTCAAAAAAGTCTAACCAGATGATTCTTTTTTTTCTTTTTTTGCAGTTTTTGGCTGGGGCTGGGTTTGAACTCACTACCTCCGGTATATGGGGCTGTCGCCCCACTCCTTGAGCCACAGGTGCCGCCTCAGACCAGATGATTCTTATTTCTTTTCTTTCTTTCTTTCTTTTTTTAGAGACAGACTCTCACTTTATTGCCCTCGGTAGAGTGCTGTGGCATCACAGCTCACAGTAACCTCCAGCTCCTGGGCGTAGGTGATTCTCTTGCCTTAGCCTCCTGAGTAGCTGAGACTACAGGCACCCGCCACAACGCCTAGCTATTTTTCATTGTTGTTGTTGCAGTTTGGCCGGGGCTGGGTTTGAACCCACCACCCTCAGTATATGGGACCAGTGCCCTACTCACTGAGCCACAGGCACTGCCTGATTCTTATTAAAATACACATATTCACAATAACTGACAAATGGTGATGTCCTTCACACAGGAATGTGTTAGCATTTGCAAATCTTCCCATATAGCACCAAACCCTTGAGCAACATCTTCCTTTTCATTCACCTAGAAAACCAGACTCCATTTAATTCCCCTGACCCCCTAACTATTTCTTCAATCCTCTATTCACATCTTTCTCAGCAGGGTAGCCTCTTAAAGCAGGGGCCAGACTGTGCTTCAGAAATCAAGTCCAGCCTTGCAGGTTGCATTTTCATCTTCTTGTACCTTCAGGGTAGGACACTGCAGTGAATCTAACAGTTAATACTCAGACCAGCTCCCCATTCTAATTGGGGAAAGAAACTTGAGAGGGTCGGAGTTCATCCATTTGATCAGTTAAGTGAAGAAGGATTTATTTTGGTAAAACTTGTTCTCCTTTTTCAGCGGCGCCCATAGCTCAGTTGGCAGGGTGCCAGCCACATACACCAAGGGTGACAGGTTCGAACCCAGCGTAGACCTGCTAAACAATGACACCTGCAACCAAAAAAAAAAAGATAGCTAGGCGTTGTGGCGGGCACCTATAGTCCCAACTACTTGGGAGGCTGAGGCAAGAGAATCACTTAAGCCCAAGAGTTGGAGGTTGCTGTGAGCTATGATGCCATAGCACTCTACCCAGGGCAACAGTTTGAGACTCTGTCTCAAAAAAAGAAAGAAAAGGCTCGGCATCTGTGGCTCAAGCGGCTAAGGCGCCAGCCACATACACCTGAGCTGGAGGGTTCAAATCCAGCCTGGGCCTGCCAAAACAACAATGTAACCAAAAAATAGCCAGGCCTTGTGGTGGGTGCCTGTCGTCCCAGCTACTTGGGAGGTGGAGGCAGAAGAATTGCTTGAGCCCAGGAGTTGGAGGTTGCTGTGAGGTGTGATGCCACAGCACTCTACCCAGGGTGACAGCTTGAGGCTCTGCCTCAAAAAAAAAGGGAAAAAACGGTGGAAGGAAAGGCACCTGAGGGTTGCTGATGCACCCTGGCCAGTTCTGGCCACACATCAGCTTGCTTGCTTATGTCTGCTGGACTCAGCAGAGGGAAATAGGCACTGCAGTGCCTGTGATGTCTGCAAAAGCCTCTTCTGGCAATTATGGACAGGGTTGATGTCTGGGCCACAGGTAGTGCAAACTTGTCACTAAAGATCCAATCAAGCTTGTATCTAAAATTCCATCTTTGCCTACTGTCCAATTGTGAACACTCCTAGGAGCTGATACCAAGGACCAGGAGCAGCTGAGAGAGGCAGACAGGTTCAGAGCACGTTTCCATTTACAGGGAACAGAACACAGGCCTCCAAGTGTCCATAGAGAAGTGTACAAATTACAGTGATGAGTAAAAGCTCTACTTTGAGCGCAGTTATCTTTAGCAAACAAAAAGGGACGAAGGGACTGCCACTGATGAAGTGACTGAATACACCTGAGTACACAGTCAGACATTTGTTCAGTAAACAGTAAATGTGTAAAATAAATTACCTTGAGAGCGCCATCTGTGCTCCAGATGTGTGGTTCACGTGAACAGAATGGCTGCCACTCAAAGTATCTTCACAGAAAAAAACAGGGCTCAGGGTTCACACACAATGGACACACAAACATGGGTCAACCAAAAAGTCACTGTGTGTGGACTTTAGTTTATTCAACATGGATTTTGGTTTTATAGAATCCATACTCAGATGCTTGTTCACCTCACAGCCTTGTGTTTTTCTGTGTTTGGAGATACATATATGTATGTATTTTTTTTTCCTTTCTTATCATAATGTCAATGTATTCTCTGAATGTCATCATTCAAGAGTGGGGGGAAAACCAAATTCTTCATATGAATAGGGCCAGATGGGGAATGTTAGTTTTGGCTGTTTGCTTTCTCCATTCAGATTTTTTTTTCCATCAAAGCTCAATTGGTTACCTGAAGCCAAACAATGGTCATAAAGATCCTGGATGGCTGCTTTCACCCTTTACGTGGGCACTTAAACTCTATGCAGAAAAAGGAGTTGCCCCACTCAGAAGTGGGGGAGACAGGGCATGAAAAACACAGATAACTCAGGTATGTACGTATTTCTTCCAAATGGTCAGTTTAAAACAAATAATCACCAACACACACACACACACACACACACACACACACACACACAAACACCTGGCAGGGCACAGGGGCTTATGCCTGTAGTCTTAGCACTCTGGGTGGCTGAGGCAGGTGGATTGCTTGAGCTCAAGAGTTTGAGATCAGCCTGAGCAAGAGCTAGACCCTGTCTCTAAAAATAGCTGGGAGTTGCGGCAGTGCCTGTAGTTCCAGCGACTGGAGAGGCTGTTGCTTGAGCCCAGGAGTTTGAGGTTGCCGTGAGCTATGTCGCATGACACTCTACTCATGGTGACAGAGTAAGACTGTATCTCAAAAATAGGAAAAAGAAAGAAAAAGAAAAAGAAAAGCCAAAGAGAAGTCCATGTAATCTTCCACACCTGAACCAGCCTGCAGCCAGAGTCTGCTGGGAAAGGACCACTCAAGGATGCACAGGGTGCACCTATTTGTCACCCGGAATTTGAGAGATCAACCATCTCCCTACCAACCGACCATAGAACTATCACCTCTCGGCTCAGCGCCTGTGGCTCAAGTGGCTAAGGCGCCAGCCACATACACCTAAGGTGGTGGGTTCGAATCCAGCCCGGGCCACCAAACAACAATGACGGCTGCAACCAAAAAATAGCCAGGCGTTGTGGCGGGCGCCTGTGGTCCCAGCTACTTGGGAGGCAGAGGCAGGAGACTCGCTTGAGCCCAGGAGCTGGAGGTTGCTGTGAGCTGTGATGTTACGGCACTCTACCCAGGGGGATAGCTTGAGGCTCTGTCTCAAAAAAAAAAAAAAAAAAAAAAAAAACTATCAGCTCTCATCATCCCACAAGATAAGTCCAAGTCTGGCTCTGCAGACCCTGGTGGTCACAGGTAACCAACCCCGGGCCTCTGTAGGCTTCCTTCTTCACTTAGGGCCAAGATGGGTTGTCACTCCTAGACTGAAACACGGCAAAGTTCTCTTAAACTAAGAGAACTAATCAGAGTATAAATTCACTCCATCATCTCAGGGCATAGTCCCAGCCTCCTTCTTTAAGGCCTTTTATTTATTTATTTATTTCATTTTTCAAGACAGAGTCTCACTATATTGCCACTGGTAGAGTATTGTGGCACCACAGCTCACAGCAACCTCAGACTCCTGGGCTAAAGCAATTCTCTTGCCTCATCCTCCCAAGTAGCTAGGACTACAAGTGCCTGCCACAACACCTGGCTATTTTTTGTTGTAGTTGTCATTGTGGTTTAGCTGGCCTGGGCCAGGTTTGAACTCGCCAGCCTCAGTGTATGTGGTTGGTGCTGCAACCACTGTGCTACAGGTGTCGAGCCTCTTTGAGGCCTTTTAAAACACGTTTCTTGTGGTGCCCATAGCTCAGTGGTCGGGCGCCAGCCACAAACACCAAGGGTGACGGGTTTGAACCCAACCTGAGTCAGCTAAAAAAACAATGACATCTACAACAAAAAAAAAAATGGCTGGGCATTGTGGCAGGCGCCTATAGTCCCAGCTACTTGGGAGGCTGAGGCAAAAGAATTGCTAAAACCCAGGAATCTGAGGTTGCTGTGAGCTGTGATGCCACAGCCCTCTATCCAGGATGACAGCTTGAGACTGTGTCAAAAAAAGAAAAAAGAAAAAACACACATCTCCACAGTAGTTTACACCTATAATCCCAGGACTCTGGGAGGCCAAAGCGAGGGGATTTCTTGAGCTTAAGAGCTCAAAACCAGCCTGAGCAAGAGCAAGACAGTTCCCAACCCCAAGCTAGGCTGAGGGTATGGCACTCCAGCCTGGGCAACAGAGAGACACTGTGTCTCAAAAATAAATAAATAAATAAATAAATCACATCTTTCTGACCCAAACAGGTAGGTGAACATATGACTTAAAAAGAGGGAGTGGAATCCAACTACTTACCGGTACCTGATCTTTGACAAGCCAATTAAAAACATTGAGTGGGGAAAAGATTCCCTATTTAACAAATGGTGCTGGGC